>NC_143021.1:136610080-136910080 GCF_055824585.1 Amblyomma mixtum | reverse complement strand
GGTAATACCAGCAACGCAGACAGATACACACACATACACATGCACGACTGCGCGCGCGCAAACAACACATGCACAGACACACACACACACACAAATAGACAAGCACACGTAACCTTGTAACAACACATATCTTTGGCAAAGCCAAGTCAGACCTAAAAACAAAGTAAAACAGGCAGTCACAAACTAAAACCGATAAAACAGCCAAAAGGCTAAACCTGAGTGAATAAAATCAATTTTCTAGGCAAAAGCCGCGTCACTCATAAAAAACCAACAACAAAAAAATCAACAACAAATACAAGACGTATAGATTTCTAAGCAAAAGCCGCTTCAGTTATAAAAATCAACAACAGACAAGAAGGTATGTAACAGCAAGTAGCCCAACAAATCACACATGTCCTAAAAAGGCTAGCTCCTTATCAAGGAGTGTTAAAGAGGTGGAACTAATACATTTTTCACCGTTTTTCAGGATCTTTCCCTTGCTGCAGGATCTTTCCCTTGAGAGAGTGAAGAAAGTTGCCGAAAAGTCCAAGAATCACTTCTTAGAAATATTCTTTTCAGGCAAAACACACAAGCCTGAATGCCCACTGAGGACCATAGTGTCGGAAAAGGGAACATGGCAAGCCGCAGTAAGCAAGTTCCTGCAGCAGCAGCTTAAGTCCCTGCCACTTGAGGATCCCTTCCTAGTTAAAAGTTCTGCTGACGCAGTCGAAGCTCTTCTAAACCTGGAATCAGCAAAGACAGCCTTTTCCGTAGACGTGGAAGATCTATATTATTCTGTTCCACAAGGAAGGCTCCTCGAAACCGTCCGGGACAAGATTGAGTGCTCTAGTGAAATCAACTTCCAGAGCTCATCAGGGCTAAGCACTGACAACTTCATCACCCTGCTTGAGTTTTATCTCAATTCCACTGCAATATTCTTTAACGAAAAATTCTTTGTCCAAAAAGAAGGGATATGCATAGGTTCATCTGTGGCACCGGTGCTCTGTGACATCTACTTGTCTGCCGTGGACCGACGAATGAATGACTTCCTGACAGGCATGGGTGTACTGAAAGTCCTGAGGTATGTGGATGACTACCTTATCATACTTCAAGCGACTCCTGGTTGCGACATGGATGCCGTTGTCGCCAGAATTGTAGGGTTGTTCACCGCCGAAGCAAAAGGCCTCAAGTTCACCTGGGAATTACCACATCGTCAGGAGATTCAGTTCCTTGATTTGCTAATAACCTTCAACGATTCCGGATGCGGCCCTTGTTACAAATACAATCCACGCAGCAAGAAAAGCTTATTGCCCTATGAAAGCGCCCACTCGAAGCTCGTCAAACGTGGAATAATAGCTGGTCTTCTTCAAGCAGCACTTGCCAGGAGCTGTTCACACAACCTGAAAAGCAGCGTCACCATCCAGATCAATCGTCTTGAAAAAGCAGGGTATCCCGCCAACGCAATCCACAGTGTAACAGCAGGTATACTACATAAAGCACGAAGGAATGACAGTAAGGAAGCCTCGACAGTGCCTCGGCCAAGACAGCAGATTCAAGTCATCCCTTATCTGCACAAAATTTCCCATAACCTGAAGAAGATTGGAAACAGGAATGATGTGACGGTACTTTTTTCCGCGCCTACTAAGCTGTCAAGCGTATGTACCGTTCTGGCCAAAAAACCTCAGCGATGTGAAAAGAAGCATGGCACTAGGTTCGTCGAATGTTCCACCAATGTTGTGTACAGCCTGCCTCTCACTTGTGGGTGCATATATATTGGACAGACGGGTAGATGCGTGAATGACCGCATCATTGAACACAAGAGGAATGTGGAGAGTTACAAAACTGGCAACCTGTATGACCATATTGTCTGCCATAAATGCAAACCTGTGTATGAGGGCACTATAATTCTCGCACGTAGCAAAACCAAAATGCAGAGAGAGATCACTGAGGCCTTTTTAATAACGAAAAACGGTGAAAAATGTATTAGTTCCACCTCTTTAACACTCCTTGATAAGGAGCTAGCCTTTTTAGGACATGTGTGATTTGTTGGGCTACTTGCTGTTACATACCTTCTTGTCTGTTGTTGATTTTTATAACTGAAGCGGCTTTTGCTTAGAAATCTATACGTCTTGTATTTGTTGTTGATTTTTTTGTTGTTGGTTTTTTATGAGTGACGCGGCTTTTGCCTAGAAAATTGATTTTATTCACTCAGGTTTAGCCTTTTGGCTGTTTTATCGGTTTTAGTTTGTGACTGCCTGTTTTACTTTGTTTTTAGGTCTGACTTGGCTTTGCCAAAGATATGTGTTGTTACAAGGTTACGTGTGCTTGTCTATTTGTGTGTGTGTGTGTGTCTGTGCATGTGTTGTTTGCGCGCGCGCAGTCGTGCATGTGTATGTGTGTGTATCTGTCTGCGTTGCTGGTATTACCCTGCATACTTCATTCAGCCTTCTTACAGCTAGCATCTTTTGGCCTCAGTGATAACATGATGAGATTTTATTAGTTTTGCCCTGCTTGGTAGTGGATCTTCGCTGGTTGTGTGCACACGTGTTTACGCTTGATCACTCTGATATGATTTCACCTGTCTATATATGTAGGTACAGTTTCCTAAATAAACCAGTTGGAAGTTTGCGCTCTGTCCTGTTGTACCGTCTCCTTCTTCTTCTACTCTTTGCGCAAGTTTTTACCTTTGGAAAGCAGTACAGAAGGAAGACGAGGGTCACATCATTCACACAATTCGTAATGTCATGGGTATGCGATGCAGATCCACATTTACGCTAAGCGCGAACACACATGCGAAAAGAAAATCGCAATACACACATGTACTCAAAGCAAATGTTATAAATAGCTAGAATATACAGGATAGATGTCCCAAGATTTCGACAAGGAAATTCATGTCTGCTTCTTTCACAGACTGATATTGCCACGTATCATTGTAGTGTCCGTTTGTTCGCGCTCAAGGCCGCAGGAAAGGGCTGTTATCATTTTTGTTTGTGACGCGAGAAGCGACCGGACTAATCTCGATTGATCACAGCCATGAAGAGCTGCATCTACGTTTTTCTAGATTACTGTAGATGATCTTGACCTGTCATCACGAAGTTTCCTTGTAGGCTTTAAATTTAGCGATGCCGCGAGCGGTGGGCATTCGTAGTTCGACGACCGCCGAGCACGCTTGTTGCTGCCCGAGCTCGTCGAGTTTTTGCGCAAGTGGTCAACATATTTCATCGTCCTGCGCGGCGGTCGAGTATCGACTTTCTTATTGCCCTACTGCCGTGCTGAGTGCAGCGGCACTGCGCATGTCCATGTGACATCAGACCTTTGAGTTCAGCCGTTTTGTTTTGTACTTTTGTTGACATTAGAAAAAATAAACTTCTCTTTCTACGCCCGAGCTCGTCCAGGTCGACATACTTTATCGTCCTGCGCGGCGGTCCAGTGTCGGCTTTCATACTGCCATACTGACGTGCTCAGTGCTGCGTCACTGCGCATGTGCTTGAAAGATCAGACTTCACTTCAGCAGTTTTTCATTGTATTTTTGTTCACATTAGAAAAAATAAACTTCTCTTTCTACGCCCGAGCTCATCCAGAACCAGCGAAGTTTTTTCGGCGCTGGCTTCCTGAGAAGTTTCAACGATAAGTGCAGGCGGGCCCCGGATCCACTGCTACCCGGAGGTACCGCAACAAGCCTCCCTGCCCAGGCGCCGCGCCTTTGCCGGTGCTAGGGCAAACTGCGTGAAGGTCGTGCAAGCAGCAGCCCAGCCGGCCACCCGTGACGTCATGGGAGGCCCGGGACCTGCTGCCCCTCCGGTGTTCCGTGCGCCGCCCCCAAAGGCGCACTGTTTTTCGTTCACAGTTACTTCCGACGCGACAGCTGACCACATCGTCGACGGCATCCAGTTGGTTGTCGGCCCGAAAGGGCTAGAGAGCCTCCAGCACCATGGAGGCATGAAGTTCTGCGTCGCCATGGCCTCGGCTGCGGCGGCGGAGAAGATGCTCGTGGAAGGCGCTTTCAACGTGAACGGCACTTCCGTCCCAGTAGCCTGCGTGGGTCCTGCCGTGGTCCACGTGACGGCTTTTCGTGTGCCGCTGTTCGTGGGAGACGCGGCGCAGGCAGCGTCACCGAGCTCCTACGGCAAGGTGCTTGACATCACCCATCCCGTCCTCAAGGGCCGTCGTCACGTCGGCAACGGGACGCGCGTGGTCCGGATCGAGATGAAGGAGGCGGTGCCGAACTTCTTGACCGCCCAGGGCCACCGCTTCATGTTTGACTACCGAGGCGTCCGGAAGGTGTGTTCCCGCTGCGGGCAGGACGGCCACATCGGCGCGGCGTGTCGAACGCCGCGGTGCGCTCGCTGCGAGGTGTTCGGCCACGACACGGCCGGATGCGGAGCGGCTTGCAGGCGCTGCGGCGGAAGCCACGCCACAGCGGACTGCCTGCGACCACGGTCCTATGCGGCGGCCGCCGCCTCGATAAAGGAACCGAGCAAGGACAACGTGGTCGCAGAAACGCGGAGCACACCAACCGTCCGGACGCCTGTTGCCGACGCCGACCCTACGACCAGCAGGCCGGGGGAGCCCGAGCCCACCTCCGCGACGCTTCCTTCAACACCGAGAGCAGCAGCGGCGATGAGTCGAGCGTGGCGTCGGGCGACCTGGTGGACGTACCGGACAACGTCACGCCGCTTCGCCTGACAGGCGACTTGATGTGCGACCAGGTGTCAGGACCGACGACTCCTGGAGGTGCGGACGACGCGCGCTTCCCGTCACCAGCCAGCCACACCCTCCCATCGGCGACCCTGGCGTCGGCATCGGCTTCAGCTGCGAGCGTCGCCAAGACCACGCAGCAACCGGTGAGCGAGGCCACAAGCGCCGACGACCCCGAAAACATGGACTTTTCCCGACCAGACTTCAAACGTGCCCACCCCCAATCATCGGAATCCGAAGGGACGGTTAACGAACGTTGTAGCAAAAAAGTGCCGCGCGCGTCAAGCGCCGCCAATGGCAGCGCTCTTTAAGTTGTATGTTATGCCGTCGGTGCTCTTGGCAGTCATGGCGGTTGTGCATCTCCTCTCCCTGAATGTTCGGGGTTTCAATCCGTAGACAGACAGAGAGAGGTGATGCATTTTGCCAGGGCTAGGGGCGTCGACATCCTGTTTTTACAGGAGTGCAATTTTCGTACTTCGCTTGATGTGCTGAATTTCAACACTCGGTTTTCTGTTTTTGCTTATTTTTCCTTGACTGATTCTCATATGTGCGGTGTTGGTGTCGTTTTTGTAAACCCCTGCCTGCGCGCGGGTGGTCATTGCACTTTCGGGCTGGACGGCCGCACTCTTGCGGTCGACTTCACACTAAACCAGCGGCGAGTACGTGCGTTGGTTGTATATGCGCCAGTACGGCAGACTAGTAGTTCTGATTTTTTTGAGCGCCTCGACTCATTCCTCCTTGATCCCTACCCCACTTTCATCGTCGGTGACTTCAATTGTGTACTTAACGTCGACCGCGACGTCCGCGGACAGGGTCACGGTCGCCGTTATAGCGGTGCCCCCGCGCTCCGCGATCTCGTGACTCAGTTGCGCTTGTCTGACGCGTGGGTACAGCTTCACGGGGATACCTTTGGAGCGACGTGGGAGAGAGCACAGTCAGCGAGTCGGATAGACAAATTCTATTTTCCACCAGAGCTCGCTTCTTTTGTCGTTAGCTGCGAAGTTCTCGCGTTCCCTGCAGGTACGCCGGTGATTTCCGATCACCACCCCTTGTCAGTCAGGCCCGACTTTGGTGAGGACACCCCACGTACTGTTACGTGGCGCATGGACACAAGCCTACTGGCGGACCCGGAAAGCGTGGCGTCACTGCGTACGGCATTGGCCGCATCGTGCAAGAGCTTCGTTGCGACTGATTCATGGGACACAGTTAAGGCTCGTTGGCAGGCAACTCTGGTGGCGGCCGGTAAAGACCGGAGACGCCTAGTAACTCATGCACTCAATGACACCCTCAAGCGCAACCGTATAGTGCAGAGGGGAGCACCCTTAACCTGTGCCATGAGCGATTACCTGAGTCTACTTAAAGCACGTTACCACGTGTTGCTCTGCCAGTCATCACGGGCAGCTAGTCACGCACACCAGCTCGGGCGGCCTATATCAGACCCGGCTGTGCTACGACACGTACGCACAGGCAAGGCAGAGGAATTCGCTCGCGCTACTGTGCCTCTCGTGACACTCCCAGACGGCACTCAAAGCAAAACCACGTCCGATATCAGCACGATCTTCGCAAGCCACTTCTCGAACCTGTTCTCTACAGGCAGTTTGCTAAATCTTCAAGATGGTTATGACGGGCTACTACAAAGTTTTTTTGGAAACTTGCCACGAGTAGCTGAAGAGTTGCATGAAAACCTTTGCGCACCAGCCACAAGCCAAGAGCTGCACGCCATCCTGCAGAGTATGAATGCAGCCTCTGCCCCCGGTCCAGACGGCATTCCACCAAGTTTTTGTTCAAAGTTTTTTTACGAGATCCAAGGAGCGCTCCTGAAGATGGTCAACGGCTTCCTCGCGGATGGGTTACGTCCAAACTCTTTCCGCGAATGTCGCATCGTACTCATTCCGAATGCGGGCGGTGACCCCTCCGACCCGCAAGCATGGCGGCCCAATAAGCCTCTTAAACGCAGACTACAAAATAGTCGCATCTTTACTGAACACAAGAATGCGGACGATCTTGCCTCACCTAATCCACCGGGCTCAAACCAGCAGTGTCCCTGACCGCTCTGTGTTTGATGCATTGGCACTCACCAGAGACCTGTTCACATTTGCCAGCAGGACGGGCTTCAGCGGGTGCTTTGTTTCACTAGACCAGGCGAAAGCATTCGATCGGGTGGAACACTCGTATCTGTTCGCAGTCCTCGAAGCCTTCGGATTCCCTCCGCAAATTGTCAGCAGGCTGCGCTTACTTTACGCAGACCTGAATGCTCGCCTCTCCGTAAACGGCCACCAGAGCGCTCCCTTCTCAGTCACCAGGGGCATAAGGCAAGGATGCCCTCTCTCCCCAACATTCTTCGTGTTATGCCTGGATCCACTCATCCGGCGCATTAACGACAGCCCATCCATACGCGGCTTCCCTCTGTCTGGCAAGGGCCAAATCAAGGTTTCGGCCTACGCCGACGACGTGTCGCTTTTCCTCAAGGACGAGGATAGCTACGCCGCTTTTTCGCGGCTGTTTCTCGAGTACAGCGAGATATCGGGGGCCCTATTGAACAAGGAAAAAGCAAGGCACTAAGGTTTGGCACCTTCACACCAAACCTTGCGCGCGAGGTGGAGTGGGTGCAGGGAGTGAGAGTCCTGGGAGTAGATTCCTCGCCAGCGGGGAAGTAGCCCGCGAAACCTGGACTAACCTCAGCACGAATGCTGAGAAACGCCTCTCGGTGGCGTCAACTTTCCGCCTTTCAATGGCAGAGCGCAGCTATGTAGGTAAGTCCACAATCCTAGCCGCATGTTTTTTTGTCGCCCGCGTCGCAAACCCACCGCGCACGTTTGCTCGCAGGCTAACCTCGTCCTGTGGCTCTTTCGTTTGGGCGGGCAAAACCGAACTTGTGTCACGAATGTTTATGCGCCTTCCATCGTACATGGGTGGGTTTGGTATACCTTGCATCCGCACCATGTGCAATGTGCTCGCCTTGCGAGGAGTACGAGATCTTGTACGCAACCCAGACTATCCCGGGAGAACACTGCTCACATACTTTCTGGGTACAGCGCGTAACGTGTTTTTTTTACAACACGTGGTTGGCCCTATAGCCGAGAAGCCGCCGGCATTTTTCGTTAATGTGTGTCGCACACTGGCGTCGTTGACTGCCAGCGTGCCCGATCTGGATGTTGATGAAACCCCGCCCTCCAGGATGTGTGAAGCACTAACGGTCGCTGCACTGACCCGCGAACAACTCCAGAAAACGAGACGGGCACGCTGGCGCCAACTGACCTCAGCTGCGCTTCCTGCAGATGTCAGGGACTTCGGCTGGCTGCGAGGCTGGCGGGTCCTGCCCACAAGAGACCGCCTTGCGGCGTGGGGCGTGGCGCCCTCCGCCCGATGCCTGCAATGCGGTCTTTTAGAAACGTTGCGGCACGCTATGTTCGACTGTGTAGTGGCGCGGACCTTTTGGGTACTAGTGTCACGGATGTTTTTAACCCGCCTCGAAGCGCGCACTAGTTCACGCGAACTGTTTACAAATATGCTCTTGTGTGTCGGCATGTTCGTTTTGTGGCGGCAGCGTGGAGCGGCTTCCCTAAATGTGCGTCCGCAAAGAGCATTGTTTCCCATGTTGCAGCGCCTCCGCACGCGCCTCTTTGAGCAAGCATGCGTGGACGCACTGTCAATGAGTGAGGCTCAGTTCTTGCGTAAATGGTCGACATATTTGATCGTCCTGCGCGGCGGTCGAGTGTCGGCTTTCTTACTGACGTACTCAGTGCTGCGTCACTGCCCAGGTGCTTGACTGATCAGAGCGTTGAGTTCAGCAGTTTTGCTTTGTATTTTTGTTGACATTATAAAAAAATAAACTTCCCTTTTTACGCCGCCGCCGAGAGATTCAGTTCTTTTGCGGGCGCAAGTCAGCCCAAATAAATAGCTTCATTTGCAAGACTTGTTGGTGTCTTCCTGACCGCTGGACTGCCGTCGCTACAACGTGATATGTGGTGGAGGTGCTGGATAGCCTTCCATGTACTGGACTCCCCCTGCAAGTCGTGACACCAGCCCTTTGAGCCATTCACCGGAGGACGTGACTCCAGTCCAACGCGCAAGCCGACGTCTGCTAGGGGACACACCTGAGTTCGGGACTCTGCCAGACCCTACCCGGAAGCGAAATCCAGTAGCAACGTCCACCATGAGCTTGCCCCAGACGACGACTCCAGTCATTCTTCAGCAGCCCAGGGTGCCACCAACCTTCGACGCTTCGCCTGGCGCCGACCCCGAAGAATGGCTAGAACAGTTCGACCGTGTTGCTGTCATCAACAACTGGGATGATGGTACGAAACTTAGGTACGTCTTCTTCGCCTTGGAGGGACCAGCAAGAATCTGGTTTGAGAATGAGGAAGCTAGCCTCACGAACTGGGAAACCTTCAAGGAGCAGCTTCTGAAGATCTTCACAAACGTCGTGCGAAAGAAGAGAGCCCAGCAGCTCCTGCAGTCTCGCATACAACATCCAAACGAGACCGTTGCAATGTACACTTAGGAGATGAAGCGTCTCTTCCGGCGTGCCGACGCAGACATGAAAGAAGAAGAAAAAGTAAACCTTCTTATGCGAGGAGTCAAAGAGCAACTCTTCGCGGGCCTCGTACGGATCCCACCCAAAACCGTCGCGGAATTCGTCGAAGAGGCATCCACCATGGAAAAAAAATTCTCTGCCTCTCCCGTAAACGAGAGTAGAGTAAGCATGAAATGTTTACGGGCCTAATGTCATCTCGGCGGACACCCGAACCGCACCGTACAGGAAGGGAGGAACGCCACCACCCGTTCAGCGCGATGCCTTGCCATTTGAACGCAAGGTTTTTTGAGGGAAGGAAATGGCGCAGTAATTCTCTGCCATCTCGGTGGACACCCGAACCGCACCGTAAAGGAAGGGAGGAACGCCACCACCCGTTCGGCGCGATGCCTTGCCCTTTGAACGCAGCGCTTCTCCCCCGGATCACGTATGACAACGAAGTGTAACATGGCATTTATGTGCTTTTTGTACGCGTTATTAGAAATCGGAAATTCTAATTCCGTGCATTATCAAACCCACAGCTCCACTGATATCTTGATAAACATTGAGAAGGCACTGGCAGCAGTTATTTTTTGTCTCGTTTGGAGACCAACCGGCGCTTGCATGCCGGTCGCGTAGGAGGGCTTAGAGAGTCTCGTTAAATCTCGTTAAGTCTCGTACGGTGCCCGGATGTTCTCGTTTCAGAGCCCGGATGAGTGGATTTCAATGCCCGTATGAGTGGATTTCAATGCCCGGATGAGTGGATTTCAATGCCCGGATGAGTGGATTTCAATGCCCGGATGAGTGGATTTCAATGCCCGGATGAGTGGATTTTAATGCCCGGATGAGTGGATTTCAGTGCCGGGATGATGGCTCTCGGTCTCGGCGTGACGTCACCATACTGCCGACAACGGGGGCTAAAAGCATTTCATGCTTAAAATGGCTGAGGCTTAGCTTAGGTTAAGCCTACTCAGATGCGAAGCATATTGTCGCCGAGTTGCATATCGAGCACGCCGCTTGGCTAGACGTTCTTCACGCTCTTCATCGGTCTCTGTAGCACACCGCAACTTTTGCTTCTCATTCCAACGAGCAGCCCTGTCTCCAGGAGGCATCTCTATCCCGTGTACGCCTAGCAGAGGCAGGCGCACCCCCTTGTATACCGCCGCTCCAGCATCACGTGTTCACTACAGCGCACCTAGCGGCAGAAGCAGGAAACACATTGGTCGCGACGCCTCGCGCGACGGCGCGAGCTGGGGCCCGTTTCTCCTATGTCGTAACGTCACGCATCACGGGGTCCTCCTTGGTCGCGACGCCTCGCGCGACAGCGCGAGCTGGGCCCCCGTTTCTCATCTGCTGTGACGTCACGCACCACGTGGTCATCCTTGGTCACGACGCCTCGCGCGACGGCACGAGTTGGGCCAATACCTCCTGGGCCCCCGTTTTTCATCTGCTGTGACGTCACGCATCACGTGGTATGACATGGAGGTCACGAAAGGTCAATGGTAATGACACCGCCGCGCTCGAGGAGCTGGGTTGGGCTATTTTAGTATGCTTCGCATAAAACTTCATGCCCGAGCCAGCCAGTATGACCGCCAGCAGCGCTTTTCTCATCAAGCTGCCTGGGCACCGCTAACAATGATTACCTGCGGGAGGTTATACGCCAAGTTGTGCGAGAAGAGTTCGGACGATTGCTGCCAACGGGAACGCTGCCGCAGCTTACATCACTCACTGACGTAATCCGGGACGAGGTTCAACAGGCCTTGGGTTTGACGCCGACAACCACGCAGCCTCTGCAGCCTCCAGCGATGACTTACGCCGCAGCTGTGCGCCGTCTTACACCTCGACGACGAGACCCAAGCCCCTATCGCCCTCAGCCAGCTGCGTTGAACCGCCGCCCACTCGCCCCAACCCGCCCGTCCTACGAGCGACGCGCGCAGCCGAGGGAATGCTACGAGTGGAGAACTCCCGGCCAGCGCCGCCCACTATGCTTCCACTGCGGCGAAGCCGGTCACATTCTCTGGCACTGCCCATACAGGAGAATGGGCATCCGTGGGTTTTCTTACGACGCCCCACGACCCCGACCCGGCCAGCGACCAGCCGAAATCGAGGAGTTTTTGCGTCGGGAAGAATGCTCACCGCCCAGCCGCCTATCACGTTCCCCTTCGCCATCTTCACCGCGCTTTGTATCTCCTAGCCGAGGTTACACGATGCGTGGACGCTCACCCAGCCCCCAAAGGTTAAACTGAATACAGGACAGGGTTAATTGGAGAGACATGGGAGAGGCCTTTGGCCTGAAGTGGGTGTAGTCAAGCTGATGATGATGATGATGATGTGATGATGATGGAGGTGAGGTTGCTTCCTAGCGCAAGCACAAAGATTCTCCATCGAAGAAAACCCAAGTCCGTGCCTCAACTACGAGTACGACGACCACACCGACGACAACACCGACAACGACGACGACGACGACGCGGCCAGACTTGAAACTTTTACCGCTGCCCAGTGAAGTAACGTGGGAGTACGCCCAACACAGCCTCACTACTCGACGAAGCCGAGATCGGACACCGAAGACAACGTACAATACGAGAACGCGAACAAGTGAGGTTGAAGTTACGGTCGACGGTCACGAGGTTACTGCCTTGGTCGACATGGGAGCTGACTACTCTGTCATGAGTGGCCCACTCGCTGTCCGACTCAGGAAGGTAACAACAACTTGGGATGGCCCGCTGATCCGCACCGCAGGTGGCAACCTGATTACGCCGTCAGGACGCTGCACCGCGAGAGTTACTGTAAATGGGAGAACCTATGCAACAATGTTCCTGATCCTACAGCAGTGCTCGCGTGACGTGATTTTGGGAATGGACTTCCTGAATGAACATCGAGCGATCATTGACCTTCGATCCAAGTCGATCAAGCTTTCCACAGACAAAGCCATACCTGTTACGACGAGCGCGGCTCATCACGTTGCCTTAAACGTCCTCGACGAAGCATTGAGCCTGCCGCACGATCAAGTGTCCTGGAGACATCGAGACTGGGTACTGGAGACATCGAGAATGCCGAAGGCGTCGTCGTGGGGAACACCCAGTTACTCCTTGATCGAGGACTGGGCCTCGCAAGGGGAGTCGCCCAAATCCGAAATGGCCAAGCCCAGTTGCTTCACCTAAGAATACCGGCATCTAAACAAAGGTACGACGATCGCTTTTCTGGACGAGCTGGCAGACATCGGAGACATATTTACCCTACCCGACCAACCCGTAGAACCATCTGACCAAGGCCATCAACCAACGCTTGATATCAACCCAGCATTACCACGGAGCAGACAAGACCAAATAAGCAATCTTCTTTAAAAGTACAGCGATTGCTTCTCATCAGCATCGAATGTGGGACGAACCCGGCTTGCATTGTCACAGACGAACACGCCCGACCCTTGCGACAGAGCCCTACCGCGTATCGCCGCTAGAACGCAAAGCTATCCGCAAGCAAGTTGAGGAAATGCTTCGTGACAACGTCATCCAGCCGTCGAGGAGCCCTTGGGCAGCTCCAGTCGTCCTAGTGAAAAATAAAGACGGCACCCTTCGCTTTTGCGTCGATTACCGCCGCCTGAACAGCATTACGAAGAAGGATGTCTACCCCCCCCCCCCCCCCCCCCCCCGCATCGACGACACATTGGATCGGCTACGCAACGCTATGTACTTGTCATCGATGGACCTGAAGAGCGGGTACTGGCAAATTGAAGTCGACGAAAGAGATCGTGAGAAGACTGTGTTCATCACGCCAGACGGACTCTTCGAGTTCAAGGTGATGCCATTCGGCCTCTGCACTGCCCCAGCGACGTTCCAGCGAGTAATGGGTACGCTGCTCGCAGGCTTGAAGTGGCAAATTTGTCTAGTCTACTTAGATGACGTTGTTGTCCTTTCCTCAAGCTTTGAAGACCATGTCAGAAGGATTTGGACAGTGCTGGAAACAATCAAGTTTTCAGGACTAACACTGAAACCAGAGAAGTGCCACTTCGCCTACGAGGAGCTGCTGTTCCTTGGTCACGTCGTAAGCAAGGATGGAGTTCGCCCGGGCCCTCAGAAGACGGCCGCGATCGCAGAGTTTCCACCACCTAATGACAAGAAATCTACACGTAGATTCCTTGGACTTTGCGCTTATTACCGGCGATTCGTCAAGAACTTTTCACGCATCGCTGAGACTTTGGCCCAACTTACAAAGGCTGACGTGCCTTTTAAATGGGAAACGCCGCAAGTGGAAGCTTTCAAAGAGCTGAAGCGCCGCTCACAGTCCCCTCCTGTGCTCGGACACTTTGATGAAAACGCCGAAACCGAAATTCATACAGATGCAAGCAGTGTGGGCTTAGGAGCGGTCCTCGTTCAGAAAAATGGTAAACAGGAGAAAGTTATCGCGTACGCAAGTCGTTTTTTATTATTTATTCATTTACGAAATACTGCCGGCCTGTGTTACAGGCCTTAGGCAGCAGTGGGGAGGAAACATTGATAAAAATGACAAGTACATTGCAAAAGAAGCAGATAGGGAACAGAGCAAAAACCAGAACATACAACATAAAATCGATTACAAAGACATAGAACATATGATGACATCGAACCTGGCAGCAAACGAAGGCATCGGATTTGGCCCACAACAAGGATACATAAGAGCCCTATACATCCTTCAGAGCTTGTAAAAATAAATTCACCGATTCGCAATTGACAACAACAGCAGGTAGTAGTAGTAGTAGTGAAGTTTATTTTGACATCGATTTGTCAGAGGTGACGGGACAAAAGGCAATTCATTTTTTGCCTGACGTGGCCCCGTCACCCGTTACATTGCTCAGGGGGGTTGCAAATTACACAGTAAAGTACACAAAGCAAAAAACAAGAAAAGTAAACACATCGCACACGTACTACATGAATTATATGTAACGATCAATGAGTTACACATAATTAACACAGATGCAATGAAAAATGAAGAAAACAACAACGCATAGCTAAAATGTCTCTAGGACAAAACAAAAAAATTGAAATAGCAAACAATGAGATACACAGAATTAACATACAGGCAAGGGGAGAAATAGCACGCAAACCAAAAACAATGAAAACCGCATCGCATGCCTCCTACGTCTTTAGGACAACAAAACCAAAAATATCGAACCTGGACATACACCCAGTGAGTAAAAAAAAACAAACTAGAAACTGGACACTTTATGGAGGAGACAGGGACAGAAGGTACATTTTAACATTGTTCTTGAAGTTACGGGGGGAACGAGGCTGCTGCAGAAGTTCCATAATACGTGGGTGTTTATTAAGTAAATCAGGAATTAAGTAATCAATGTGCTGCATACCATAATTCGTTCTCATCAGAGGCATTTGAAAATGACTATACCTGAAATCATAAGGTTTATTGTTAGGGAAGTATAAAGCATAAAAGGAAACTGGGTCACGGGTGACTTCATGATAAATATGATATGCAAGCTTTAGTTGAAACAGTTCATTTATCTTGAGTAAATTATGTTTTAAGAATAATGGGTATGTATGTTCTAGCGGACCTACATCTTCTATGCAACGCAGAGCTCGTTTTTGCAATATCTCAAGCCTGTGCAAGTTTGTCTTGGTAGTGGAGCCCCAGATTAACAGACAGTAATGTAAATGAGATTGTACTAAAGCAAAATACAACTGACGTTTAATAGAGCTGGGAACCAAATATCTCACTTTATACAAAATGCCTAGAGATCTAGAGATATTTGTGTGCACCTTATTTATATGAGAAGTCCAGCTTAAGTTTTCCTCAAATAAGACACCTAAGAACTTATAATTGGAAACGCATTCAAGGGCTGAGTCTTGGTATTGACCTGGATATTAAAATTTTCAGGTTTATTTCGCGGCTTAAACATTACGTACTTTGTTTTCCGAACGTTCAATTGCATTTGGTTTATCCGGAGCCAGCATGAAAGCTCATGTAGCCAGGTGTTCTCGAAGGTTTCTAGTGTAGATAACTGTTTTCCTGAAAAAAAAACACACTGGTGTCATCTGCATAAAGTATAATATCGTGTGTATTTGGTATGAGGACAATATCATTAATATAAATTATAAACACCAAGGGTCCCAGGATTGAACCTTGTGGAACAGCATATGCAATCGGTTCTATAATAGAAGAATGTCCATTAAGGCTTGTAAATTGGTATCTGTCCGTCAGGTAGCTGCGAATCAGATTGAGAGCAACGCTACGGATTCCAAAAAAAGGAAGTTTATAAAATAATATTTGGTGTTTAATAGAATCAAACGCTTTTCTGAAATCAAGGAACAGACCTAGCGTGAATCGGTTATTTTCAAAATTATTGATAGCCTTGTTTTTAATATTCAGAAGGGCTATTTCAGTTGAGCTATTTCGACGGAAACCATATTTCTGCCTCACAAGAAGCTCTCTTTCAATACAGAACTTACTTAGGCGTGATTTTATCACTTTCTCAAGCACTTTAGAAAACAATGGCAGTACTGAAATAGGTCTGTACTTGTTAATATCGTAATGCGCACCACCTTTATGCAAAACCATCACCTTTGCAATTTTCATGCTGTTTGGAAAGATTCCTGTAGCCAACGAGCTATTGGATATATGCTGCAAAGGACGAGATATGAGGTCAACAACAGATGCTATAGGCAGAGCCTTGATATCATCGTTCCCTGGGGCAGCATCTTTGCTTAAAGAGCTAAGACCGCAAATAATTTCAAGCTCACTGCATGGAGTCAGGAACAATGAATCAACCACACTAGGAGATATGTATTTGTCAAGTCCATCAATATCTAACACCTGTTGTGTCGTAGCCCCGGAGTTTACAAAATGAGTGTTAAATTTATTGGCCAAACAAGTGTCCTTATACTCAACACCATCAATTTTAAGAACGTTAGGTATCTTGTTGCTAGTTTTTCCAATAATGTCTTTGAGGCAGTTCCATACCTTTTTAGTATTACTGGAGATGGCTTCAAACTTTTGCGTGTAGTATTGTAACCGGGCCTTCTTAAGATCTGAACTGAGCTTGTTCCTGGTTCGTTTATATTCAGCTAAGAGATCAAGGTTCTTTGACCGAACAAACTTGTCGTACAGTTTATCGCGTGCCTTTATTCTTTTATATAACTGTTTGGTTACCCAGGGTTTTCTGGATTTCTTGCAAACTTTGACCGGCTGCAAAGGAAATGCTCTGTTATAACTTTCCTTTACCTTAAGTAGGAAAATATCATAGGGTAAACTCGGGCTTTCCTCCGAGTAAACATCATCCCAGTTTGTCGCTTCTAACCCAGTACGGAACGTAGCTAGCGCCTCAGCACTATAATTACGATGAAAAATTGGAGTGAACCGGTTACGACCTCCCCTTCTTTTTGCCCATGGAAAAAAACAGAATATGGGTAGATGATCGCTAAGTGGCAGTGTTAAAATTCCTGAAATAGTTTCCTCGTTACTATGGCTAGTTATACACAGGTCAAGCAGTGTTTCTGTGTTAGGTGTTATCCTGGTTGGTGCATTTATAACATTACAACAGCCAAACGACTCGAAGGTATCCCGGAAACGTAGGCAAAGAGGGCTTTCAGATGACAGATCAATGTTGAAATCACCAACGCAAACAATAGGTACATTGAGAAGGAAGGAATGTTCGAAAATACTAGAAACAAAATTCAAGAAGTCATTGATATCACCAGAAGGTGGACGATAAACTGAAGCAATTAGGGTCCCATGAATTATTACGGCGACAGACTCATAGTGGTCGCATACAACAAAAAACTCAGCAAGACTTCATACAAATGTTTATCTTTAATGTAGAGTGAAGTTCCACCCCCTTTTCGAGTTCTTCTGTACACGCCTACTTCTTTATATCCTGGGACCCCGACAACCTGTTTAGTCTAAAAACCACGTTTCAGTGAAGGCCACAATATCAAACTCGTGGTTCAGAGAACTCAAAGATAACTCAGTATCGTTCCATTTGTTTTTTAAACTTCTGATATTAACATGAAACAATGACATCTTTCCACTTTCAGTCTGTGCAATGCGTGTAAAAGACGAGCAGTCATGATAAGTATTTACTCGGGGCTGTGACATCAGAATTTTGAATGAACAACACAGCAGGAAGTAGAAAAGATTCAGCGAATCTTATCTAGATCTGCATGACTTTCAATACGAATAGCTGTGTCACCTTGTGCCTTGCGCACAAACAACTTTTCATTGCTTTGCCAAGCGTACTGATAAGCCATTTCCGCAGCCTTCCTCTTCATTGTCTATAGCAGCTTTTTGTTATATGCTGTCAGATTGTCGAGCATATGCACACCTGAATTCGTGTCACTGAGAGCACGCCTCTTCGCCATCCACTGGTCCCGTGTTGTACGTGACACAAAGCGAACAAGTACCGCCGGCGATTTTCCTTGTTTCTCGGGCAGCCTGTGCAGGCCATCGAGCTCATGTTCGTACAGCAGAGGAAGTTTTAGTTCATTTGCCAGTGCATTTAGTTTACCAAGCAGGTCTTCATTACTATCGTGCATCAACCCATGAATTTCCAAGTTATGTCGCCTAGTGTATTGTTCGAAGCTGTTCAATTTATTTATTTGTTTATTTATTTATTTATTTATTTATTTATTTATTTATTTATCATCATACCCACAGCGCCACTGGCTGGCATTACAGTGGGGGGGTAGAAGAAAAAGTACACAAATGCCACCGCGTGCAGGTGGTTACAAAAAAAAGATAACAATGAGATAGAAGGAACACGGAATTATTATACACAAAAAAATGTCACAGCATGGAAGAAAATGAATCATTTGATAATATGGACACTACTTCCTCAGGCAGCTTGTTCCATTCCGAACCGTTTTGGGGAAAAAAGACATTTTAAAAAGGTCAGTCCGGCACCTGTATTCTTTAACTTTAAGTGAATGATCTCTACGTAAAGACACGTAATCAGGGTTGGCTATATATTTGGTTCTGTCTATTCCAGTTCTAGAAAACTGCCTGAGCCTGAGCTCCTGAACTTCCTGTCCGGTGTTAGTAGCCTCAACCTTTTCCACCCTCTTTTGAAGAGCCGCGATTTCAGCTGACTGCTGTTTCATTTCTACAAGTACCTCGTCGTACTTTTCAGACATATGTTGAACAGAATGTTCCATTCTGTCTACAGTTTCTTTAATTTGCAGCAGTGTCTCGACCTTGGCTTTTATCTCCGTTATTTCTGCCAGCTTCTTATTTATCTGTAGTAAAACGTCCAGAAAGGCAGGTTCCTTTTCCGGCTTTTCTTTCCTAGGTGATGCAGTGCCGCGAGCCGATAAAATGACGCATGTTTGACACGTCCATGCCTTCCTGTCTGTGAGACTTTTAGATTTAAAGGCAGTTTTAGAAACTCCGGAGCAGGATCCTAAGTGATAACCATAAGCACATTCACAGCACATCGGATACGTGCCGTTTTCCGGTAGCAGCTCATTGCAAACCAAGCAGGAGTCGTTTGCAGCCATGTGTAACAAAGCAAAAGATGCAAAACACACAGAATGGACTTCAGCAACAGCGGCGGTGGCGGGGCAGGTAGTTTGCAAGGAAAACTACAGAAAAACCCAACTAACCTGCGAAGTATGAATACTGCTGTTAGCGAAGGCCGCTGCGTTCGGTGCCACCGCCGCTGAGCAAATGCGCCGAGCGCGGGTCAGCTCCGTCTTTTTCAAGATATCGTCGCTGACGTAGTCCCATCCAGGAGCAGCAGGCCAATCACTCGCTTCGGCGTCCTTGCAGAGGAATGGGGGCACCAAACTCGAAGAACAGCGCTGGGCCTGGATAGCAGTCTGCGAAGTATGAATACTGCTGTTAGCGAAGGCCGCTGCGTTCGGTGCCACCGCCGCTGAGCAAATGCGCCGAGCGTGGGTCAGCTCCGTCTTTTTCAAGATATCGTGGCTGACGTAGTCCCATCCAGGAGCAGCAGGCCAATCACTCGCTTCGGCGTCCTTGCAGAGGAATGGGGGCAGCAAACTCGAAGAACAGCGCTGGGCCTGGATAGCAGTCTGCGAAGTATGAATACTGCTGTTAGCGAAGGCCGCTGCGTTCGGTGCCACCGCCGCTGAGCAAATGGAATAGGTAAACTATTCCACTTAATTATAGTATGGGGAAAGAACGAATGCTTAAAAACATTAGTTTTGCATGAAAACGCGGCACTTTCTTCGTATGGTAAGAGCGTGTAGGGTGTCGAGATGTGTGCTCAACTAAAATTCCTTCCTCTATTGTTAGTTTATTGAGATAATACAGGTACAATAACTAATTTTCACGATGACGATGCATGGCAAGGTGTTCAAGTCCTGCGGTTTGCAGTAGGGCAATTGGGGAAATATTCCAACTGTAACAATTAAAGATAAACCTAGCAGCTTCGCATTGGACATTTTATATTTAAGTTTGTTACTTTCGGTCCAGTGATCCCGCACTGCCACAGCATATTTCAACATTGGCCGAACAAATGTTTCATAAGCTAAAAGGTTTATTTCTTGTGTGGATTGTGCCAGCGTTCTTCTGAAGTTGTGCAGTTGTCGTAGAGCTTTTTTTCTACATACGATATGTGCTCGTTCCATCGAAGGTCTGAGGCAATCTTAATTCCTAAGTATTTAAAAGCGTTGACATCTGAGAGGGGCTCATTGGCTAAGCGGTACGTAAAACTAAAAGGATTCTTTTTACGTTTCACAGTCATCGCTACTGTCTTGTTGGAATTCAAAGTCATTTGCCACGTGGAGCACCATTTTTCTACTGCAGACAGTGAATCGCTTAAAATGAGTTGATCTTCAGGGCTAGAAATTTCTTGATAAATTATGCAATCGTCTGCGAAAAGCCGTATTTTAGCATGTACGTTGTGAACTATGTCATTAATAAATACTAGAAAAAAAAACGGGACCCCAAGACTGAGCCCTGCGGAATACCGGATTCTACTGGGAGAGAGCCCCTTCTTAGGCAAATGTCTAAGCAACAAATAAAAAGAAAAGAAAAAAAAGCATCAGAGAGGACACCATCAACAACCACACTTTGACATCTACGCGAAAGATAGGCTTCGATCCATGAGAGTACGCACTCGTGTTTCAGTATAGGTTTTAACTTCTGGATTAATATTTGATGACACACACGGTCGAATGCTTTCTCGAAATCAAGAAAAACAATATTTACTTGATTATGCCTATCTAGTGCTGCCGCTAAATCGTAGACTGTTGCAATAAGCTGTCTTACTTTGGAGAGACCGCGACGGAACCCGTGCTGGCGGTTATCAAGGACGTGGTTCTCCTCGAGGAAATTAGTCAAGTGTTTACAGATGATGTGTTCAAGCAATTTTACTGAAGTGCACAAAAGAGAAATTGGCCGGTAGGAAGAAGGTGCTGATTTGTGTTGGTCTTTGGGAATCGGAGTGATTTTCGCGTGTTTCCAATCACTTGGCAATTTAGAGCGGTTTAGTGATTTCCTAAATATTCAAGTTAAACATTTGGTGGACCATTCAGCGTACCGTACCAGAAAGGCATTAGGTATTTCGTCAATCACTGGCGACTTCTTTGTGTCCAAGTTAAGCAGAAGAGCTAGCACACCTTCCTCAGTTATGCAAATGTCACTGGTTGGTGCCAGATCATCAAAAGAAGAAAAATGTGGCTTGCAGCCGTCATCGTGAGTGAATATTGAGCTAGTACTGGTTGAGCGCCTGCGCTGTTTCTAACTTGTCGTGCATACCCGCACTATCTGCAGAAAGGCCAAGAATCAATTTCTTGCGCGGCGCGAGATGTCGCCAGAACTTGCTTGGAGAAGAAACAAGGAAATTTTTTATACGTGCAGTGTGGAATTGATGTTTGGCTGTATTGATAGCGTTCCGCAACGACAGGCGTAGCATGTAAATCTTATCTGCAGTGGCCGATGAAGGACGCTTTGGCGTTGTTGTCTCGCTTAAGCTTACGTCCCAGACGAGCAATATCTTTTGTCATCCAAGGATTGCTAATGCGCAAAATTTTCCGTTTTCTTGGCACAAAATCGCTTATACATCGGTGAACTAAGTTTTTGAAGAAGCACCACATGTGCTCAATAGAGGTACTATGTGTTTCGTACAAGCAGGAAAAGGAAGAAAATGAAGTGTCTAGTGCATCTAAGATATCGACATCCCTTGTACGTGAGAAGATCGGTATAATTGTCTCGCTCTGCTGAAGCTTTGATATAGGGCGCAACTGCAAAGTTAAACTTTACATTTTATGGTCTGATATTCCCTCTAAGAAAGACAGACGTAGTGTTCGGCGTAGCAGGTTGCCAGAAACAAGAAACAGGTCCAGAAGTGATTGAGAGTCGTTTTGTACACGGGCGGGCTCAGTGACTAGTTGTGTCAAGTTATGAAAGAACACTACGTCGAGAAATAGTTGGGAGGCACCAGTGAGAGCCACCGGAGTATCAGGCAACCAATTTGTTGACGGAAAGTTGAAATCACCCGTCGATAACAAATTGGCTGAGCGGATTTCATTTCGGCATAGGAATTCATTAGGCTTTTCTAGAAATATGTTATTCGAATTCGGGGGATGGTAGAATCCTCCTATAATTACATGACATTCCTCAAGGAATACTTTGAGTATAACACTTTCTAACCCCTATATGTTTGGCAACCTTGTGACCCGCAGGGACTCTTTGTATAATATGTCAAAGCCACCACCGCGGCCATCTCTGTCGCTCCGGAAAATGTTATAACCACAGGGTGTTATTTCACAATCATAAATATCAGGATGCAACCACGTTTCTGTCACGACTACAACGTGAGGATTTTGTGCCAGGACAATGCTCTCTATGTCAGTTACTTTATTCAAAATGCTTCGGGCATTGACGTAGATACAACGGAAGGTCTTATTAGAGCAATCATCTATTCATTGTGACCGTTTTGAACTGCGGCGTTCTTCGATTATAGGAACTCTTTTCTTCAGAGTGCTGTCCCACTGAAACACTTCGTCGTTTATTTTAATCTTATCGTATACTAGATTTACTTTTTTTCCTTCTTTTCTCTCCTCAGCTGTACTATCCCAGAGGTACTTTCGAATAGTTCTTGTGGCAGTGGAAAAGTCGTCAGATACAGAAATGCTCTTTCCTTTCAACCTGTGGCAATTCTTGAATATGTTTAGTTTTTCATGGTGGTCGAATAGTTTAATGATTACTGGTCGTGATTTGTTTGTTTGTTTGCGCCCTAATCGGTGAATTTTCTCCATCGAAGACACCTCTACACCTAATTTTTCATGAAATGAGTTTACTACTGCCTCCGAAAGTGATTCAGAAGTCTCATCGACCATTTCAGTCATGCTATATATGATAACATTGTTGCGGCGACTCCTGTCTTCAAGATCGACCAGTTTTTTTCCAGGCTATGAATAGTGCTTTCCAAGTGAGCAATTTTACTGCCCAATTCCTTTATAGTTGACACGGTTTCATCTAGCTGCTTTAACTTTGCTTCTATGCCATCCAAGCGGTTGTGAATAGCTTTCTGTCCTTCAAGTAACCGTTGGAGCAGCTCTGCTGTATTACCAGGCCCAGGGTTACACTCGACATCTCCGCAAAGCATGCGAAGATCAACAAAAACATTCCGAATGCGCGAACATAAAGTACACACACTCTGAGGGCACATCAGCTGGACGAGGAAACGATCACTGGTTCGAATAGTGCCATATTTGTTACTGACCTGCGTAAAAAGCAGAAATGGGTTCATGGCAATGTTGTCGGACGGCCAGCCGATGTGCCCACTAAAGGAATCCCAGATCGGACCTCTCCTTATGTAGGGCGAAGACGATGACGTGCGAGGGGGCGGTGTCCAGGCGTTGGTGTCGATACGGGCAGACTTTTCGCGTGCGCAGGCTCCGATCAGGTAAGTCTGATAGGTTCGGCACACTGGTTTTTCCGCTGCGCTGTCCGTCAGAGCAGTTCCTAGCGTCAATATCTGCGTAAAAAGCAGAAATAGGTTCATAGCGATGTTGTCGGACGGCGAGCCGATGGGCCCACTGAAGGAATCGCAGATCGGACCGCTCCTTATATAGGCACCCTGCACCCGCCAGGCACCGCCACCGTCGAGGCTGCGTTCAGCTCCCCCGCGCGGCCAGTTCCTCGTCCCTGTCAGGAAGGCTCGCCCCGCGACTTCGAAGGGATGGCGTCTGCTAGCGGCTGCCGCTGTTCGTAGAGGCGTGATTTCGACCTATTCATTCATGAGGCTGAAAAATTCTTTCCAAGAGCGAACGTCAGGAAAGGAACGAAGATTTTTGAAGCAGGCCATGTACACAACGTGAAAGAGGCGGTATCTTGCGACGGGAGCGAAGTAGCAGCCCGGTGCACTGCGCAGACAAGCATCCCTGCGCCACCGAAAACCACCAAATTAACGCTAATAAATATTTGTATCTGGTGCCTGTTACCGCTGAACTCTCACTCATTTTTTTTATGTAGCTATATTCCAGTAGACAGCTTGTTACCGCAAGCTGTAGTTGCAAGGCAGGGATCGCAGGCAAATGTAAATGCGCTGCTGCCGTTGCCGTGTTTTTGGAGCGGTGTGAAACGCTCTCCAAAACGAGCCAACCGCAAGCCTGGAGCGTTCCTGCATTTAAAAAAACTTATCCTAAACTTTCAAAGACGGCCAGGCGGCATAACATTGAAGGTAATTAGAAAAGTCCAGTTTTTGAGCGAGCGGCGCAAACTTAATTTCATAACATTCTCGTCTGCCGCACCTTCGGTGTTCGATGTGAAACGCCCTGTTCATACTACGCCTTGAAATGATGTACCCATGGCGTAATCTGCCGCTCATATTTTCTAATTTTTCCAGCAACTGCCAGGTCCTTATTGTTGCAACACGTGCGTCAGTGTTTTGATGATATGAGATGTCCAATGAACGAGCTTTTGCAAGCAGAAAAGGATGCAAGCTGCGGCGAAGCGCCTGTGCGCATGAAACTCCTGCGGAAAACATAAAACTTTTTACAAAAAAAGGAGCATCCCAGCTATTTCATGCAGGATCCTTGCAGAAAGCGTGTGCTCAAAAAGCGGGATTTTATTGCAAGCTTTGTTTAATTTCTACACATTCAGTACAAGTACCCTAAGTTTTCGACATTGGCATTGTACTAAATTATCACCCAGTCGTTCAGATGTGGCGGCAAAGATTTATCAGGAACATGTTGCCGTTGCCCCTGAAAACGTGCCTTTACTGTCGAAAAAGACGCTGGACGACAACGCGCAGTGGAAGCGAGCAAGGATTCCGCGCATAACTGGAACTAAGGTGAACGATTCTTTACTGCGCAAAATTCGGGCTTCTTCCTCAGGCGTGACTGCGGCAGAGTTATGCGTGGCTTTTTAAGACCACATATTGTTTACAGCCATGCATGAGTCAAGTAAGCTTCTGCACGGGTTTGACCACTGCTAGACCAGAAACCGCGCGTGCGTGTTGCCCGTCGCGAAGGGCGGGCAGTCTCCCAATGTCGCGTCGGAAATCCACAATACCTTGTCCCAGGCGAATTTATATACGCATTATTGCATCCTGTAACACAGCAGTGCGTCCTGTTGTTGTTATGTGCCATTTTTTGCTCGGTAAGGACGCCCAAAACTGCTGCGGGACCGCGCGGGCAGCACAGCGGGAGCTGTCGGACTGCCCCCGCCTTCCTGACAGGGACGCGCGCGCCGCCGCCAGTGGCGCGCGCGTCGCGCTGGAGTTAGGTGCGCAGGGTGCCTATAGGGCGAAGACGATGACGTGCGAGGGGACGGTGTCCAGGCGTTGGTGTCGATACGGGCAGACTTTTCGCGTGCGCAGGCTCCAATCAGGTAAGCCTGATAGGTTCGGCACACTGCTTCTTCCGTTGCGCTGTCCGTCAGAGCAGTTCCTAGCGTCAATATCTGCGTAAAAAGCAGAAATGGGTTCATGGCGATGTTGTCGGACGGCCAGCCGATGTGCCCACTCATCGGCTTCATTCACTGCAAAGCCGAAGCCACCTATTCGACGACCGAGAAAGAATGCCTCGTCATTATTTGGGCCACGTCCAAATTTCGACCCTACCTGCACGGACGACCATTCAAGATTGTGAGTGACCACCATGCTCAGTGCTGGCTTGCCAATTTGAAGCATCCCTCTGGCCGCCTTGCTCGTTGGAGCTTGCGTCTTCAAGAATTTGACATAACTGTAGTCTCCAAATCTGGCCGCAAGCATTCCGACGCAGACTGCCTGTCCCGAGCCACCGTCGACGCAGCACCGGAAGAGGAAGACGACGACGCTTTCTTAGGGCCGGTAAGCGCGAGCAGTTTCGCGCAGCAGCAGCGCTCGGATCCTGAGTTGCAAAACCTAGTTGCTTATCTAAAAGGAAAGACCGCATCGCCTCCCCGAGAGTTCAAGCGCCAACTGTCGTCCTTCGTCGTTCACAATAATGTACTCCTGAAGAAGAACTTCGCGCCCAACAGGACAGTGCATCTTCTTGTCGTGCCCAAAAATCTCAGGCAAGAAATTATGCAGGCATGCTATGATGAGCCGACTGCAGGGCATCTCGGGATTTCTCGCACGTTGCACCGCATCCAGGAGAAGTATTATTGGCCGCGGCTAGCTGCCGATGATTCCCATTACGTGAAAACGTGCCGTGAGTGTCAGCGACGCAAAACGCCTCCGACTGGACCAGCCGGACTCCTGAACCCCATAACACCTCCAACTAACCCCTTTCAGCAAATTGGAATGGACCTCCTCGGCCCCTTTCCGATTTCATTATCGGTTAACAAATGGATCATCGTGGCCACCGACTACATGACCCGATACGCCGAAGCAAAAGGGTTGCCTAATGGTACCACAACAGAAGTCGCTAAATTTTTTGTCGAACAAATTCTCCTGCGACACGGCGCCCCCGAAGTGGTCATCACAGACAGAGGAACGGCGTTTACAGCGGAGCTGGCGCAAGCCATTCTCAACTACAGTCAGACAACCATCGGAGAACAACTGCCTATCATCCACAAACCACACAGAGCGGACTCACAGAGCGTCTGAACAAAACTATCGCAGACATGCTCTACATGTACATCGACGCCGAACACAAGACGTGGGACACCATTCTACCGTACGTGATCTTTGCCTATAACACTGCCGTCCAGGAGACTACCAGGTTTACCCCATTACAGCTTGTACTCGGCAGGAAGCCGACGACAACACTCGGCGCAATGCTCCCGCACGTTTCAGACAAAGACAAGCACGACGTCGCCGCCTACTTTGATCGCGCCGAGGAGGCTCGAAGACTTGCGCGGCTTCGCATTAAAGACCAGCAGTACGCCGACGCCCTACGCTACAATTTGCGCCGACGAGACACGCATTATAAGCAAGGTGATCGTGTTTGGATGTGGACGCCAATTCGCCGCCGTGGATTGAGTGAAAAGTTGGTTCGACGCTACTTTGGCCCGTACAGGGTTCTCCGTCGCATCGGTGACCTCGACTATGAAGTCATCCCCGACGGCACTACAGCATCTCAACGACGATGCACACGCCCGGAAGTCATACATGTCGTACGCCTTAAACCTTACTATGAACGCTAATCGACTCGACGTTTACATTCTGCTTATTTATTTTTCATTTTTGAAGCGTCGAGGCGACGCTTCTTTGGAAGGGGGATAATGCCACGTATCAATGTAGTGTCCATTTGTTCGCGCTCAATGCCGCAGGAAAGGGCTGTTATCATTTTTGTTTGTGACGCGAGAAGAGACCGGACTAATCTCGATTGATCAGAGCCATGAAGAGCTGCATCTACGTTTTTCTAGATTACTGTAGACGATCTTGACCTGTTATATCGAAGTTTCCTTGCTCGCTTTACATTGAGCGATGCCGCGAGCGGCGGGCACTCGTAGTTCGACGACCGACGAGCACGTTTGTTGCTTACGCCGCCGCCGAGTGATTCAGTTCTTTTGCGGGCGCAAGTCAGCCCAAATGAAGAACTTTGTTTCCAAGATTGGTTGGTGTCTTCCTGACCGCTGGGCTGCCGTCAGTTGTCACGGCAGTAGTCACGAATATTGTGTTTTGAATTTCTGGTAATAGCAAAATTGTCATTGATTAGTTTGTTTAGCAAGACGGGAAGGCTGTAACTTAAGGACTGGTTCATAGAGTAAGTTCTTGGTGTTGGAGTGGTCCAAGTTTCTTTGTATCTAGTGTTATGGCAGCTGTTATTTTCTCTCAGTTGTCCAAGTACAGTGAAGAGATAATCACGTTGTTGTGAAGAGTATTTATAGCATAATAGAAGCCTGTAAAAGTATAATGCGAAGATTGGAAGGATATCATACGTTATAAAGATATTTCTTGCAGGGAAAATGAATGGAACATTTGCTATGGACCGGACGGCTTTTTTCTGCAGCAAATGCAATCTATGAAAATTTGTTACCCCGGTTGTTCCCCAAACCAAGATGAAGTATTGTATATGAGTTAGTACTAACACGTTGTAGAGCAACATATTTACCCTGCTATCTTTACACTGCTACTATCGCAGCCACTTCTTTACTGTCATCGTCCTCAACTTCACCAAATAAACCACTGTTGCATTTGTAGGAGGTTAGGTTTGCCGCCCGCGTCCTCCCTCGAACTCCGCAGTCGCACGCTGCCGACCCCCGGTATGCCGTCCATGTTGGCCAGGCAGTCCTATGCTCCGGCTCCCCTCACCATCGGGACCTCCCCCTCTTCAGCGGGACTGACCACCACATTCCTGAAGGCTGGCTTACATCCTACGAGCGGGTTATGACGTGTAACAAGTGGAACGACGTTACGAAATAGAACAATTTCGTATGCTGTGTGGCCGGAGTTGCGAACCTGTGGTATCTGAACCATGAAGAAGACCTCTCCAATTCGGCCACTTTCAAGATCCTTTCCGAAGTGTTCTGTCGCCCTGCTGCCCTTAAGCTGTGTGCCGTGCAACGCTTGCGCGAAAGTTCACAGCAGTCAGGTGAGACCTTTACGAGCTACATTGAAGATGTGGTCAACCTGTTATCGCGCATCAACACCCAGATGTTCGAGGCTGAAAAAATCAATAATATTTTGAAAAGAATCGAGAATGACGTATTTAAAGTGCTGCTGCCTCGAGATCTTCGCACCTTTTCCAAAGTGGTAAGCATCTGCCAAAACTATGACGAGTGGTGCAAGCAGACGCTTCTCACTCGCAAGACCGCCGCTCCGGACGAGTCACTTGCGGGGCTGTCAGCTGCACCTGATCCACTCAGCGCTGTCGCAACAGATCAAGGACTTCATGCGTGAGGAAGTGTCTCGTGAACTTCCCCTTCTGCCGTCCCACTCTGCGCCGTTTCCATGCCTTGCGCCCGACCTTTGTCATACCATCATGAACGTGTAGCTGAAGCCCTTCCACCGACCCAGCCGGCTGCGCTACCACGTCATTCCACCCCGGTCGATGCCCTATTGACATACGCTGAAGCCGTTGCACGGCCGCGGCCACCTAGGTACCGCTCGAGCGTTGCTACGCTTCAAGTGCCTGTGCCTCAGGTCGTTCAAGCGACGAGGCCTTTTTAGAGCGCAGCTCTTTGGCGTCCGTTCCTGGGTTTCGCGTCGTCGTCGGCGTCGGCCTCGTAACCAGCTCCGCCCCCCTTTCATCCCCCCAGCGCTATCGGCGTCAGCGGCATCAGTCAGTCGCTGCTATCTCTTCCCTCCTCCCTTTATCGTGTTGTCCGCTTGCTGCGCGCGCTTCTGCCCCCATCGTTTGCCGCTGGGTGTACACGCCGCCCCCCTCCCCCCTCTTCCTGCGAGTCTCCGGTTGTCAAAGCGCCGGCTCGAACTTAATTCCTTTCTTCGCTCCTCCTCCAATACAACCCCTGTGCGGTGGCAATCAGAGAGCCAGATCGGTGGCGGCGGATCTGTATATGTGCACCGCCCGAGCCGAAATTGCGAATACGTGTGAAAAATAAAAAAAAATTCTGTGATAGCGCATACATGTGTTGCTCGATTTCTTTGCCTCAATCTATCGAAAAGGTGAAACAGCTTATTTGCTGCGCTCAAATTTCGCATTAGGAAGTAACGTAATCGTCGGTAATTTTTTTCCGACCGCTTCCAAGAATCAGAACTCCCTAGCGCACAGGTGACAATCGTTCCATCTGTTATTAATGTGGACCGCCTGGTCATGTTTTCCGGCTTTGTCGCCGTCGTGTGCCAGTATATCCCCCACTACCTCCACGAGTTACCGAATGCTGGCCTCCTCAAGCTCAATACTCAGTGACAGGCAAGCCGCCAGTGCCGTCCTCTTTCAGCTGACAGCTCCGCTTTCTCCACGCAGCACTCACCTTCACCGCGTCGCCGCTCCCTCTCTCCCTCTCTCCAATGCGCCGGCGCCCCACTCTTTCGCAAAAGGAAACCCAGATACCACAGTTCCTGGGGCGAGAAGTGCGCCGCCAGTGAAATGTTAAACGCCTCAGTTCTCTACCGACAATCTTATCGAAGCTTTTGTAGGGGAAGTTCCTGTTCCGGCGCTCGTCAATACCGGTGCTGTAGAACAATTTCGCCGTTCTTGCGAAAGGTTGCAGCACCACCTTCTGGATTCTCGCTGCGCATGGTAACTGCGCAACCTATTGAGGCGTTAGCGACGTGCACTGCCCGAGTAGTTATTGAGGAAGTTTTATATACAAATGAATTGGTCGTTTTGCCAACCTGTTCTCATTAAATAATCTAGGTAGGCGCTTGCTGTCACGCCATAGCGCCGCCATCGATTGTGCTCCTGCTGAACTGGAGTTCTTTTCGCTCAGCGATTCCCCGTCAGCCGCTGCCCCTTCTGCTGCTTATCACAAAGCCGTCGTTGCCGTACGCGTTGACCTACCTGCATGCTCTGCTTTCTTGTGCCCATCTTGTGCTAACGTACATTTTGCGCTATCCCCCATATTTATCCACCGCAAGTCACTGCCCTGTCAGCTGGCCTTACCGCGTTGTTTGTCACCAATACTTTAGCGTATCTTTCCGCTGTGCGGCGCAGTGAGCGTGTCGGAACCATTCAGCAAATTTATTTCATTCTCCGCCAGGATAAGAATGACAATTCACCGTCCCTCATCTTAGACTCCCTCAGCCTGTGTCAGGCTCCCGCGCTCGACATTTCGCCTGGACACGTTTTCCTGCACTCCACTGAGGCAACCCTTGGCCTCCACCCCCTCAACAAACACAACTTCTTACGCTGCTTCATCAATTTCATTCTTCCTTCGGTTGAAACCGAACCGCGTTTGGCCGCATCTACTGCCGTCAATTAAATCGACACCGGTGTCCATGCCCTTCTGAGTCAGCGCCCTTACCCCTTCTCCGCCACTGAGTGCCATGTCATTCAAGACTGTTTAACCCCATGCTTAAGAGCGGCGTGATGCAGTCCTCTCACAGTCCATGGACAACCCTCAAGGTACTCGAGAAGAAGAAAGATGGCTCTATTTGTTTCTGCGTTTATTAGAGCCACTTGAATCAGATAGCACGGAAAGACGTTTACCCTCTGCCACGTATTCATGACGCTTTGCGCTGCCTGTAAGAATTGGAACTCCTCTTCTCTCGATTTGCGCTCTAGGTACGGGCAGGTCACCATGGCTGCCGACGATCGCCCAAGAACCGCCTTTGTGGCCACTGACGGGTTGTATGAACTTAATGTCTTGCCTTGAGGCCTCTGTAGTGATCCGGCTGCTTTGAAGCGCAGGATGGACACTATTTTGCACGGCCTGAAGTGGATGTCCTGTCTGTGGTATTTAAACGACGTCGTGGTCTTTTTTCCCGACTTCGACACTGAACTGTCCCGGCTAAAGCACGTCTTGACATACATGCCTTACGGAGGCCGGCCTGCACCTCAACTTAAAAAGTGCTGCTTTGCTGCTCGCGAACTGATGATTCTGTGTCATGTTGTGTTAAAAGAGGGGGTCCGTCCTAATACCGCCAACCTTTGTGCTCTGACTGCTTTTCCAAAACCTACTTCCATCAAACAAATGCACAGCTTCCTAGGCCTCTCTTCCTACTTTCAGCGTTTTCTTCGGAACTTTGCTGCAGTTGTTGCCCCTTTAACTCAACTCCTCGGCAGCAACGTACATTTCTCGAGTTCCTTTCCTGCTTGCGACGATGCCTACAACACTTTGCGTGATCTCCTCATGGCCCCTCTTATCGTTCGCCACTTTGACCAGCAAACACCAACCGAAGTATACACGGACGCCAGTGGTATTTGACTCGGTGCTGCGCTCGAACTGCGTAAATCTCGACTCCAAGAATTTGTACTTGCTTACACCGGCGTCACGATCACTAAACCAGAGTCCAACTACTCATTCAGGAATAAAGAGCGTCTGGCCATTGTCTGGGCCGTCCGCAAGTTTCGACGTTACCTCGCGGCCATCCTTTTGACATGGTCAAGGAAAACTATGCCTTTTCTTGGCTTTGTTCGTTAAAAGATCCATCCGGCCGACTGGGTGCATGGGCTCCCCACCTAGAAGAATTATACCATATGCGTAGTCTACCGGTCGGGCCGCAAGGATCAGGACGTCGATGTCTTGTTCCGCTCCCGGCTGCCAGCGGAGATTGCCAGGCTCTCCGCCATCGAAGTCGCTGCGCCTTCGGTCACTTTCGGCGGCATGCCTTCAGAGTCTGAAAGTCTGAAAGCAGCATTAAGATCAATCGATTGCCTCCCTTCTCGACTTTATATCTGATCCATCTAGGTTTCCAGCATCCTGCGCCCTTCTTCGCCTATCTTTCCATTTTGCCATTCGCGATAACCTGCTTTATAGGTGTAACTGTAACCCTGGTGGACACAAATGGCTTCTTGTTATTTCACGACATCTACGCTCCCAGCTCTGCACCTGTTTCCATGCTGACTCGCAATGCTGTCACGGCGGAGTATTCAACACGTATACTCGCATCCGTGCCCGATACTACTGGCACGGCATGTACAGCTTCATCCTCAGGTTGGTGCGCTCGTGCCCGGCCTGCCAATGCCAAAGCAACAGCGTAATCGCGGCGCTGGCGAGTTGCAGAAACTATCTTGTCGGCGCCGCCCCTTCGTCCGCGTTGGAATTGATTTAAATGGCCCTCCACCATACACCGCCGCTGGAAACCGGTGGGTTATCGTTTCCATTCAACAGCTGATGCGGCCACCTCGGCGCTCCCTGCTGCTACGGCTCGTGATGTGCCGCCGCTCATTCTGCAGCGTTTCATTCTTCACCAAGGTGCTCCTCGTGAACTGCTCAGTGATAGAGGGCGCGTCTTCTTGTCTGACGTCGTTGACGCTGCCCTTGGCGAGTGCCACATAATTTATAGGACTTTTACCGCCTACCATCCCCAAACAAATGGTCCAACCGAACGCTTTAATCGGACACTTGGTGACATGCTGACCATCTAGTACGTCGCTGCCAACCATACGAACTGGGAATTCGTTCTACCCCATATAGCGTACGCCTATAACACTGCCACACAGTGCACTACAGGCTTCCCTCCGTTTTTTCTGCTTAACGGCCAGCATCTATTCGCTCCCATCGACACAGTTGTCTCCTACGCCCTGCCGCATCTGGGTGTACAACTGTCTCTGAAGCTGCCCAACGCGCCGAACACGGCCCCCAGATCCCAAGGTCATTCGCCGAGACTCAGGGGCGCCTCAAACACCACCACGACAAAGATCAGCTTGCACCGGACTTCCCAAATGGTGGACCCGTGTGGCTCTAGATACCCTTCAGTACCCTCGGCCTCTTCAAGAAAATTATTTTGAAATATTATAGCACGTACCACGCCCTGGAGTGCACCTCCCCCGTTAACTACACTGTTTAGCCACTCATGCAGTCTGCCGATATCCGCTGCCATGGCCGCGAGACTGTGCATAGTCAACGCCTTAATCTATACTGCGATTCGGTTGTATTGTCGGCACCATCAGTCACCAGGATTGCTCCTTTTCTCCCCAGCGCCATTGTGAAGGAGCAGATGGGCATTAACCCATCCGCACTGCCATCGCTCCGAGCGAGACCCTGCCTGGCCGACGGCGAACAGCCACTGCTTCAACGCTGCTTCCGTCGTCCTCGATGTCCCTAAATATACCACTATTACACTGCTAACATGTGACATGCCTACTATATTCCAACACAATTAGGTATGCATTGAAACTCCCCACCCCCTCCAGCCATTGCGGTCACAAGCTCTTCCTGTGCGACAAGCAAATAATCACTTGTTATAGCCTTCCTTGATGAGGAAAGAAAACAACACAGGACAAATCTATCGCAGCAAAGCTTTTGATTTCTCTGACATTATAGACTACCCGAAAGACGCGGGATCGATCGCGGCCGCGGCGGCCGAACTTCGATGAGGGCGAAATTCTAGAGATCCGTGTACAGTGTGATGTCAGCGCATGTTAAACAACTCCAAGTGGTTGATATTTCCTGAGCCCACATAGCCGGAGCCACTTTGGGATGTTAAATCCACCTAAACAATAAAACAGACTGAATCGTTGAAATCATGGCATTGTTTCCTGCGGTGATTTGTTAGCAGCGTAACACAACTCCCTTCAAGCTATGGGTTGTTTTTTCCAACTGCTTTTTTGTACGTTGTGCCTTACCATATGGTTACATTCTATTTCCATGCTGCTGGCCACCGAAGCTATTGCGCTCAGCATACTACGAGCAAAGCGCCTAACGCTTATGAGAGGTCCTTTTATCATTGATGTCATAAACTTTATGTCGAAGGCTTTATTTTTTCTCGATAATGCTTCAGCACAGGAAAGCTAAGAGCTTCTGCATTCACGATATATCAATATTTACATATTACAACACGGCATTGCAAAACACAACACCTCAGTAAACGAGGAGATTTCCGCTATGCGTAGAACTTTACCACCACCTCCCATATTAATCCGGAATTCGACATCCAGAGAGACTTTCCCCGCTGAACGCATACACATAATGAAGACAAAAAAAACACCGTCATGATCTTGTTAGTGCACTGAACATTCTTCATCCATATGTGGCAGCTATCAATTTATGCCAGATGTACATTTTGCTTCCTGTAAATTTGTTTGCCCTACTACTGAGCAGAGATCAATAAGCAGTGCTTCTTGCTGCATAAAAGAGGTCTCAGAAGATGCAATATTCTGAATTAAGCTGCATTTTTCGTAGTTTCTTATGTTTCATTCAAGCTCCACGCATTGGAAAGTTGTCAACTACACCCTCATATGACTGGGCTCATTTTAACGTCTAGTGATTAATGCTCGGTAGATTTGCCCTATTGGGATTTCCTGTTCAGTAATCAACGATAGTAATTAAAACAAGATTGGTGCCAATACCGCTGCCTTGTAGTTTTTACTAAACATTCTTACTTTTTTGCAGCTCGAAAAATGCCTTCTGTTTGCTGTCAGACGGCACGCAGCAGTGAGCCCTGCTACTGCTGTCTCTACCTCTCTACCGTTTTACAGTGGCCGGGTACGGTGTTCACTTTCTTATTAAGTAAAATTATTTTTATCTTGCCTCGTTATCACTTTTCAAGTCAGGTTTCGGAAACCTAACTGTTTCGTGTTTACTCTCACCTCTTATGTATAGTTACGATGCTTAAAGGAGCCAATCTTTCTATTTTTATAAGTGATTGTGGCCAATTAAGGTTTTTAGTTTTGTTTGTTTATCGTTGTAAGTGTACGATGAAACGTTTCCTCACAACTGGTTGCGATATATTTTTCATGGACCACGCTTTTGAACCAGCGGTTTAGGCATCATACTCGCATGCGGGAGGTGCGGTTCCATCGCCAATGCCGCCGGTTATACACCTGTAAGGAGGACGACGGGCATACGCGCGACCCGCATTGCCATCGCCTGGAGCACGCGCCTGTCGACCAGCTGACCTCGGACTGCTGTTCGCCCTGCTCCCGTTGTGAAGCTTCACTGAACAAATCCCACCTTGCATTTGGTGGAAGTGCGGGGTAATGTCCTCTTGCCCTTGAACTCCGCAGCCGAACGCTACCCCCTACCGCGATGCCTTCGACCCACCAAGCCGTCCAAGTGAGCCCGGCCGCCGTCGTCTGTGCTGGTTTTCTCCGCCAGCGGGACCCCGCTATCTTCAGCGGCACGGACGACCATGATGTTGAAGATTGGCTCACATCGTATGAGCGGGTGAGCGCATACAATAAGTGGGACGCGGAAACCAAGCTGAACAATGTGATTTTCTATCTGACGGGCGTGGCGAATCTGTGGTATCGAAACCACGAGGCGGACATTACATCATGGTCCGTTTTCAAAACAAATTTCTCATAGGTATTCTGCCGCCCGGCTGTCAGAAAACTCCGTGCCGAACAACGCTAGCGCGCGTGGTCGCAGCAGGTAGGCGAGAACTTCACGAGTTACATCGAAGATGTCGTGGACCTGTGCAAGAGGGCGAACGCACAGATGTCCGAAGCCGACAAGATCAGGCATATCCTCAAGGGCATTGATGACGACGCCTTTCAGATGTTGTTGGCGCGAGACCTGCGCACCGTCGCCGAAGTCGTCACAGCATGTCAGAGCTTCGACGAACTACGCAAGCAGAGGGCTCTGACACGCGAACACACCACGAGCATCGACTCGCTTGCTGGCCTGAACGATGCAAGAGACCAGTCATCGCTCCTGCCGCAAATCAAGTTTCATCCGTGAAGAAGTTGCTCGAGAGCTCTCGCTTATTTCAAGCCATCGAGAGCCACCACCAAACATAACTCCGAATCTGAGGCACGTCATTCAAGAACAGGTCGCTGAAGCTCTCTCTCCCGCAAGCCCCTCAGCCCACACCTTTCGCGGCCCCGCTGACATATGCGGAGGTTGTTGCGCGACCTCGAGCACCCACCTACGTTCCGCCTCCTAGTCCTCTTCGACAGCCTTCTGCTTTTATTCCACCACCTGCTCATCTGCAAACATCCTGGGGCACGGCTGATAACATTGGACCGCCAGCTCAACTGGGGCAACTCGTGGCGCACGCCTGATAACATTGGACCGCCAGCTCAACTGGGCAACTCCTGGCGCACGCCTGACAACCGCCCGATCTGCTACTTCTCCGGCCTGCCAGGTCATGTGGTGAGGCTTTGCCGTCGACGCATGAACGGCTCACGACCACCTCCACAAGTTTCCAGTTACTGGTCCCAGCGACAGTATTCGCCTCCTGCTGAGCTGCCCCTAAGCCGTTCTCTGTCTCCTGAGCGCACCGCCTTCTATGGACGCCGTTCGCCTTCTTCACGTCGGCGATCCATCACTCCGATGCGACGGCATCCCTCGACGACTCAAGAGGAAAACTAGGTGCCGCAGTTACTGAGGCGAAAACTGCGCAGTAGTCGAAATTTGAAAGGCCTTGTTTGTCTGCTGCTAATTTAATTGAAGTTTTTGTAGAGGGCGCATCTGTCATGGCGCTTGTCGACCCCGGTGCTGCGGTTTCTGTCATGGATGCAGCGCTTTGCCGCTCTTTGAGGAAAGCGAAGGCGCCCCTTTCTGGCCCGTCGTTGCGAACTGCAAGTGCGCCACTCATCCAGCCGTTAGCACCGTGTACTGCTCGAGTAGTCATAGAAGACATTTTATAATTGGTCGAGTTCATCGTTCTGCCGTCATGTTCGCATTCGATCATCTTGGGCTGGGACTTCCTGTCGCTCCACGACGCAGTCATCGACTGTGCTCGGGCTCAAGTAGAGCTTTCTACCATGCCAAATCCCGTGCAAGAGACTGAAATTTGTGGTACCCCTGTTTCTGCCAAAGCTTTTATCGCCAACAGTACCGATATTCCTGCGTGCTCTTCCGTGATTGTGCCTCTCTCCTGTGACTCCCTTCGCGATGCCAGTGTCATCTTCGCGCCGTCTCCTACTTTTCTACGCCGACATTGTCTGCCTCTGCCTTATGCCCTGTTCGCTTTATCCGTCGGCCTCACAGCACTGTGGGTCTTCAACCCGTTTTCCAGCCTCTTCGAATTGCGCCGTGGGGAGTGCGTCGGAACCGTGCAGCTCTTCGATTGCGTTTTCAACCACCCCAACGCTGGCTCAGAATTACCGCCGATCGCCATGGACGCGCTCAAATCACCTACCCCTGCGCCCGCCACGTTGTCGACCGATCTATTCCTTTGCTCTATTGACGCCAGTCTTCCGCCAACTCAGCGAACCCAGCTTCTTGCGCTTATTAAGGAGTTTCTCTCCTCCTTCGATTGCCACCAATGTGTTTTGGGCCGCACGACGACTGTCGAGTATCGCATTGACACCGGCGCCCATGCCCCTCTGCGACAGCGCCTTATCGTGTTTCCGCCACTGAACGAGAAATTATTCAAGAACAGGTAGACACCATGCTTCAGAACGGCGTTATTCAGCCTTCCACCAGCCGCTGGTCCTCACCGGTTGTCCTCGTCAAGAAGAAGGATGGCTCCGATCGATTTTGCGTCGATTAACGCCGCATTAATAAGATCACACACAAAGACGTCTACCCTTTGCCCCGTATTGATGACGCTTTGTACTGTCTACAAGGCGCGGAGCTGTTTTCTTCTTTTTATTTGCGCTGTGGTTATTGGCAGGTCCCAATGGAAGCTGCAGATCATGCTAAAACCGCGTTTGTGACCCCTGTGTAACGCTCCTGCTACTTTCGAGCGAATGATGGATACCGTTTTGCGTGGTCTGAAGTGGAAGACATGCTTGTGCTACCCGGACGATATAGTTATTCTTTCGTCCGACTTTCAAACGCATCTATGTCGCCTGAAGCACGTCTTGAAATGCCTCTGAAACGCAGGCCTCCAGCTGAACTTAAAAAAATGCACCATTGCTGCCCGCGAACTGACAATTTTAGGTCACGTTGTGTCGAAAGATGAAGTACACCCTGACCCTGCGAATCTTCGAGCCGTGTCTGAGTTTCCCAAACCTTCCACCACTAATGAACTTCGCGGCTTCCTAGGGCTCTGCTCTTATTTTAGGCGTTTCATTCGCAACTTTGCCTCAATTACTGCCCCTTTGACTCAGCTGCTCGGCACCAATGTTGATTTTTTGGCTTGGTCACCCGCATGCGACGACGCCTACAACACCTTGCGTCGTCTCCTCACGGCACCACCCATCTTGCGACATTTCGACCCGGCGGCCCGCACTGAAGTCCACACGGATGCCAGTGGTATTGGTCTTGGTGCAGTGCTCGCCCAGCCCAAATCTGGTTTCGACGAATATGTCGTTGCCTATGCCAGCCGCACACATACCAAGGCTGAGTCACACTACTCTTTGACTGAAAAAGAGTGCCTCGCCATTGTGTGGGCCTTAGGCAAGTTTCGTCCTTACGTGTACGGCCGTCCTTTCGACGTCGTTACGGATCATCACGCCCTTTGTTGGATTTCCTCACTAAAGGATCCGTCCGGTCGCCTGGCGCGATGGGCGCTGCGTCTTCAAGAGTACAACATCCGAGTCGTGTACCGATCGGGCCGCAAGCATCAGGACGCCGACGCCTTGTCTCGCTGCGCGCTCCCGGCCGAACTTGCCAGCCTCTGCGAAATCGACGCCCCTGTTCCGTCTCCCACCATCAGTGACCTGCCTTCTGAGCAGCGCAAGGATCCCTGGATTCGTGCTCTTCTCGACTTTCTCTCCGACCCATCGGCGTTTGTACCATCCCGCGCACTGCGCCGTCAAGATTCACATTTTGAGGTCAGAAATAACCTGCTTTATCACCGTAATTATCATTCTGATGGACGAAAATGGCTCCTCCTCATACCTCGCCACCTCAGGTCCTATATCTTTTCATGCTTTCACGGTGACTTGCAATGCGGTCACGCGGGCCTTTTCAAGACTTACACGCGCCTCCGCCTCCGCTACTACTGGCGTGGCATGTACAATTTCGTTCTGAAATACGTACGCTCCTGTCTCGACTGCCAACGCCGCAAGAAACCCACCAACCGTATTGCTGACGGGTAGCAGCCGCTGTCTTGCCCGCCTCGCCCTTTCGACCGCGTTGGCATTGATTTATACGGGCCCCTCCCGTATACTGCTTCTGGCAAACGAAGGGTCATTGTTGCCGTTGATCACCTCACGAGGTATGCTGAGACCGCCGCGCTCTCTGCTGCCACGCCACAGGATGTGACATCCTTTCTTCTGTGTCGATCATCCTTCGACACGGTGCCCCGCGTGAACTCCTCAGCGACAGAGGCCGCGTCTTCCTATCTGACGCCATCAAAGCTCTTCTCCATGAGTGCAACGTCATCCATCGGACATGCACCGCTTACCACCCTCAGACAAACGGCCTCACTGAACGCTTTAACCGAACTCTGTGGGACATGCTGGCTATGTACGTTGGTTCGAACCACACGAACTGGGACCTCATTCTCCCGTATATTACGTTCGCTTAAAATACTGCTACGCAGTCTACAACCGGATTTTCTCCTTTGTTTCTCCTTTACGGCCGATATCCCTCCATTCCCATTGATACTGTTCTCCCCTGCCTCCATGACGCATCTGAGTGTACCACCGCTTCCGAAGCCACCAGGTACGCCGAAGACTGCCGCCAGATCGCCCGGTCGCTCACGACAGCTACCCAGACCCTTCAGAAAACCCGCCACCCTTCAGAAAACCTCCCCAGCATTTCTCGCCCGGCTCTCTTGTCTGGCTGTGGATACCTCCCCGTACTCCGGGTCTCTCCAGGAAATTGCTCGCTAGGTATCACGAGCCCTACCGCATCTTGCAGCAAACATCTCCCGTCAACTACATTGTTGAGCCCCTCAGGTCTTCACCCGATCTCAGACGCCGCAGCCGTGAAACTGTCCATATGAACCGCCTGAAGACATACCACGACCCCGCTCTCTTGTCCGCCCCCTTAAGTCGCCAGGATGGCTCCACTTCTGTCCAGAAGCCATTGTAAGGAAGACGACAGGCATACGCGCGAGCCGCATTGCCATCGCCTGGTGCACGCTCCTGTCGACCACTTCACCTTGGACTGCTGTTAGCCCTGCCCCCGTTGTGAAGCTCCACAGAACAAATCCCACCTAACACACCAATGATAGTGCGTAAACTTTTTTTCCTTCTTCATTGACACCTCAACTGCCCCTGTTGGGGTTAATACATGACGGGTGGGTCGTTACAGCATGTCAATAATTTTTCAGTGAACGCGTTGAAGCGAGCTGCATCAATGTGGAGAACTGCGTCGGTCGGAAGGCGATTCCAGTCCATGGCTGTCGGTGGACAGAAAGCGTTAAGATGTGCGGTACTATGTGCGCATTGTGGGTAAAGGACTCTCTCGTGATGAATGTGATCAGAAACGCGGTAAGCTGGTGTTATAACTGAGCTTCCTAGCAGCAAGTGATATAATTTATGAAAGATACATAATCTGGCAATTTTACGGCATGAAAAGAGGGATGGAAGATTAGGTTCTGATTTCTGTTTGGTGAAGCGTGAATAAAAGAATAATCCGAGTGCCGCACAACGTTGAACCGACTCGGGGGTGAGAGAAAGATTTGACTGGTGAGGTTTTCTAACTGCGCATGCGTATTCCTGCTTGAGACGAACGAGCGTTAAATAGGTCAGAAGTTTATAGTGGGAGGGGCTATTCACAAGTTATGGCTTAAGAAACCAAGCGTACGGTTGGCACCCTTAGTAATACTGCAAATGCGGAGTATCCAGCTAGATAGTGGGAAATAGTTGCACAAATGTATTTATAAGGGGTTACTGCAGAAATTTCGGAACTGGAGACGTATTTCTTTTTGTCGAAGGATAGGACTGCCTCCGGTGAAATGTAATTAGAGAAGTTTTGTTAACATTTAGAGTCATCAGCAAGTTGTTGTACCATGATTCAATGTAATTTTAGGGTACCGTTGCTGTTAGTGATAGGTCGATGCATAACGCAGTCGTCGGCAAATAATCGAAAATTAGTTCTGATGCGAGCCGGCAAGTCATTTCTGTAAATTAAAAAAAGCAAAGGGCCGAGTACTGTCCCTTGGCGCACACTGGAAGCAACAGGGGTCAAATCAGAGCTCTGTCTATTAGCGTATAGAAACTGTTGACGGTTACAAAGAAAGCGTTTTATTGGGTCAAGAGTGAGGGGATAAATACTTAAACATGAAAGTTTATAGAAAAGCCGCTTGAGGGCAACTTTGTCAAATGTTTTTCGAAATCTAGAAATAATGTATCCACTGGTATTTCAAGGTCTAAATTGGAACTGATGTCCCTAATGAATGGAGCCAGTTGTGTGTCACTTGAGATACTTTTCAGGAAACCATGTTGGTTAGGATGAAAGAAATTTGCCGATATCAGAAAGTTTACAATATGTGAGTGAACAATGGGCTCCATAAGTTTTAAACAAATGCTAGTAAGTGATATGGGATGAAACTATTGCATGAAGACAGGGAACCTGTTTTTGGTACTGGAATAACCTTGCCTTCCTTCCAGTCCTGTGGCCTCACTACGTCTGATAATGACTTCTTAAATACGTGTACAAAAATAATGCTTCTAATGTTTTCGTGTTTCTTACAAGCTTAGAATTGATACCATCCACACCGGCTGACGATGACACTTTTAATTGATTCTATTAGTTTCGCGATGCCGATAGCATGAAGAGATATGCTAGGCATGACTGGATGATTGTACTGTGGCTGGGAGATTTCCATCGGGTTCTTGACTAAATACGGGCGAAAATATAAAATTTAGTGTTCCAGGAATTCCGTGATCAGGAATAGGATTACTTTCGTTGCCTACTAGAGCTAAGGGAATAGAGTGGGAGTGGTTAATAGATTTCTAAAATTCCATGGCACTGGCGCGCAGCATGTTGGACAACGTTATTGAATAGAAAGCGCGCTTGGTCTTGGCAACGACTTCTGGAAATACCTTTTCGAAGGCGTCGTATTTTCCCCATGCTGATGAGGTCTTCAGGCGTTTAGCTGCTTTATCAAGCAGCTATTCTTTTTGTTGTGCTTATGCTATAGAGTAGTGTTAAGCCATGGGGATGCCGGTCGCTCAGTTTCGGTTATGCAGTTATTAAGTATAGAATCGAATGAAGCATGGAATATTTATGATTGCTGATCCCAGGCAAGTACGTAAGAGGCGAGACAGCTGCAGGGTGTGAAACTAGTATCAGGTCTGCTATGGTCGAAGAATTGATACCTTCCTTAGTAGGGATGGAAACGAGCAGCGCTAAATTGAATGTAGGGCATGCATTTACGAAGTCGCTTTGAATGGTTTTTTTTGCGGCTGTTAAAGTTATAGCAGATGATGTGAACAAGCGAAGCTAAAGTCGCCAAAAGGGAGCATAGAAGCTTATGCGAAGGATGACGTCAAATTTTGAAGCGTATCAAGGAAATCATTGCAAAAGGAAGGGTCTGGGGAGGGGGTAGGGGATTCGAACGGGTGTAATGGTCTTTACCTGGCTCCAATAATAATGGGTGGGTATGACACGTTGCACATTACACACACAGCTTCGAAAAGATCGTTGAGGTTAGTAACAGCGCAATGAAGGTTGCGATCAGTACCTATCAGTACACCACCTCTGCGTCTGTTTTTGCGGTCACGCCAAAAACATTGAAACCAGGAAGAAATGAAAGAACCGCTGAGCCTTAGACAGATGAATTCAGCCAGTATCTGCTAGCACGAGAACCTTGCTTTTGTTTCGTCTAGGAGGCTGCGAAGTGTCTCACGATTGGCTAGTGTACTTCTGATGTTAGTGCAGATAAATGAAATAGTATTACCACTCAGAATTGTGACAGTGGTCTGTTATAGCTATGAATTCGGCATAACGTTTTGCCTGGCTTGGTTGTATACACAAACTCTGTTATCGATAATGAGCTTATCATGCCGGAGCTTAGATTTTTTCTTCTGTGACTTGCCATTTTCAACTAGGTGTTTTTTTTTGTTGCGCAGATGCTGGGTGAGCAGTCCAGAACTATGTTGTAATCTGTATTTTTTAGTTTGTTAGCGCTTGAAAGTAGCTACTCTTTAACTTTGAAATGAGCGAATTTTACGATGATAGGCCTTATTTCACTTTCTGTAAATTTTCCCAGTCGATGTGACAGCTTGATATCCTTTGACGAGACCTTGACGCCTAGCTTAGAAGCACAATGTTGTGTTACTAAATTCTAAAATTCCGACCACGTTTCGTGATCTTCATCGGTCAATACAAAGTATAAGAGGTTAGAATGGCGTGCCCTATCTTCAGAATGGTCTATCCTGGATGTTGTGATAGATATTTCTTTTGTTTTCGCTTTGACACATGCCTTAACGTTTTCAACTTAGTTATTTATATACAGTACCCCTAAGGGCCCTTGTGCGAGGGTATTACATGGGGGGGGGGGGGGGGTAGATTGTTGCATAAGAATACGACACTGGCAATTGAAATAAATATAATGCATGTAATAACGAACTATGAGATAAAGCTAGTAAAGTACACAAATAAAGCAACAAATAACGGAAAATAAAATACTCAGTAAAAGTATAATGCCCATAATATAACCAAAATACTAAATCTATTATCCCCTAGGACTACATCGTTTTGGTATCGTTGGGTCCCAATCGTTTTCATTTCATTCAGAATAGGTATTTGGCCTTCACGAATTTAGGCAAGTGCCTCCATGATTTCGTGAGGTTTCTCTGTCGAATGGGACCGCATATTAGGGCCGGGATAACTTCAATGTTTCCGGCAAGTGTTAACAGCTCAAATAAATATGCGTGCGCACTCACGAATGATTTCAATACAGTAGCATGGGCTCGGGATCATTAGCAATTCACGATAACGGGTACGCCACACGTCCATAGAGAATCGATTGTTTACTTGCATGGCGAGCAGACGACGGGCGTAAGTCAATCACACTGTTGCTGTGGCGCCGATTACATTGAAGGGGGTGATGGAACTTGATGTGCTCTTATCGGAAATGGTTGCCGGAAATGGTTGGCGTCGCTCCTGATGCGGATGCTGGTCTGGGAGCAATAGCTGCCGTCGAGTGCAGTTGCAACGTGCCCAGTGACGCCACAGAGCAAATATGCAGAGAACTGGTTGCGCTCGATGGTCCAGATGATGAAACGTCAGTAAACACGTTCGAGTGGGTAGCGCACAGACTGGGTGTCGGCACCACGGTGTCTACATTGGCTCCACAGTCGTAAATAGTGCCGCCAGGAAAACATGAAGAGGAACCTGAAATGCGAGCAGATGATGGGCGTTAGCCGATCGCATTTTTACTGCGCTGTAGAGCCCTCGCCTGGTGCGCAGCTTAACATGGTGCAATGCTCAGAAAATGACTGTGTCTGATCCCCCTCCACACGAGACTGAAAATAGCCTGTGCCGTGGCGCTTTTTGGCCAAAGCGGCTCTTGCCGATATACACCATCATAATCGTCAGTATATTTTTCTTCGGGCTGCATGAACCGCTGTACTGTACCTTTATAATTCGTGTAGTGGGTTTACGCGCGATTAAGAGGAACTAGCGCAGTTTGTAGTCGCAGGTAAATTGAAAAATTCCTATATAAAGCTTGGCTCCTTCGAGCATTCAGAATTACCCAATGCTCTCAAAGATGCTTAAAGAAATATGGGACAAATGCGATGGGTAGAACAGGAGGAGTTTGACTTCCAGAACTTAGTGGCACGTGCTATTAAACCCATGCCAAACCTCTCTTGCCTATTTTGTATGTATCTGAAGATTTGGAAAACGTCATATATATTAGTCCTATCCAATTTCTCCACAGTGGAATCTGTGTAACCTCGTTCATACAATACGGTGCTTGCTTGGTAATATGGCACATTTATATTGTTTGCTTCCAGATGCTCAAAAAAATCATTCACCTACAAGAACAAGAAATGTCTGCCTCTCCAAGGATTTAATATATGGAAAGTTCCTGAAACTGGTCGTCTTCCTTCTGTGCCCTGTAAAGGCAATATACATGTTTGTACTGAATTCGGCATTGCACTCTCAAATAGTTGGAATGACTCAGAGAGTGTTTGCAGTTAATAGCCATTGCATTTTGAGAGGTATCAAATGAAATATTTATTTCTTCATTCTACAGAAAGAAACGCAGGGCGCTTGGTTTTGAATAAAAGCATGTCAGCAGACACTTGAAACGGTCTCCGTTCCCTTGCATGCAGCGCATAAAAAAAAATCAAGTTAAAATGCCAAATAATTACAAAAATGATCACAAACAATATTAATGAGGTGCACAATAATATAAAAAGAATCAACTATGCCATAAGCTTATCAGCAGAGGAGAGCTTGGCGACTTACATGTTTTCAAAGCTTACCGCTACCGCCTAAATAAGGAACTGAACATATCTAAAAATTAATATTTCATGAATGACTGCGAACCAACCGAAGGCTGAAGTGATCTTGTCTGGAAAAAGCTAAATAGCCTCATAAATAATGATAAGCTTTCTAAAAGAATTTTTTCAGTTGAATTTAATTGGGTGTAATTGTCTGTCGAAGATTTTGCTGAAGTGTTGCAGTTAAATATCCATACGGTTACGTGGTGCTGAAGACAGTTGGTGAAACTGCTGGCCACATTACGCTCGCCTTGAGGCTATGAGCGATACTGTTAAGGGGCAAATCCCATATATGCGGAATTGATCATTCTCTAGTTTACATTGATGGATAGCTGGGGGTCTTCGTACCACTGCAGGCGCAGTGTAGCAGCGGTTATGCGTTGAGTATCAGCCCTGCAGTGACAGGTGCTGCCCCCGGTGGGGCTTATGTAACCGAGGTTGCTTTTACGGAGCCATCTCTTGCGGCCAATGATTAATGTAACGGCCAACTGCCACAGTGGTCAGTTTGCGCTCCATCCGGTGGGCAGGTGGTGATGACGCCACAAAGTTACAGGGCATGTTGTGCCGCGGCCCTGGGATGACAAGGGCTGCCATCGGTGGGGCTTATGAGACGCAGCTGGGTTGCTCTTGCCGAGCCAACTATCGGGGCCAATCATTAGATTTACTGCCAACTGCCACGGCGCTCAGTTTGCTCAACCTCCGTTGAGCAGGTAGTGACGACTCCACAAGGTTACCTGGCTTAGTTGCCTAGGGTGCTGCAGCGACCGATTACTTCGGCCACTCCAACTGCGAGGCTTAAAATGGTCACCGAAGCTGACGCCTACGCCGACGCCGGGCAAACTGTTCCGACAAGAGGGTACTAACGCTCCCGCGTCAAAGAACTTGTTGTTCGGCTCACTTCTGCCTACAAAGAACTGAGCAACTCGACGAAGGCGATACGAACAAACGTGTGTGGCGCAAGCTGCGTAACAGTACTGCCGCTGAGAGTAGCAGCGCTGAATTTGAATGAGGCAAAGAGGCTTGAATATAGGGTGCCAAAGGAACTATGACCGTCTCAAACAACATGTTGCAACGCATATGGGGCCCTCGCGACCCCGGCAACTTTTCCGCAATTGATGGCACCGCCTTAGAAGACTGGCTTAGCAACTACAAACGCGTCAGCACTCATACCAGGTTGAACTCTACCTTAATGCTTGCCAATTTGATGTTTTACCTCAATGGTACGGCACGAATGTGGTATAAAACCAAAGAGGCGACCTATCAAGCTGGAACACCTTCAAGAAGGAGCTAAGGACGCTGTCCGGTAGTCCTGATGGCCGGCAGCTCGCCAAAAAACAGCTTGCGTCTCGAGCCCACTCTCCCACACAAATCTACGTGCCCTAATCCAGGACAGCTTGACTCTTTGCCACAAGGCCGACGCTGACTTGAGTGACACGAACAAAGTGGGCCACGTGCTCAAAGGCATTATTGACGATGCTTTCCATTTCGTTGTTTGCAAAGACGGTTCCAGTGTTAACTCCATCATTAAGGAGTGCCGTCGATTTGGGCAAGTGAAAAGGCACCGTATTCCGCAGCCGTTTGCCCGCCTTCCAAATAAATCTGCGACATCTTCCTGTGACGATCAGCGATCCCCATCCCGCGCGCCCTCGGACGCTCCTCTCGACACCTATTTCTCAGCATTCTGAACAGGAACACGACGCACTTGCCCGGGCTGACCACGTCCGCCAACTGGAGCGGTCCCGACTACTCGCCTCGGTAGCCTCACAGCAGGATTACTACGACCGCCGCCATCGCATGGTCACTTTCTTCCCTGGCGCCCTCGCCTTGCTCTGGTCGGCATCTCGCCGCATCAGGCTTTCCGAAAAACTTCTGTCTTGGTATGTTGGCCCATACCGTGTGCTCCGCCCTGAAAAAGCTGTCACCTACGAGATCGCCCCGGCATTCCCGGAGGCCACCTCCTGTGAAGCTCAGCGTGATATATCCCACGTCGTCCGTCTCAAGTCGTACCTTTCGCTATCCCCTGACATGCCTAGTTTACACCGAGGCGGTGTTTTTGCGACCGGGGCCATGCAACGGTTATTGTGAATGAAGAAGAGGCGAACGATATGTCTTGCTGGTGCGCGTGTTCAGAGCTTGGGGGCCATGCGCCCTGTGCTATGTGCTCTCGGTGTAGACCCTGTGCTCGCGGCCTGTGCTTTGTGCCCGGGTCAATCTAGCGTCGATCTCGCAATTCGCCACGTTACAATATAGACCCATGCATATGGTAGCGAAAACAGTATATGAGCCTGGTCTCTTCTCGCGGCAAAAACAAAGGGACAACCGCGTGTCTCTGGGTTTGAACAAGAACAAACTATGACACCTTTCGCGCCATTACGCTCCTCCCAATAAAGCACACACTCGATGCATTACAACGAACGGAAAGGTGTCAAAAAATAAACTGTGCCTATACCAACAGTACGAGTATAATAGCGCGCATAATGTGGGTTTGGACGCAAGACCTGCGTTTCTTGTGGTCGCACAAAGCGATTATAGGGCGGGATCACTCCATCAGGAACACGGACATCATTCAAAATCAAATGAAAAAATACTAAGTTTCAGAGCCTACTTACTGCCTTCATCTAAGCGCGCATAATCGAGTGCTACTCTGTTCTACGCAGAAAAAGGCTGGACAACGCCAACTGGAACACAAAATACCGAGACACTTGCCGTGCGTCAAAACTTTGCGCAATGACACGGCAACGACTGAAACCAACAAGCATCCCACGTCGCAAGAAAATAAACTCAATTCTCTAATAAAGTTGCACACAAAGCAGTAAAGCGCACCAAGCACGGGCTTCGTAAAGGCCCTCTCATCTCGTGAACTAACCTAGTAAGAATCCTTGGTACTCGAAAAGGCATGGCAACTTTTGTGCTATCTCGTCGCCCCCTATGTTGCAAAAATCGTCGCTGCTGTCAATGACTGTGTACGGTGCCAGGAGCATCACGTTAAAGAAGTGGTCGGTTTGAAAGGGATTGGTCTCGTCGCTAAGGTACTCTCAAAAGCTCCGAGTAACGTGTGTCTGCAAGAAAGAGAAGCTCGATGTGCACTCCGAGATGACGCCTCCATCGCTATTTTCTTAGCTGACAAAGCGAAATCTACTGTGGCTGTGAAAGACCGCGAAGACGAGGACGAGACTTTGGCACTGCTAAACAGTGTGGCAAATCATAAACTTAGCAGGAACCCGGCCACAAGAACCCAAAGCAACTTTAAGAAAAAATTTTCAGAGGTACTTAATCGACTCCCGGATTTAAAAATGCCCTACCTTCACATCCTTTGCAGAAATCGAGCCGCTACAGGTTTCTATCCACCATATTCACAAGCCTGACATCCCTCTATGGGGTGTTGCGGGCTTCGCCCTGTCTCCCCTGCGGCGTCGTTTGTGCAGTCTTCACAAGGTACTAGCTCCAATCGCCGGCACAACACGTACACTCCGCACATTTCATCTCACACGTCTCGAACCTCACCATTGAGGATGATGAAAGCTGGGCCTTCTTTGACCTGCTGCCATTACTGACCAGTGTTCCAATGTGCCTGGCAGACTCCTTTGTTTGTAGAGCACTAGACAACAACAAAACATATCACCAACGAACACCTTGAGCATCGACGAGCTATGCTGCCTCCTTTATCTTTCGTTTACTCAGTACGTTTTTTCTACGTTTTTGCTGAGTACGTATTTTGCTTTTGAAGAAAATTTGTTGAAGTAAATCACCGCAGCTGCTATGGATGCGTCCATTTTAGCCACAATGGATGATTTTACTATAAAATATTTTGAAAGACAGGCGCTCCGCACAATTACCCCGCAGCCAATGCTCATCCTGCGTTACCGAGACCATTGCTGCTGTGCGGTAAAAACTTTTCAAATAGAAAACCTCTAGTCTAACCTAAATACGCACGAAACAGTCATATAGTTTATCATTGAGCGTGAGCAGTAGAGCAGCCTTCCATTTCTCGATGTCCTACTCAAGGCCCTACTCACTCCCTCGCCCCAGATACCGTCACAGGCAAGAGAAGGTCCGAGGCGGAGGACATCAGACCCTCGGCTAGAAATGCTCCACATTGCACATTGACGAAACGAAGAACTTACCCGCGTGTATGGTGCAGAACAAAGTGTTCTCAAAGATACGAGCACTTGTCTAGTGTGGTGGCCGAACACTACGAAGCATGTGACCTCAAGATTGACATCGAGGGAACCACTGTGCTGGACACCGAGCCTTGCCTGCGCAAGCGCTTTACTTCAGTCATGGCCCATTCTACAGACTCGGGGGAATGTGACCCTCTCGCTCGGAATCCTTTCCCTCTCTTTTATCCACGGTCTAAGTTCAGTAACCGGGATGCCGAATAAACGAAGGTATAGAAAGACAAGCTGCAACTCGCCCGCTTTCACACATGATGAAAGAGCCCAGTAGGGCTTGAACCGTAAAGTTATTTCATTCCAATTTGGGTTGGCTTTCTTCTGTTAGTTAAACTAAATTTTTTTCCTAACTTATATTTTTCCCAACTTGCAAAAGGCAACTTTAAACACCTTTGTTTTGATCCCGCTTTTATCACTTTTTGATCACGCTTTTTGAAAATTCTGATCACGCTAAACCACAGAATGAAATGTCAATACAGAAATGCTGCTGGGCAGAGGGATAATACCGACGCAGATGTCTACTAGCGTGGGAGCTTCTGCCGTCGGTCGGGGTGTAGTACATTAAGGCTCATGATCTTCCACGAGCCGAAGTAGCGTTCATAGAGTTTTTCACCCAGTACAGGACGGCTAATGGCTGTTTAAATCTAGAGCCCTTCAGATCGTTTGCAACATCCCGGAGTTGGTGTAGATTTCAGGATCGGGCAGCGGTGCCTTATTTGTCCTTTATTCTTCGCCTGTCAGCTCGTGAAGCTTCTGTGCTCTGCAGGTAGGCTGCGACGTCAATCTCTTCCTCGTCATGTTGCGTCGAGCGTAAGGGCTGCCTCCTTGCACTGAATGAGGGAAACGGTGTCATCTGAAAGGTCTTCGGACGACGCTTCTAACTACCGTCAGAAGCTCTGTTTTAAATGCGTAATATCTAGGCAAAGAAATTTTTTTGTTTCTGCACATAGTGGGGGTAGATCCTTGCAGTGCGAGAAAATCATGGTTTAGCAGAAAAAGGTACAGCCGAAAATAGGCAGGACTTAAGAAGCGGAAAGACACAGGCTGTGACTTACGACTGATAAATTTTATTGCTTTGATGGCGCAATCAATAGGAGAACCTAAGCACAATCAACACGTGGCATTGCATCGATGATTTAGTACGTCAACAGAACAAGAAGAAAGGAAGAAGGAGGTAAAACCAGCACTAGTCATTTAGCCGCTGAGATAATCAATTTCTTTTTGAGTGAGTGCAAGAGATGGCTTGCTCACGCACTTTTCTTGCTCTTGATGAATCAGGAATGCTTCAACTATTTGCCGGGTGCGCTGGTCTCTATGTTTGCACAAAATGGTTGTCTTACTGAATGCTGGTGTGCATTTGCACTTAAGCCAATGTAAAGAAAGATTATTTTGGGGGTGGTGCCAAGGAGCGTTCATGTTCTCGTAAGCAGTCATTAAGCATCTCCCTGTTTGTCCGATGTCACCTGTAAGTAGCGATCCGCCAGGGAGACGGCCAGAAAAAGCGTCTCCGGCGAGAACTGCAGCACCTTGCGGGTCCCGATGAGCCAGTGAACATTGCGCTCCCGTACTGAGCGATCCACCACCTTTTGGCCGCTCAAAAATACCGGTTCGATGGGCCATTTCCTCTGCAATGGAGAGGAATGAAAAAGGACATTCTAAGAGACGAGCTCCAAGAACTAAGTTTAGAATAATAATGTCACACATAATACCCAAAAAGCAATCTCATCTTGTCTCCAGTACATTTAGAGGATCAGGCATAAGGGAGAATCAACGTCTTCAAGATAAAGTGCCTCCCTCTATCCAAGTACTTAAGGGGAAGGGCACTTAACCTATTGTGGGCATGTTTCGTTCGCTTACTAGCAATTCTATCAGCTGACTGCTTTTTGGTCACTGTTGGATCATCATTAGCATAATGTATTTGCTAGTTATTTTTTGTCACACCGTTTGGAAACAAGGAGATAAGACAGTAACTTCACTCAGCTGGGGCTCTGGAGTTCTGGAAGTATATTGAGCTAACCGCACCACATTTGAAGTGTTCCTGTTAGTTTTTCTACACGAGTGCGATGATTTGTTAAGCCTCTTTTAAATCAATGAAAGGCACTCACCTCTTGTAAGAATATGTCGTCGCTATCATCGCTGCCAGGATTTTTGGAAGTCGAGCTGGATTATGGGTCAGGGACGCAATTCTTGTAAGAGGGCCTTTCGCTTAGCACGCGCATGAATTCTTCCTTCGCGTTCGAGAACAGCATCCCGGTCGCTGTCGCATGCCCATCATGAGTAGACCCCTGTGTGGTGGAGCAAGGATAGAAAAAGCATTATAATAAAATGGCGACAATTGTAATGGTCGTAGTTATATTTAATCAAGGCGCCTAGAACTAACCGGTTCAGTTTTAGTGAAGCTAGTTCAAAGCGGCCCATTGACCGCCTGGCGAACATTGAATTTGAATTCGCTGAAAATTACGCCGTCCACGATCAGGACGGAGCAGAGATTTTCCCCATCTAGGTCGTGTTCGCAGTCATTAAAATAACGTATGTATATTGATATTAATCTGAGAAAAATATCAACGAGCCTCCAATGCAAACAGCAGCTTGGAAGTGCATGAAATATCGTGAGGACAGCAGCACTACATGGATTCAACAAACGGATCTATTGAACAAAACGATAATTTCGATATGGACAAATGCATACAGCAGGATCCCCTCACCTCAAGAACAGATGGGTTGAAGGCCGCCATTTTGCGGGATGAGTCTCCACGCAGCATTAACACCGACTGCACGGTTCGAATCAACTGGCAATAAGCACAGTGAAACACCGGTTTGTAAAGTACGTACTCTATGCTGCGGGCTCTGTATATATAGCCAAGGTGCCCCAGGTCACGTGCGGGTGAGAGAGAGAATAAACGGGTTGAAAGGAAGGGGAAAGGGCGTAGGTCTTGGCAGGTCGCTATTCGTTTGTGACTCCATGCGACAGGGGATCGCATGGGGATATGAAGCTGGTAAGAGAGGAGGGAAAAAAATGTGGGATTCCGGTTCCCTGATCACTACACTGGCTTTCACGCAAAATCTGCGGCGCCCCCCTACGTGGAGCTCGCATGCCAATTCCATGAATACAGGGATGGTCAAGGTGTGTAACTGGACGAGTTGGTCGTCTGCTTGGGCTGGGCTTACCAGTGGGGAAAAGGGATGACCAACTTCTTTTCTCATCACCTTTTTATCTCTTTGTGTGGGCAGGCTCAACAACAAGAAAGAAAATTAGCCTTTTCCGGTAGCGCGCTCCCGCACCTCCCGCCAGCCCCGAAAGCAGGAATGCAGGAATGTGGTGGGGAGTGGCCGCTATGCATTCCTTAACAGTAGGCTTGGTTTCAGAAATTGGTACCAACGTAAGGAATAACGTGTTTGATGAGAATAATAATCGCACAAAGTAAATTCTAATAGAGGAAGCAGTGACAAATACAGATATTTTATGAAAGGGACTCCCTTTATAAAATATATTTTCCGCCGCACACTATAACGCCGCCATGAGTCTAGTACAAAGAATGTGAATATACTTGCAAAATTTTCGAGAGTATGCCTTATTCAACGGCGTTTCAAAAATTTTGGGAGGCATTATTACTAGCCATCGCTGTACATGTCCTGTGTGTCAACTTTTTGGCATAGTTTGGAACAAAATGGGCATATTTGGCTACTTTTTGCTCGTTGTCCGGTGAAATTACGTCCAAACTGTCAACGCTGAGCGCCAGCACTGCTTGCACCACGAAGACGGCTCCAGATGCTTAACAGACTCCCAGGATAATCAGGAGAAAAGTTCGTTTGGGAACTCTTGTGGTTTTTTTCTTCTTGTCAACAGTGAAATAATCAGAAGGGTGATTTTTTTTCTCCAAATTTCAGTTTTTTCAGACACTCAGTGCTACACCTGACAAGGTCCCCGTTTCCAACGTGCAACGACAAACTCTCCGCCCCCATCCGATTCTCCGATAAAATGGCCACGTTTAGCCACTTTTTGCTCGTCGTCTGGTGAAATTACCTTCAAAACATCCAAACGCACTGTCAGCCCTTCGTGAAAGGCTCCAGACGCTTAGCAGACACCCAGACGCATTAACTAGAATATACTTCAGAGAGTGCAATGAGGTGATGCTCTGGAGAAACCTTCGTTTCGAAACACTTGTAGATTTTTTCCTTCATGTGAACAATGAAATAAGACGAAATAGATTTTATTTTCAAGGTATTTTCGGCCACTCAATGATACTCCTGACATAATTCTCGTTTGAATTGGTCGCGCCAACCCCCAATACGATTCCCCGCACCAAATGCGTCCGGGCGTTTGCCCATTCCTCGAAATTTCCGCGTTCCAAAGCCCCCACAAAAGTTCTCCATGCCAACGGACTTTTTTCCGCTTAATGCCGGATGAAAATGGAGAGCGCCTTCGCTGCAGGTGTTATTCCAACTATGCCATTTCACAGAATAAACGGGCCAAGTGCAGAGCGGATTATGTGTCCACAGCTGACTCATATGCCTATGCTCTGTGGAAGCCGGAACTGCTCTTTAACTACCACATTCCGGGAACGCTCCACTTAAAAATGCTGCAGAGGGGAGGCAACAAAGGGAGGAGCCAAGCTTTTGTCCCCCTGGTGTGGGCTGCTCGTTGTTCAGGACAGGGGTGGGTGGGGGTGAAAGGGAGGAAGCGTTCTTGTGGTTCCAGCACTCCAAAATTTAAAAGGAGCAATTGTTGCGGATTACTGCGGTGCTTACACAGCTGGTACGCTTAGTGAGTTCAATTCAATTCGTTTATTTTCCAGACCGGTACAAATTCATGTCGTTCCATGTCAGAACGCGCACGACGTTCAAACAGGTTAGCGGATTTTGGTATGAAATGTGAGAGAAATTGGCATTCCGTTAACACAGAGCTTTCTTATTTATTCAGTAAATTTTGTTCATGCGTGCGCAAACGAAACTGAAAATAATTATATTTGCGAGAGTTACCCTTCGCGTTCCGCCCGAGAGGACGCTGCACAAAGAAAAGACGACGTCAAAAGCATCCGTTGTATGTTAATTTTTTTTCGGTTGTTTTATGCGTCTCTAGTTCTGCAGAGAAGTCCCCAAATATATGAAACAAACACATAATAAATTGTTTATTCTTATTTTTGCGATTTTTTTCCTTTTGGCTGCAGTGGTGCAGCAGTCCAGGAACCTAAGCCTGACGCGTCTGCTTGCGGGAATCCTGCATTCTAAATGTCTCCTGTGCTGGTGTCCCTATCGCTGGAATCCGCTACTTCCTAGTCGCCCCAAGCCCTAGCACACAACAGTGAGGGCAATATGGCAGAGATGATTTTTTCGTTGACTCTTGGAGCGACACCAGGGGAGGCAGCTCAAGATTACGGATGAATTTTATGGGCCAGTCTTAGCGAGGCGTAGGGAGGAAGGCTGGATTGAGGTCCCTTAAACACAATTCCTATCTTACAAAAGGCAGACCCTTGCCACGTTTTTTGTCCTACCTCCAAAAAGAACTAGTTAAAAGCTAAACAATTACAAAGCCTCTTACTTCTCTGATACAGTCTAACGGTAAAAGGGATTTTGTTCGTTGCTGTGATTATTCAGTGACGAAATATAGGACGTTTCAGACCGTCACCCACTTCCGTTGTTCCTTCAAGTTGTAACGAAGTTCAGCTTATCACCGCATTTTCAAATGTGGTTTTACACAGCCACGGCAATAAGTTAATATACCATTGATGAAAGCTTGAAAAGCACGCATCATGTGCAGACATCATAAAAGCAATCACATTTTCTATCTATTGAGCAGTGCTCGAGCTGAACGCTCAAAGGTGATATATACCTGCGTATGTTCCCTCTAGACTGTAAACTCGAGAAAGAATACATAGTCAAGGTCATTTAAATAAGTGCTGCCAAGACTGTTACTCGCAATGAATACCCTCAGCAGCGCGATAAAATGAAGACGACGAACAAACACCGAGACTACAGAACTGGTACTGCAGCCGATTCTGTTGCGCCTATTTTCTTTCAATCCACCTCGTGTTTCCGTGCTGCGTAAAATTTCCAGCGTAGAGAAGATTCGCGTTAAAAGCCTGTGCCTAAGACTGCGAATGTTTTCAGCATGCTTTGCTTCCCAAGGGGTTTCGTTTGAACACACCCGATGAGCGGTTATTTTGCTAAAATAGATATATGAATCGTCCTTACGGAAAACATTTTTGAGCTTCAACATCTTGACAATACACGTGCTTTGTAAAAGGTCACAAAATATTATTCCAGCATGGTTCAATGTGTGCGATGCTTGCATTCAGTATAGACTGTGAATATGAACTGTCATGAATAAAAGTATAAATGGCTGCTGCCCGCTTTTAAACTCCTTGTTATGAAATACAGCGACCAGCAGTAAGAGGCAAAAATGAGAACATCCTCTTTTTCTGTCTACCGTAACGAAATCCAGCAATGAAATAGAGGAATTTCAAAATCTCAGTACTTTTGCAAACTGGAGTACGTCAGCTTGACCGTAACGCCATGGTAGGAGTTGAATCGCTGACCCGATTTCGTGTGCTGTTTTAGGAACGGCCAGAAAGAAAGCAATGGCTTCGTCTTTTAGATTTATATGTGGCCGATGTGCGAATTCTTAGGCCGGTATCATAAATGCACGCGGCCTGTTGCTATGACATTCATACGCTCTTGTGCGTCGTACTCTGTAATTAAGCAATTTCTTGCGTGCTTCGAATTCCTTCCTTTCCTGACTATCTTAATGCTCCGAATTATTGTTTTTCATGCATTTTATTGTGCTCTTGTGCTATTTGTATTCAGGGCTCTTGCTTAAGTCTTTAGCTGATTGCATGCAGATTATTTTTTTGCTTTCAAAAAATGCCTGTATAGTAGAAAAGCATTGGAAATAATTACCAATTGGAATATGACGTCTTAGTCGTTTCTGATTTTTTTTTTGCCGCGACGGTTCCAAGCCAACAGATTGAAAGTGATGCATTGCAGACTACTTTTCGCGCTCTTTTAAGCTAGCACCGGCAGTCACGGGCAGACTACGTCCGGATTGCTCAGGCAGACCTGCTGCTCAGTTCTCAAAAAAAAAACAGTATTCTTTGCTCCACCAGCGAATGAACCTACTCACGGCTGGAGATAGTTGGACGTGTGTTACTCTTGGTGGTTTGCCACGCGAATTACATATGGACCCCTGAAAGAAGTGCATGTATTTTGGAAGCATGTTTATTTATTATTTTATGACGTTTGTTTTGTATGGCAAAATTTTGGGCCTATTTTCAACCAATAAGGGCCGCATCGCACGTCCCTTCACGTTGCGATAGTATTTCAAGCCGTTTTGGCGAAATCGATTGCATGCTGCAAGTTTTTCGCTTCAAATGTTTCGGGCTACGGACATGTGGCTGGAAAATAACTCTAGGCATTTTCTCTTCCACTGAGATAACACTTTGACGCTTGCACATTTCTTATTTCTTTTTGTCTGAACTGCCCATGACGCATTTTCCCAGCATTCCAAACCGCTTTCACAGGATTCGCCTTGCCTCTCTTTTAGTTCCCATATGACCCCACCATTCATCCCGGCTGCGCCCTTTTTCTATGAAGAGTGCTAGCCCAACCAGGCAAAGCGCTAGTTTTTCTTTGTGCATTTTTTGTACTCGCGTTCTTTGATCTGTTTTCCGTGGCCCTCAGACATGCGCATCCCTGCTCATGCAACCTCCCTCCATCTCCCTTTACCCACGTTTAAGCTGCAAACTTTATCTTGGGGCAACTGCACCCCCTGCAAAGGTAATGGCTCTACTTCACCCTCTCCCCCTCGTCTCTCCGGTCACTGCCCCCGTCGGCTTCTCGCTCAGCGTATTTCGCTAAATCCCGAAAGCGGTGCTTTTTGCTTGATACAGAAAACGCATTAAAAGATTCTGACTTCACGTCCAGGTGGAGGAGATATGCTACTTTGGGTGGCTTAACCTTACATGAATAAAATAAAAAAAGAGCTCGCAATTAAGTGATACGTCTTATTAATATTAAAAGAAAACAGTGTGTTCTTTTGGCTTAAACTCCAGAGTTATTTCCTCTTGTCACAGGGAATATGTTTATGATAGGGTGCGACAAGGCGCATCAAAATTAGATGTCAGGTATTCACTACAAGGAAAGTTACACTAATTCCGATTGTACATTACTGTGTCCCCAGAAAAAACTTCCCCGGAAGGTACGTCCTGATTTGCGAAGTAGGAAAAAATATCCCCAAACCGGTGACCTCAAACGTATCATAAGTCGCCGTAATTTGAGCATCCGGCCGCCTCGCATGTGTACAGGTGCTGTCAAAAGTAAATGGAAGGCAATATTCACGAAAAAATTTAATCATTGGTCCCTCAATTCATGCACCCTTGAATACATATGTGCAGACTAATTGTGATTTTGTGAATTTCACTGTGCACCAAGAAGCTTGGACCATTATGCTTTAGGTTTAAATAAATTAAATTTTTCTGAGCAAGTCGCCTTCCATTTACTTTTTACGGCGAGTGTACATGCACGCAACTCGCATGCTTGAGACTTGCATGCATGTACCGTCTTTGTCAAAAGTAACCAGGCTGCATGGTTTGCTTCTAGCTTGTATAGTGGAGCCCTCGTGGCTTTCCTTAAGATCAAAAGGTGCTGGAAGATAAGAAGACCCCCAGTCCTTACCTTTAACGACCATTTCAGCTTCAGCGAAGCTGTAAGAGCTCCACTGCATGAGCTAGAAGTAAACCATGCAGCCTGGTTACTTTTGACAAAGACTGTACGGCTCGCATGAGGCGGATACAAGTTGTTTGCCGGTGGAACGAGTCACTGACCCGTAAACGCAACGGCATGGTCAGAGCAACGCAAGTGTGGCAGTCGTTTATCGCTCAACGCTTGGAAGGTTTGCAACAAAACACATGATGACAAGGACATCTCGATACACGAACTAAATACAAGCAAATATTGTGGTCTGCAGAAAGCACGTATCAAAAATATATATTGTCACGTAGTGGTGACTGCAGTCCGGCGAACAGGAACACAGCGAGAATGGCTTCGAAACGAAACTCTTTATTCGGGCTGACTTGCGCCCGCAAAGAACTGAATCACTCGGCAGCGGCGTAGCAACAAGCGTACTCGGCGGTCGTCGAACAGAATGCCCGCCGCTGTCGGCCGTGGTCTTTTTAAAGCTGATAGTGAGCATTCGAGATAAAGCTTAGGAAGTTACTAGAACCTTCTGGAACAAACTAGAACCGGCTCCGTCCGCATGCGATCAATCGAGATAAATCTAGGCTCGTCTTGCGTCGCAAAAGAAGCGATAAAGCGGCGCGTCGGCAGCCTTGAAGCATGAACAAACAAATACCATAAACGAACGCTACAAAGACCCGCGGCATTACTCCCCTCTCAAAGAAGCGTCGACTCGATGCTTTAGAACATAAAGCGGCTATAAACAATCAAAAACGGATTGTGTTTTATTCTTTTAAGTGTTTATTCTTTGGATGATCATGGCATGGCCTGGTACTACAAAATACTTCATGCTGATATATTTGTCGATGCTAGAAGCGTGTCCCACCAGGCATCGCGTCCAGGAGCACCGCCGCAGTGCCGAAGGAGGAAGGAACGTGGGCCGGAGACGGGGTGTAGGGGAAGTGAAGGAAAAACGCTTTATACACTTATTTACATTATTTACACAGAGCGGGACTGAGAATGGCTCTCAGTGGAAGGGGAACGTCTTCGTCAACCGTAGTCGACTGGAGCTAGCAGGCTTCTCTCGGCCACACTCACGGCCGAGTTAAATATCGTTCGGTTTCCCCAGATCCCTGGCTGGGGAATAATGGTCGACGAGCACTGTCCAATCGGATGGACCGAAGGGGACGTTCTTGTCACCACCCACGGCTGGGCAGGTGCGAGCTTTTCCACTCTCCCACAGCTGGGCCGATGAGCGGGGGAGAATGCTGACTCATCCAGCACTGCGGGAAAGGAATCTCCCGAAGTCCTCCAGCAGGGGAATGAACTTGCCTCCCCGCCGATTGCCCAGAACGCGAGTCGGGGACACAGAATTCTTCAATTATCCGCCAGCGTGACCGGCGCCGCCAGGTCGCCTCCGCATTCACGGTGGTTGCTCGGACAATAGCTCCTGGGCCTCGCCTGCCTTCGTCGCCGCTGCACTCTGCTCAAGGAATTTCGCTGGGATTACTGCTGACAATGGCCTTTGACATTCCTGCTACACTAATCCGCTGAGGCTCGGAGGGGCATTCCAAGCATCCAACTTCCCATGGTCGTCGCGAGGTTGTCGACCTCGATGAATGTTCACGGTAGCTGCATGATCGGGCCCACGTGGTCCGAGTGGACACAGGTGTGACGGGAACACACAAAGAGAGTTAGGGGGGGGGGGGTAGAAACACAACAGCACGTCCGCCGCCCGAAGAGGTCTCGTAGAGGTTGCAGCCAACGCTGCTGCGCGCAGAGACCTAGAGTTGTGTCCGTTCGGCTTTTGGTCACAGCTGGGCCCAAAGGTACTTCTTGCTTCGTTGACAACTGTAACGAGCTCAACCAGCAAAGTCCCAAGCCCAACAAGCAGAAAGCGCCAAACCGACTTTAAGAACTGCCAAGCTGTTTTCGGTCGACAAAGTCTGTTTAGAGAAAATGAGCTGTCGCGTGAAATTTACGTCCTCCTCCGAAAGTTTCCAAGTTTGACCAAACCAGAATACAGAGAGCTTGTTTAGCCAAAAGGGAAAAATTTCCTAAAATTTTTGGGGGGTGCCGTAGCACGGTGTATGTCACAGAAAGCCACCGCCCGTGAGAGCACAAAGGGAAGGTGGAGCTGCTGAACACACATACAAAACAGAGAAAAATGATTCCCGCTAAAGCAAAAAAAAAACAAAATACAAATTTGCATAGCGGATTAACGTCCGGGGAGTCAGGAAAGGGCATTACACGGGAAAGCTTCGGCTGAGGCCAACAGCGTTGCCATTACCTCGCTATTTTCTGCAACGTCCCGCAATGCCAAGCTCCAAAATTTCGCTCTCATTTTTGTATGAGAGTGTAATGAACAAAAGACAAAAAACAAGCATTAAACTCAATATGAGATTATGCGTCATATCCGCCCCTTGCTCAGCCGCGGTCCGAGAGCTGCTTCAGCAGATGAGACATTGCATAATGCTAGGAATTTCAGCTTGCATTTCTGTACAGGAGAGTTAAATGAACAAAAAGAGACAAGCATTCAACTCAAGAACGGATTATTCCTCGAATCTGCCCGCAAACAGCGGTGTGACTCAGGGAATTTACTGGTTCTTATTTTTCAGCCGACCCCTGCGCGGCCGCGGTCGGATTGCTGCTCTAGCAGGTGCAACAGGACACAAGGCTAGGAATTTCAGCTTGGGACCCTTAACTGTTCCTCGTCCAAGTCTCGCGGTTCTGAAGTTTGGCTTACGCTCAGAAAGCAGAATGCGAGAAGGGAACGAACGGGTGCGAATGCCGTGCCAGCGTATCCGTCTCTCTCGGATTGGGTTCGCGCGTGGCGTTCTCTTGGCTTGTGTTCCCACGGTGCGGGTGCGAACTCTTGAGCACCGAGGTGCCAAATTGGGGCGGCTTCGCGGTTCGGATTTCAGTCGAGCAGTCAACAAGAGCCGCACTTTCCCCTTAATTAACTCTTCCCGTTTGGCCACCTCTTTACGCTGCCGCTCCGTGGAAACCCTCGCTGTTGGTTTGCGTGGCGCGTCACTAGCAATCGCTGAACCGTCACAGGTTAAGTCGTCGGCGTTCGCCTCATTTCCAATTTGTGATCCAGCCTGCTCTGGCTCACTACCGTGAGAGTTTATAAGGGTTACAGGGTCACGTTTGCCCTCTTCACCCGCGTGCTCTGCTGGCGCTGCGAATTCTGGAGCCTTCGAACTGGTAAGGACCTGCGCAGCATCATCTCCAAAACAAAGGCCTTTTTCTTTGGGCAGCATATCCAAGCGATTTGAGAAAATCGAGGGATACTGCAAAGGCAGGTTTTGGGAGACGGCTGCCTTGGTCAGAGGCAGCTCGAGGGGGCTCTCGATCGCGACGCGGGCGGTAAGTTGGTCGTGTTCGATACCTTTCCTATCCTTATACTGGCGGTACAGCAGGCCAGAACGGAGCTGGAAAGGTATGTTCTTCCGTGACAGACCTATGTCACTTTGGTGACTCAAATTTTGTACGGTTTGGTCTTTCTCTTGCTCAGCGGCGAACGTTTCCCTGTCCACACGAAGGAGTTCGAGAAAGCCATCTGAGTGGGGCAACACTAGATTGGTATTCAATTCCTTACCTAGCCCCAGTTCATCACTTGCGCCTGCTTCGGAAGACTCACTATAGCCTGCACTACTGTCGGTACTCTTTACCCCTGTGCTAGTAGTGAGTAAGTCCTGGGCTGGCTCGTCATTAGGTAACGCGGAGCCGTCACGGCTTAAGTCGCCGGCGTTCGTCTCATCCACAGTTTGCAATAAAGCCTGCTCTAGCTCATCACCGTGAGAATTTACAGGCTTCGGGCTTACAGGTTCAGGTTTGCCCTGTTCAACCACGTGCTCTGCTGGCGCCGCGACCTCACGAGCCTTCGAAATGGTAAGGACCTTCGCAGCGTTATCTCCAAAACAAAGGCCTTTTTCTTGGGGCAGCATATCCAAGCGATTTGAGAAAATCGAGGGATGCTGCTTAGGCAGGTTTTGGGAGATGGCTGCCTCGGTCAGACGCACCCCGAGCGGGCTCTCGTTTGCGACGCGGGCAATGGGCAAAGACACGCAGTTTTCATTCACGATTTTAATTTCACTTCGCGCCGAAATCTCCTGATTTAATGTCGAATTCCTCTCGGCGCGCTTCGCCAGTAAATTTTGCAACTCCAAACGCATTAAAGCAAGTTGCCTTTCATCGGCTTCCTTGAGACGAAGATGTTCTTTTTCTATCCTGTCAGCCTCTTCCTTAGCGGCTTCCTTGCGGTAAAGGCGTTCTTTTTCTATCCTGTCAGCCTCCTTTTTAGCGGCTTCCCTGCGGTAAAGGCGTTCTTTTTCTATCCTGTCAGCCTCCTCCTTAGCGGCTTCCTTGCGGTAAAGGCGTTCTTTTTCAACCCTGACGGCCTTCTCCTTGCGTTCCCTTTCAACCCTGTCGGCCTCCTCCTTGCGTTCTTTTTCAACCCTGTCGGCCTCCTCCTTAGCGTTCCTGATTCCCTCCTGAATGACTTCCCAGGTCTCCCAAATTTTGTCTCCCTCCTTAGCACCACATTCCTTAATAGCCTCAATCAGCTGCGGCTTTCTGTGACTTTTCCTGGCCTCAATACCCAGCTTTTCACACAGCAACATCAACTCTGACTTCTTTAGCTTGCTCAAATCCATGGCAACTTCCGAACGAGGACTTTCATAAAATAAGCTGCTACGTGAAATGCTTAAGCGAGCACGTGCAGAAAAACAATCTACAGGTAGTGATAAATTTCCAGAGTTATCAAGCCTGGCAGATTCTTAAAGAAAGTCAAACGCTCACCACTGCTGAAGCCAGGACCAAGCGTGGAAGATCCCACCGCTGCCACCAGTTGATATATTTGTCGATGCTAGAAGCGTGTCCCACCAGGCATCGCGTCCAGGAGCACCGCCGCAGTGCCGAAGGAGGAAGGAACGTGGGCCGGAGACGGGGTGTAGGGGAAGTGAAGGAAAAACGCTTTATACACTTATTTACATTATTTACACAGAGCGGGACTGAGAATGGCTCTCAGTGGAAGGGGAACGTCTTCGTCAACCGTAGTCGACTGGAGCTAGCAGGCTTCTCTCGGCCACACTCACGGCCGAGTTAAATATCGTTCGGTTTCCCCAGATCCCTGGCTGGGGAATAATGGTCGACGAGCACTGTCCAATCGGATGGACCGAAGGGGACGTTCTTGTCACCACCCACGGCTGGGCAGGTGCGAGCTTTTCCACTCTCCCACAGCTGGGCCGATGAGAGGGGGAGAATGCTGACTCATCCAGCACTGCGGGAAAGGAATCTCCCGAAGTCCTCCAGCAGGGGAATGAACTTGCCTCCCCGCCGATTGCCCAGAACGCGAGTCGGGGACACAGAATTCTTCAATTATCCGCCAGCGTGACCGGCGCCGCCAGGTCGCCTCCGCATTCACGGTGGTTGCTCGGACAATAGCTCCTGGGCCTCGCCTGCCTTCGTCGCCGCTGCACTCTGCTCAAGGAATTTCGCTGGGATTACTGCTGACAATGGCCTTTGACATTCCTGCTACACTAATCCGCTGAGGCTCGGAGGGGCATTCCAAGCATCCAACTTCCCATGGTCGTCGCGAGGTTGTCGACCTCGATGAATGTTCACGGTAGCTGCATGATCGGGCCCACGTGGTCCGAGTGGACACAGGTGTGACGGGAACACACAAAGAGAGTTAGGGGGGGGGGGGTAGAAACACAACAATGCCTACATCTATTCTCAAATCCAAAGAAGAGTCTAATAAAGACGGCAATTTTCTCTCAGGTGGGTTGCGGGAGAAACTTTTTTCTTCACTTGGGGACATTTTTCTTAGACGGTGCTTCCTCAGAGGACCTTTTTTCCGGGGATGTATGTTACGGGGAAGTTTTTTCTGGGCACGTTTCTTCCTACACCCTAGCCGAGAGCCGGATGAAACTATAGAACGGAACGGCTTTTCCCCGTGAAAGGAACCCCTTCGACCCAATGGAGAACGTGGATTCTCTTGATCCTGCCGGTATGAAAATGGAGGGAGCCGCGTGATAATCAGCGAGCAGGGGAGGGGGTGGGGGTATTTTATGCGAAGCATATTGCTAGAGCTATGCCCCACGCCGTCACCGTGGCTGTACGCGTCCAACCACGTGACACGATGATGTGACACCACGTGACGCGGTGACGTCATGACAGATGAGAAACAGGTCCCCCACCTCGCGCCGTCGCTCGGAGCTGTCCGCGACCAACCACGTGACACGATGACGTCACGACAGATCGCCGTCACGCGCTGGGAGAGGGAGAACGATGCCATCGCACAGGCGCCGGAATGTCCTCGAGCGGCATTCCCGCGCATTTCGAACGCGCGTTCACACTCGGTGTAGGTGAAACGCTCGCTCCACCGGGCAGGCGGATGCGGCTTCCGTGGCAATCCAGGCGCTCACCCAACGCGCGTCTCGGGGTTAGTCGGCGTTCCGCTGTAGCCATGCCGTTGTCTTCCCCCACGACGAAGGCTTCTAGTGGTTGTATTAAAATGACCAAGTATTCAACCAAGGAAAGCCATGTATTACCAAGCCTAGCCATCAATATGCTTCGCATCTGACAAGGCTTAACCTTAGCTAAGCCTCAGCCATTTTTTCCTTCATCTTCCACTTTCTTCATTGTCGCACTAGCAGGCTCAGGAGAATCGGCCGATGCCTTCGGCTGGAAGGCGGTACTCTGACGGGCAAAAGCCGCTTTGTTCTTGATGTGCATTAGTGCTGTTGTCTTGTGTGTGCTATTTGTTGTCTCCGCTTTGTCGCGCTGCTTATAACTATCACTACGAGTAACCGACACGGTTACGCTGATTTAAATAAACTTGATTGTGCACCCTCTCTTGAGATTCGACTGCAGAGGGAATGTACGCAGAGTTATCTCTCCTTCGAAAGATGACTTCGATTACTGGAGTAGATATAAAATGTGATTGCTTTCATGATTGCTGCCCATAATGTGGGCTTTGCAAGCAATCCTCGATGGTTTATTAATCTGCTGCAGAGGCTGTGTGAAAAACGTCGCTCAAAACAAAGTTAAAAGCTTAAGTTTGTTATGACTTGAAAGAACAAGAAAAATGGGTCATTGTATGCGGCGTCCCGTATTACGCCGTTCACTACTCACAATAGCGACGAAATTGAGTTTTTATCGTTTGAATGAATCAGAGAAGCCAGATGATTCGTAACTGTCTGACTTATAATTTATCTCGTAATTAGCTTCTTGTTCGGGTCTCGATAAAAACTTTTAACAAGGGTTTACTTTTTGTTAGGGTAGGTTAGGTTAGGAAGGTTAAGCAGCCCCCCCCCCTCTTGCCTTTCATCCCTCCCGCCACCAAGACTGACAAATAAATTTACCTCTGGCCTTGCGCCGCATCCCGTGATACGACTCCAGGAGTCACCCAATAATTCTAACCTGTCATACTGCTGTGATAGTTGTGTACTGGGGCAATAGACAGTTTTTTTATAGGATGCCTGAAGTATTGAAACAGTGGTCAAGAAGAGAAATCCTAAAAATAAAATATTAAAAGATTTTTCTTTCGTATATCTCGTTGTATTGCTGCAGCGCTGAATTCCCATATAACAACCGAAACAAGCTTTACGTACAAAAGATATTTTTCACTTTTTTTTGGTTTCCACGTCGAGCGCCATCTCGGGCGGCACTCTCAAGGTTACTCCCTAAAATGTAATTATTTTTAGTTTTGTTTGTATGCGCTTGAATTAGAATTACTGCATAAATTAGAAAACAGTGCGTTTATGACACCTCTAACCTGTTTGAACCTCGCGCGCTTTCCCACATCGAACGACGCGTATTCACTAAGCGTTGCTGTTCTCTAAGCACGGAAGCAATCGGCAAAAATTGGCCTGTCTTAGATTTTGCGGTGCCGGCACCACAAAGAGATTCTCCCTTTCCCCTTTATTCCGATGAATCAGCAGCCCACCCCTATCCTTCCCTTACTGCCCCTCCTCCGCAGCACTGCCAAGAAGAGTTTCCCGGAATATAGGAGTCAAGAGCAGTTCTGGCTTCCGGAGAGCATAGGCATGAGTCAGCTGTGGACACTTGGTCAGCTTGTTCTGTGAAATGGCATAGTTGGAAGAGCACCTACAGAGAACTCTTCCCCCATTTTAAGCTGGCATCTATTGAAAAAAGGTAAACTGACACAGGAAATTCGTGTGGGTGCTTTCGAACTTGGAAATTTCGAGGAATAGGCAAACGCCGTGACGCATTTTTTACGGTCCACTGCATGGGCGGGGAGGGCGGGTGACAAAAGAAGGATATTCCATCCGCTTTTTCTTTATCCTCTTCTTTTTTATCTCGTCTTTCGCTCCTCTTACCAGCTTCACCAATAGTGACCTGCCCAGACATTCTCCTTTCCACTTCCTCTCTATCAATTCTCTCCTTCTTCCACACGTGACCTGGGCCGCAGGAGAGACTACGCACTTTTCAAACAGCTGTTGCACTGGGCTGGTCACTAGTTGATTTCAAACGTGCAGTTGGCGTGAAAGCAGCCTCGAGACTCATCCTGCATTATGGCGAGCTTCAGCCCATCAGTTCTTGAGGTGAGTTAATCCTGCTGTGTTCATTTGTCGGCGTAGAAGTTATCATTTAATTTCATGTATGCGTTTGTTGAAGCCTGGCAGTGCTGGCGTTCTCACATTAATGCGCGCTCTGTTGGAATCGCAGGTTTGTTCAGACTTTTCTGATATTCATCTCGATAAGCTTTCGTCATTTTAATGAGAGGGAACATGCGCTAGATGGAGGAAATCTCGGTTCCCTCCCGATCGACTCCACGTGGAGGGCGAAATTGTCTGCAAATCGGAAAGGAATGTTGGACGAAACTCCGTCTTGCGGGCGAAAGTTGCAGGGGTAAGATGAAATGTACAGTCGGGGACAAAAGTCTCCGGACCACGAGTTCCTCTAACGAAGCCGTAGCTCTGCTTGTTATTCGCCGGCTGGAGACCGCACTTGTGGAAGTAAAATTTAAATTTTTGTTCTTTCATCTCCACAAGTGCAGTTTCCAGCCGTTGTCTGATAGCAGAGCTATAAGATTTCGTCTGAGGAACACGTTGTCCGGAGACTTTTGTCCCCGACTATACACCCTTCCAATTTTCCAATGGAGCAAATGCACCTCTTCCCTACGTTTCGTAGTCCTATTAAATGCGCATTATACATACGTAGTTGGTTTTCCGATGTTATTTTTTCCAGAATTCGGGAGATTGAGGTGACGCAATATGTTTCGAAGGTTCAATTCGGGTCACTCGGAAATAAATTCGTCAGTTCGGGCTTTTCAGTACCATTTTCAGCAGCACGAGGCAGTTTCTAAAATTGTTCTTTGGTCTGCTTGACAAACAGTGTGGCATTTCTTGCTCATTCTGTAAAAAAAAAAACACACAGATATCGAGGGTCGTACGAAAAATTATTGGCCACTTAAACTTTTCTGGTTCCAGTCTGTTGAAAATATTTTTTCGTCTATGATACCAAACTTCTGCCGAGCACTCATGCGTAAGAGCAAAATTGGCTTGACTTTGTTTACATTGCGAAAAATTTCAGCATTTCGGCAGTGATTATCGACCCTCAATGGCCTTTCGATCATGGTGGCTTTATTAGTGGGCAGCGTTTAATGAAGTGACCCGATAAGGCGTCTCTCGTTTCCTAATCTTTCTTTTCAAATTTGTCCACAATTCACCCTCATGAAAGGTGGTGTTAAAATAGGTTTAAGATCCCCACTGGACAGAAGACACATCTCTGGGATAAGCTCTAGATATCCGCAGATAATGTTTGCTGCACCCTCTCAGCTTTGTGAACAAAGAAAAACAGTATTTTCTGGAAAGCTGATTTTCGAAGAGCAATCGGGTTCATCCCTATTTCGAAAATTCCGTTCAGGAATGCTAGGGAAGTAAAGGAAACATACGTATGGAGCCTTGACCGCATGTTACGCTCGTCACTTTAAAAACCATGCATGATTATTAATAACCGCACAATGGAAGTGCGCATGACGATCAACAGGGCGATTTCGACAGCCTTCAGTAAAACTTAACCGGTTAGATCGAGACGCCTTGATAACTGCGACTATTGTAATGGTCGCCATTTTGCTATCTTGCTTTTTCCATTCTTGCCTCATCATACAGAGCTGCACCCAAGATGCGGATGAAACAGCGTCCCGGGCACTGTTCTCGGATCCGACGGGAGTATTCCTCCGCGTGCTAAGCGAAAGACCGTCGGCCACGAATCTTGTCCGTCAATCAGAAACGTACTCCACCTCCCGAATGCAGGACAGTCATGCAAATGATGACATATTCTTAGAAGAGGTAAGTACCTCGTATTACTTTTAATGAGCCATATTAACTGATCACTCTGATGAATAGCCACTAGTACGAAAGCTTCCTTTATGGCACGACGTTCTTACGGCGGTTGGTGCGGGTCAACAAAATGGTCCAGCACTGCTGAGCTATAGCGCACTGTGAATTGTACTCTTGTCTTTTTTCTCCTTGTGTTCAGATAGCGGCACAAAGAAAAGATGCCAAATACATCTTCCTGCTACTGCTCTATTAATAAGCAAAAAAAAAAAGGATTTGACCGATAGAATTCTCTGACATGGTATCATGTTGTGAAATTTGAAATCGGCTTAACTGAGCAAGAGTGTGAATAATAAGGCGAATCGGAAAAAACAACAAAATATCAATTGCACCTCCCGGTCTGTGATCCTTTAAAGCTTTTTATTTTGCGGCAGTCATATTCACATTGTGCGCACGGCTAGAAATGGAATTGGAGCTTGAAATAAAGTCGAAAACTTTGCCGTTCGAGGAAAAGCCGGGTTCATGCGATAGTTTTGTCGGGAAACTCGATTACGTTGTATATAGATGCAAGTTGGCTCGTTTAAAAGTTATCTTTCGGAGGTGCTACAGTGGTTAATGTAAAATATCCACAGAGCTTTTTTTTTTTTGCACCTCCTCTAGATTTTTTTATGTTAGTTTGTGTAAAGGGTTCCGAATAACTTTTGCATAGTCTGGAATTGGCTGTATCATTATGTTATATGTTATTAACCGATCAGAAAAAGTACTCCGTGAATACTGCGGAAAATTTTTATTTTATACGTATTTCTGCTGGCAGAGCTTAAACCTTTTTTGAACAGCCCGAAGTTACTCCCTCAACTCGTATCGCGGCGTTTTAAAGACACACTGATGTAAAGTTAACTTTTCTCCTCGCATATTTTGCTCTATAATGTGCATCACTTCACCAAAGAAGAACCTCAGGGATGCAATGTGAGCTAAGAAAACTCTTTGAAAAACATTTTTTATAAGCGTTCCCTCAGCCGGTAGCAGGAACACCACCTCATCTTGCATACGCCACACATCACTGTCACACGCAGTCATCTTTCTCTTGTCCAAACTAAGTTCTTCAGGAATCTACACAACGAACAGCCTTGGTACTCCACCCCCAATTTCGCTGTGATATACATTTCCCTTTATTGTACACTCGCAAGCGTCTGCATGAAAGGAAGAGGAAATTATATAAGCAATGTACGTACGATTTGTGCGTGTTTCTGTCTTGAATGCATTATGTTTTTGTGTCAGTGTGCTGCTTGATAAACTGGGCGAACTACATTTCGCATAACACGAAATTAGAACCTCTTGTTTGCTGCTGACATTTAGGGTCTAGGGCTTGAGTTCTCAACATCTCCTTGTGACACTTGGGTAGCAGTCGCACTTTGGCTCAATGACACTGTTAATTATTCTCTATCGGTGGACCTCTAAATGCCTTGGAGACGAGATCAGATTGCTTTTTTGCATTATGTGTGACATTATTATTCTAAACTTAGTTCTTGGAGCTAGTCTCTTAGAATGTCCTTTTTCATTCCTCTCCATTGCAGACAAAATGGCCCATCGAACCGTTATTTTTGAGCGGCCAAAAAGTGGTGGATCGCTCAGTACGGGAGCGCAATGTTCACTGGCTCATCGGGACCCGCAACGTGCTGCAGTTCTCGCCGGAGACGCTTTTTCTCGATGTCTCCCTCGCGGATCGCTACTTGCAGGTAAGCAAAGCTTCTGTCTACCTTTGAACCGCGTTCACAAGCAGCGCCCAAAACGAAAGTGCAGTATTAGAAAATTGAATGCCGATACAAATACGAACGAATTCCGCGATGGATCAGGCGAATGATGTCTTAGCGTTACGTTTCACCGGAAAACGACATGAGCCTTGCATCATACAGAACACGAGGGCGTTTCCATGCGAATTTCACATTATTTGTCTCATCTGTGGTGCCTTTTTCGATGCAATTCTTTCTCTCAGTTTTGTAAGCTCCTGTGTCTTACAACAAGGCATCTGCAGATTTTATTGTTCCTACTCCTGGATTCGTAAAGAATCGAGCTGTGTAAACACTTTGCCATACTCATGGTGCTTGTAGAGTTCGGCACGCTGCCGCCTCTTTTTGTACATGTGTTACGAACATTCCGCGAGAGGGCAGTGGCTTAGGCTGCGCGTCCCGTTTTGTTTCGTTTTGTTTTGTTTTAGTGCGTGCCGTTGGAAGGGGAGGAGCGGCTCGAACGCCCATGCTCTTCGGTTGGTCTCCCCGTTCGTTCTTGCGTTTTCCCTTGCCACTCCAGATGGCGGGGCTCTCTGCCGACATCCACCTTGGGCTCCTGTCCCCCATCTTCCCGGAATCCTGTCTCCCGGGGGGAGAAGCCGCCAGCCATAAACAAGCGAGAACGGTCTCGGTTTCGTCGCGTTACGCGACGGGCGGTATACTAGGCCAGCACGTTTAGGAACCGAAAGTGTCCGTTGGCCCCAGACGTCTAGCGCGCATCCGGTCCACTTGGCGGAGGATTGCGCAACCACGTAGGGAGGACTTTCGGGGTGAGGGAGAAACCCTGACATCAGTTCTGAGCTTTCCCATTCGTTAAAATGATGTCAGGCGGGAAGCTGTAACACAGTTCAAATTTGGCGTGTGGAAAGGGGCGCGGGATCGGGGTGAACTCGTGAAGAGACCCGCGCCCGAGGGCTTTTTTTTTGCTCTAGCTTCTCGTAGCTGTCAGGCGCTCGGTCGGGCCGAGCGCGGAGTAGCCGCCGTTGAGAGCTGGTGCAAGGCGCGCCAGTTCGACTGTTGGGACGTGGTGTCCTTCGCCTCTGTGCAGGCGGTCGGCTAGGCTGGCCGCGATAGTTTGGCCGTACTGAATCTTGTACCCATCTGTAAATAGCCTGTATAAAAGTTCATCGTTTCTCTCTGAATCGCTTCGCCTGGAAGTCACTTCATCGAGAAGCCCTTCAAGCGCTGCATCCAGTTGCTGGAAACCACCGGACCAACACCACCGGCACAACTTTACTGGCGCAGTCGACAGGACTGGTGCACTGCAGCGGCCCCCAGGAGAGGACGAAGTTCGGTATCCAAGGCGAGATACCGAGTGGACGACAGGCTAAGGGTACGAAGGTGCGAGGAGCATCGGGCGTGAAACGCCGAAGACAAGGCCTTCAGCGGACACAGGGTGCATCCCTGAGCAACGGCGGCAATTGGGAAATTGAAGCGGACACGACCTTCAGCGGACGCCAAGTGGCATCCCCGAGTAACGGCAGCAGCTAGCGGCTTCGGTCGGCACCTGTTTAGAGGTCGACGCCATTCTTGCCCGAAAAGAGGACACTGCGAGCAGCTCCGAGTGAGTTCCCTGGTTCCTTTGTTTTCTTGGCGGTCGCTGTTTGACTACGGCGGGCGTAGTTAATGATAACCCGATTTGGGCATCTTAAGCCCGACAAGGCATCCACAATGAACGGCGATTGTGACAGTGGTGACAGTGGGGACGGTGGTCACAAGGGCAGCAATGGGGGCTCGAGGTCACGGCGTGGCCAAAATATTGATAAAGAGCTGGAATTGCACGAAAAAAAGATAAAAGCCTTGGAGCTTGAGATGTAAATCATTCGTGCTCGAAGCCAGAATGCTGCGCCTTCCGAAGACGAGCGGTTGAGACAGTACACTAAGCTACTCGCCGGCGCGTTTCCCCAATTGCCTGCAGACGGTGAAGTGCCCGTCTGGTTTGAATCAGTGGAATGCTCGCTCAGGGCTTACAACGTTCCGAAGGAACACTGGGTGACTTACTTGTCGACTCGGTTCACCGCAGAACAGCACAGGGACTACGATAAGTTGAAGACGGTGGTCCTAGACGAGTTGAAACTTTCAGCCGCAGAGTACCAAAGGCGGTTTTCAGGGGCCACCAAGGGGCGCGAAGAAACTTGGAAGGGTTTTGTCACACGCGTCCAGAGTTATTTAAATTTTTATTTAAAGTCTCGGGGCGTGTCGACTTTTGACGGACTTCTGAAACTCTTGGTTGCCGACCAGCTCAAAGAGGGGCTATCAGAAGAAGCTCTCAAATATGTCAAGCTACGCGAGGGTGAGAAATGGCTGAACGCGGATGAGATAGCCGCATTGCTACAGACGTACGAGGAAGCCGCCGGGAAGGGAAGCGCACAGAGGAAAGCCGACAGCTTTAAGGGTTTTTACAACTGCCCAAAACCAAGGACTGGGTCCCCACCTGTGCAGAAGCCTGGGGCAGAACGAGGAGACGTAAGGGCTGCAGTCAGGCCAGGAGGAGAAAAGAGAAAGGCATCGCGATCGGTGGCTGTTTCCGATGCGGGAGCTGGCGGCACATTGTTGCGAACTGCCCATTTGATCGTGAGAACCCAGCTGACAAACGAGAGCATCCGCCGCACGAGGATAAGCTAACGGCACGCGTGTCCACCCATGCCATGGAAACCACGCGTCCAACTCTCAGGGACGTTAAAATCAGCTGTCGGGAAGCAGTTATTAACGCCATTGTGGACACCGGCGCAGATATCACCGTAATGCGCGAAAGCCTTTTACCTGAGGAGTTTGTATCCCCAAATGGGACAATCTATCTCATCTCGGCCTTCGGAGAAAAAGTAGAGGCGAAGCTGGCAGTTGTTCCGTTGAAGCTGTATCGAGGTGCTTCCTTAATTGAAAACGTGGACGATGCGACACCGGTGACGTGTGCGCTCACTGACAAGCTCACGCACGCCGATTGTCTAATCTCGGCAGACGCATGGGAACAGCTGCACGACACGCGCAAATCGGACAGCGAGGGTCTCGTGCAGGCGGTTGGAACTCTGTCGCCGCCAGGTGAAGACAGACCGGATGAATCAGGGCCAGACGAAGGCGCCGAGCCAGTCTTGGCGTTCGAATGTGAAACCCTACCCCAGCGGATGGCTGACAGTAATGAACTAGAGCAAACTCGGAGCCGATCATCCCCTTCAGATAGAGATGTCAGTAAGGCGCAGAGCAAGGCTGCAGATGAGCCGGCTGGTCGAGACGGCATGAAGCCGGTTGAAATTGAGAGCGTGCGAGTGGAATGGCGCGTCCCGTCAAGTGCTTCAGAGAGTGTTGACGCAGAGTTGCCGGATGCAGCTGAGTCAGACATCCAGGTTGAAAGAGAACAGCAATCCCGACCTGCCTGTACTGAGATGAGCCCCGAGAGCGTGCTGGGTGACATGCAAGATGTCGTCGAAAGTGGCCAGGTAGCCGACGCGCGTGAGGGCGTGGAAGACATTTGCGCTGAACCGCATGAGCATGAGGACACGAGTGACTGGACAGGCGCTGGTGTCCCGTGGGAGCTCTTGTCGCCCACCGACGGGGAAACAGTGCATCAGGTGTGTTGCAGCGATGACGTGGTTCAAACAGCGACCTCAGTAGCAGCGGTGGCGCACGAGGAATCCGTGTCGCAGCTGCTGAGAGCTGATTCTGAGACAGCTAATGCAGGTACAGACAATAAGGCAGCAGAGCGATTACCAGATGAAAGGAAGTGCAGTAGTGGTGACAGGGAATGCGTCAGTCACAGTGGCCAGAACAAAGGAACACCGGCACACTTTAAGCTGAGAATGCCGTGCGTGAGAGGGCCCTCAGCGCACTAAAGTGCGTCTAGAGTGCACCCGCGGCCTGAGTGCGCTGACGGCCGGTGTCACAATTGAAGCAAAAACAGCGCTGCGAAAGGGGAATATCGTCACTGCGCGCACTGCCGGTGCCGCAGGGATGTTCGGTCGTAAACGGCAAGTGCGGCTGTTCGACCCGGGAGGACACCGCTGAAATCGTCGGTCGCGTTGGCCGGGGCCAGTCCACCCTTAACTGCGTTTGCCTGTTACGAAATGTTTGAACGCCGTAACGAAAGCTCTGCGCGAGGCGAATTCACTGGCCATTCTGGACCCGCGAAAGCCGTATCTGCTTTTTACAGACGCGTTGGCAGTAGCAGTGCGCACATGTTTAGTGCAGCTTTCTGGCCACGGCACTGAGGCGCCGAGAGCCTTCTCCAGCCACACCGTTGCAAATTCGGGGGGCTGCAATCGAGAGGGAGGAATTCGGGTTATTCTGGGCATTAAATAAAAGTTTGAGACGTAGGTGTTTGCCGCCACCGTGACAGCCATCACTGACTACAATCCGCTCTCATTTCTTAGAAGTAGCGTGCCCCAAAGCGCAAAGCTTACGCGCTGGGCTCTGGCGCTCCAACGCTACAATGTTAACATTGAGCATCGCAGGGGAGTCGACCACGGTGACGCGGATGCCTTGTCTAGGATCCCCAACGCTTGTTCGAATAGTACACTGGCTGACGTCCCGCAGTGACCGCTGGGAAACTGGACCAGGGAACAGTGCACACTGACCCGTTGGACTTAAGAGACACACCCTGATCCAACCCAGCGAAAGTGGTAGTTTTCTGTGTGTGTTTGTTTAGTGGACTCTAGCATGTATCTGTGAAGTGTGTGACGAAAGGCCGCGGCATGCTGGCCCACAAGCTCCTGCAGCTTACTCGTGCCGATGTACTGAACTGCTATACTTGCCGAACCCTTTTTGTTGTTTGTTGCCTCGGCTTATCTCTTAATAGATTAGCCGAGTCTTGGGGGGAAGGTGTAGGGTTCGGCACGCTGCCGCCTCTTTTGTACATGTGTTACGAACATTCCGCGAGAGGGCAGAGGCTTAGCCTGCGCGTCCCGTTTTGTTTCGTTTTGTTTTGTTTTAGTGCGTGCCGTTGGAAGGGGAGGAGCGGCTCGAACGCCCATGCTCTTCGGTTGGTCTCCCCGTTCGTTCTTGCGTTTTCCCTTGCCACTCCAGATGGCGGGGCTCTCTGGCGACATCGACCTTGGGCTCCTGTCCCCCATCTTCCCGGAATCCTGTCTCCCGGGGGGAGAAGCCGCCGGCCATAAACAAGCGAGAACGGTCTCGGTTTCGTCGTGTTACGCGACGGGCGGTATACTAGGCCAGCACGTTTAGGAACCAAAAGTGTCCGTTGGCCCACGACGTCTAGCGCGCATCCAGTCCACTTGGCGCGATTGCGCAACCACGTAGGGAGGAATTTCGGGGTGAGGGAGAAACCCTGACATCAGTTCTGAGCTTTCCCATTCGTTAAAACTGATGTCGGCGGGAAGCTGTAACACAGTTCAAATTTGGCGTGTGGAAAGGGGCGCCGGATCGGGGTGAACTCGTGAAGAGACCCGCGCCCGAGGGCTTTTTTTTGCTCTAGCTTCTCGTAGCTGTCAGGCGCTCGGTCGGGCCGAGCGCGGAGTAGCGGCCGTTGAGAGCTGGTGCAAGGCGCGCCAGTTCGACTGTTGGGACGTGGTGTCCCTCGCCTCTGTGCAGGCGGTCGGCTAGGCCGGCCGCGATAGTTTGGCCGTACTGAATCTTGTACCCATCTGTAAATAGCCTGTATAAAAGTTCATCGTTTCTCTCTGAATCGCTTCGCCTGGAAGTCACTTCATCGAGAAGCCCTTCTAGCGGTGCATCCAGTTGCTGGAAACCACCGGACCAACACCACCGGCGCAACTTTACTGTGCTTGTTTACCGTTTGCGGCTGTGTGAAAGCACACCTCCACTGCTGGCTGGTTGTCGGAACTATGGATGCTGCAGCTTCCGTTAGTGCCTCGTACTGAAGGCATTCACTGGTGGATATGGTTTTAGTTGCCGGGAGACTTGCATCTGTTATGCATTCGATGCGTTTCGAGCTTGAATTCGAAATAGCTTACGTCCTAAGTATGTACATATATGGACGTAGTCAAGAGCGAATCGTTTATACAAACGCGAGCTGTTGTTATTAGCTCCATTGCATTTTTCATATTGTTTACCCTTCGTTCGCGTTTTGTGTTCATTGGAGCTTACCTAAGGGCTTTCCACTCCATAGCACTACAGATCCAGACGCGATTTGCAGCTAGGCAAAATGCTTATGAATAAGCACTTAGGCCTGTTTTTCTGCAGTTTTGTTGACCTTTAGAGTGCCGGAAGAATCTGTACGTTTATACAAGTTCTACTGGGAGTTATGATTGAGGACTGTCTCTTGACTGTTCTGTGCTCCGGCCTCTGCTGATTTTCCCTATGCAGATGCGCTCCGTGGATAAGCGCCAGATGGAGCTGCTGTGGGCTGCAGCACTGTGTGTTGCGGTGAAGCACAAAGAGCCCGAGTACCACCTTCCCTACCGTTCCTACCTCGCATCGACTACCGTCCCTACCTCGCAGAGACGACGGAGCGAGAACTGTGCGCCGTCGAAGAGGACATTCTCCGGGCTGTGGATTGGTCCCTGGACCTGCCGTTGCCCCTGGACTTCCTGCGTCGCAACTGCAAGGCTGCTCAGGTAGGTGCCTGTCGTGCTCTCGGTTGCATTCTTGGCTTAGAGCGATCTGCGGAGGATGTTGCACATTAACTGACTGCTGCTCGCAATCTACGACGTGGCTCCATTTGGCAATGAGTTGGATAGGTGCTCGATACAATTGAGCTGTTAGAACATACAATAGTCTGTCGTATCGTGGGCACCATTATATTCACGCTGTTTTGAGATTCCGAGAGGAGGGGTGATGTTTGAGTCCTTCATGTAGAGCACACAAAGTAGCGCAGGTGATGTACAGACGCTTAACTGTGCTCCAGTTCATGGTGATTTGCCTTCGAAAGATTAGAACCTAATTCGTTAGAGCATATTTTGGTTCAGTAAACTGATTCTAGAGACCTGTGTGTTTTTCGACACCAGTGCACGTTAAAGAACCCCAAATGGTCGAAATTTCCGAAGCCCTTAACTGCGGCGTCCCTCATAGCCGGAGTCGGTTTGGGACGTTGAACTACAATTTGGTTTATTAAGGTGAAGTGCTCAATATCGCGTGTCGGTATGTATTCCTCGGTTCCGCACGTCCAGTACTCCACTACTTATGGCGCCTCCGTATATTTTCTTATAGGAGCATAACCACCTAACTTCGGTTGCATGTTTTGTTCGTTGTAATGAAGCGTACGACAATCCTCTACATTGACCAGTGCGTTGTATTCGCCTACGACCTTTAAGTCAGTTTTATCGAGGTTTGTTTCTTTTCAACAGACGAGCGATGAGTGTGACGTCATAGGTCCGTACATCGCACATGAAGCTAGAGAAAATTTGCGAAATAATCCCTGCTTCCTCGTCTATATTAACTGCAATGATAATGCCCGCCTGCTTTAAGAGCCGGAACACAATTTCCCGAGGCAACGATTATGTTGCAGAATTTCTCTTGTTTCGCGTTACTTGTTGGCAGCTTTGAGCAGAGCGATTTTTTGGCTTTTAAAGCTGAAACCGTAGGATGCGAAAAAAAAGGATTCGATTATAAATTGTTTCCCACTCGCAGGCGAAAACTACGTGGCGATGCATGTATACTAATGTTTTGCACATGGTTATAAAGAAAACACGAAGTGATCAACTAGGTGTGTGCTTTTCTCTAAAGGGATGTTATGGACGCCACTAGAAAAATTTCGTTCTCAGTACAGTCAATCATACATGCATTTCTCGGCATTTTGTTGCTTTTTGGCAGCCGAAATGGCTGCCTAGAACCGATGAAATTCAGTTTAAAACTTCTCATCCAATGCGTGAAGTTGCAGCCTTGTTTACGGAATTGGCGTAGAAAGCTTTCCACACCCTGCATTTTAATGGAAGGATCGGGCTGTGATGCCCAAGGATGTTGTTTACTTATTAAAGTGTGGTAATCTACCCACACTGGCCAGCATTAATTTATCATCAAGTTCGGTTTAAAACCTGAATTTCTCCTAAATTCCCCGTGCAGCAGGCAAGCAGACAGGCAGCGCCGCGTTCTTGCTTTTGTTTATTGCTTTTATTTCTGACCAGTTGCTTGTGAAGACAAATAGCCAGATATAAGTTCTTGTCTCGTCCACAGGCATGTGCAGATGAGTTGTTGCCTTTTTAATTGAAGTAGAGATTCTTAATAGTAATTCCTGGCTACCACGTTTCCTCTCCTGATCAGGCGACCAAACAGGAATACCTGACGGCTATGCACATCCTGGAGGGGTGCCTGGTCGACTACACCATGGCTTGGATAAAGCCCTCCAAGAAGGCCGCATCGGCTCTGTACTGCGCCATGCACTTTCAAGGAAGGAAAAATCTCTGGTATGCCACTGAATCCTTACTGTCTTTTCCTTTTTAGTGCGTATCGAAAGTAAAATGCACGCTGTAATCAAAAGCATAAATAATCTCCTAAAAAACTACATTACTTTCGGCAATGTACGAGCGCTGTCGCTGGTCCGAATTAGTGACTTGTAAAATTCTGCAGGTTACCTTTTCCGAGGAGAGATGCGCCACTCCCCTCAATGATATTCTGTTTCGAATAGGGCAGGGCTTGCTGGCTTTAAACAAATTTAAAGTTTGTAACTAAAACTTTTTCAATTTTTTTAAATATACTACTTTTCGAAGGTGTATTACTTTCACGCTGTCTACCAGTGACTAGAACATTGCTCGCGCTCCCATGAGATACCGTTTCGGGAAATTCCACTGTGATCATACGTTTCCTCAGTAGAATTGGCGGAATAAGTGTGGGTTTAAGAAAGCTACGGACCGAATAGGTGAATAATATAAGTGTTCCCTTACAAAAATGGATATCAACTTTCTTTAGAATTTGTATTAACACTCTATTGACTCTAGTAACCTTGTATTAACTTTTACATTCTATCAACAATTGTTCATACAACGTTGGTAGAAGTTACTTCTTTGTGTGTACTCCTGTCAATAGAAAGTTACTAAAAAATAATTTTTACATTCTATGCACCTTTGTTAATACAATGTTGGTAGACTGTTACTTCTTTGTATTTTCTCCTGTCAATAGAAAGTTACTAGAAAATCTGGAGACAGTTTCACACATCGAGAGAAATAAATGAGCAAACTGCATGGTGTTCGAGGTAATTAACACTATCTAGTTCGCATAATCGTGACGAGATCTTGCCTGATTGCATGGTGGAATCTGTTGCAGCTAGTCAACAATTTCACTATATCGAAAAGCGACCAACATTATTCGCAGCAAATGCGTTTGGAATCAAATCAGGATATGGGAAAACGTTTTAAAACAAAAGATATATTCCATTTTAATACTTCATGTACTTTACGGACTGCTGTGAGCAGAAATACTCTAGAAACTGACAAAACATTTTTGGTCATGCGAATAGTTGCGTCAAATCATGTACCGTGGGCGAACACTTCAAAGCTATTAAAACAACCTTGAACACGCAACAAACATTACAGTCACGTTTTGTTAGCCGAGCATATTCTATTAACATTCGTTGATAGGAAGTTCATACAACTTCCTTACTGCTTTCTATGTACTGCTGTCAGTAGAAACATACTAGACACCGACAGAACGTTTTATCATGGGAATAAATGCCTAAATTAATTAAGTACTCTAGCCTAACATATCAAAGCAACTAATGCAACCTTAAACACGAAACAAACATTTGCAGTCACATTTTCTTAGCCGGGCATATTTTGTCAACATTTGTTGATACAAAGTTCATACAATTTTCTTACTGCTTATATACTGCTGTCAATAGAAATATACTACAAACCGAGAAAGCATTTTGGTGATGCGAATAAAGGCCTAAAATAATCAAGTACTGTAGCCGACAACTTCAAAGCGGCAACTAAACTAACCTTGAAGCCGAAACAAAAATTTGCAATCACATTCTCATAGCCGAGCACACTGTGGTTTTTTAGAAATTTCAGTTCAATTTTCTCAATACTAGCCTTACTGCTTTCGCATTTTCGAGTGCGGCAAAGTTCTTTACAGAACATTCATCCCGAAATTCAGAAATGCGCCCTGAATCGAAGATATTTAGTGACACTTTTTCATTGTATGAAGTATTGTACGGAAAAAGTTACCAGCAAACGAAATAATTTTGGTACAAAGTGAATGAATTGATAGAATACTCAAGTATTATTGCCGCGCACTTCAAGGAAATTAAAATAACTTTCTAAGCAAAAATAGGGGTTAGTGACATATTGAGTTACATAAGCGCAATGATTACTTCGTTACAGCGAATTAGTTTCAGTGATGGCTCCTTCTACACGAAAACAATGCCTTCTGCTGCGTATTCGGCCTTAAATTCTGTACTCAGGCAGTCATTAATCAGATTAAACATTTCAGAACTAACAAAGAGTTTCAGCAGAGCTGTACAACCACTCTGCCAATTCGATAACACGATGGTGTTGCTATTGTTGCAATTCTTGATAGGTCATATTTTAACGTGCAGTCGAACAGTAATGTACCGTACGACGGTGCTAAAACACACTAGTGGTAAGAGCGTTTCGCTCTGAGGTTTCAGAGGGATTATTGTTGCGAGCTAGAAAAAAAATTCAAGTTTAGCATTGCACCGATGTGTTTCCACACTCATTGAATGACACGTTCTCGCTAGCTCAAAAGGCGCCCAAATTATATAACCAGCTTCAGGAGAACTCCTTCCTGAACCTCCACCGCAAGCACACTTTCTTCCCTCACAATACCCTGCACACTGCCCGCCATGCAAAAGTACGCGGTACACTTTATGCCACTCCACGTGGGAGCGCCCAATTTAATCCCTCGCACTACCCTCCTCCTCGAGCGACCAGCAATGGCTGATCGCACGGGACTGAAAACCCCGCACCGCTTCGCGCTCTGAGTAAATTCTGTGTAACGTGTGCACGCTTACAGCTTCGAGAACTCAAGCTGCTTCGTTCCTCAGCGACTGTACATGCGAAATTTCGCGCAAGGCAATATTAATTTTTATTTATGTTCGACCGATACTATAAAGAGAAGTATAGAGAAACAAAACAGGTAACAGCGGCCCGCTGTACTCTACTGCGGTAACAAGGGCTTTGCATGAGGAAGGTGCACGGCAATTGGAGCACTTTAAGCCCTCATTCTTGACTTGTTACATTTTCACTAGTACTGAGCCACAGAGGAGCTTCCAGTATGGAAAAAGCTAGGGTGAGAGCAGCCCCCGCTTTGAGCACCGCTAAAGCACAGGCGCAGTGCCTCTTCCGCATCTTCACTTGCATCTCCTTCAACGCAAACACGGTACGAAGCTGTGGCGAGGGAAAACGTGGCGATAGCTGTATTTTCTATCTTCCCGTAATGCAACGACTTAGAAACCCTGGAATAAAGTGTTGGTTTTTAACGTAGTCATACCGAGCAGAGGCGCGAAAACGTGTTCATTCTTCGCCTTTACTTACTGGCATCAGCGGACGTGAGGCCGAGCCGAGGACCGCGAAAGGCGGAGGCAAAAATCAATCAAGGTAGCACACAAAAATACTAGGGTAGCGCGACTGTCGGCGCGGCTCGCTCGAGCAAAGAGCGTGCAAGGTGTCCAATGGCGTGATATAAACACACACAAAACAGAGGCGATGCTGCAGCGCGGCCTTGAAAGTTTCGCATGTCACGTTAGAGCGGCGTGCGAACGCTCGCGTTCCCATGGCACACAGACGTATTTACACTAAATGGCATGAGCCAAGCTCTGTACACTAAGCGACACAATATGAGAAAATCAAAACCGAAACCATTAGCGTTCGCCAACATCATCATCAATCCTGATTCTGCGACGCAGTTACGGGGAGCTCGGTTATAGTCTTAGAAATAAGTAGTTAGTGCAGCCATGTAGCGGCTGCGGCTTCCAGCATGAGCCCAGCTGCGTCGCCTGTAGCTGCCCGCCTCTGCGAGCTTTCGTTCGCAGCGCCGCCAGAAGCAGATGGTTGTGAATAGTTGCATTTTTTCGCCTAAATTATTATCAATTTGATGACTTAGTAATTAAAACAAAATATTTTGTCATTTAATATACAAGTATGTGACAAAAAGAGCTTTTGCAATGCTTTTTTTTTTAAAGTGTGTAACGTTAGGCGATTTTAGCGCCCCTTTTCCGTTCGCTGGCGGCGGATTGTGCGTCTCATGTTGGCCGCGCGCTACACTACTTTTTAGTACGCTGAAACGACTCTTTGTTGACGGAGTGCGACGGTTGAGATGTTGTGGGTGCCTTTCTTCGGTTTGTTTGTGTTGAATATGCGGCCTCGTTAGTGTTGTGGTAGTGTGACTGAACTCGGAAGGTGACAGATAGCTCCAGTGCTGCGGAAGACGTTCTTACGCGCATGCAGTGCTCAAAAACTGCTCTGACGTACTGCACCCAACCACGCCGAGAGCGGCCGGCGCCCGATGCCCGATAGAAGAAACGGCTTGCCGCGAACGTTGACGAATGTAAGTACAGAACTGGAAAGTGACTTCTGCGATCTGTCGGGGGGATGCATGAGGGCTGCGAATGCATTTGGGTTGGTCTTCACGTCTTGTTCGCAGTGAGATGCAAAATGCGAGCACCACGCGATCGTTTGCAGAGAGAAGGTGTTCTGACACGCTCGCTTGCCAACTAGGCAACTTTTAACCCGCCGCCTTGCGCTCTTTGCGTCAGCTCCTCGGCGGAGAAGTTATGTGATAGAATTTGGTTGCACGCTGAGAACTATGGGGTGTTGCTTGATTCGTTATTCCGACTGAACAGGAGCAGCGCGTGAAAAGGAGGCCATAAGAACGAAAAGTGCTTGCATCGGCGCGCGTCTTTTGATTCTGCTGTCTGAGTGTTTACTGGATATGGAGCATTGCCCGTTCCACATCTCAGTCACGTCAAGTGCTGTGGTTCTTAATACCTCTGGTCAACGTAACGACGATTAAACATAGCAGAACCATTCCTTTGCAGTGCAGCTGAGGTAATCGCACAGTGGAAAATTTGTTGTCATTTTATTTGAATTACATTCAGTACATTCATGTCGTTCCCATATTTTCAGCCCGAAGTGATAAATTATAACGTGATTCGCGAATAATAGCTCTAAGAAAAGTATGACTAGCTTTGTAAACCATTTTTATGCAAACTATAGGAGGCGTAGGCAATTAATCGTTAGCCTCCACTCCTGAACAAATTGCACTGAACAGCTGGAGGTTGTAATGGGATGTGGCTTCTGTGATGATGTTTATGAAAGCATGGCTCTAATACAGCCTTTCTTCAAATGTGCCCGCAGTCAAGCTCTGTACAGCTGCTCCACCGGTATCATCACGCTACTTTTGCACCAGCTTTCATCTGTCGTCGAGCCAGTGCTACCTCAACCGGAGGCAAATGACATCAAGACCAGCTGGTGGAGCCTATCAGCCATTGACACTGGATATCAAGCATGTGCCACTTGTAAAAGGATACGTACACGAGTGGGTATTTTTTCCTTGTCTTTTTTAGCCTGACTAGAATCTTCTGGTCCAGGCTCCCTCTTTCTTTCATTTGTTTTTTTTTTTTATCTTTTAAAAGAGGACCAGGAGAAAGGGAAAAGATATTGCGGGCGTCATGAAAGCACTCCCCTAGTCAAGCGCATGGTGTTATAGTGTGAAATTCTTTTTTATAGTTTTTTCCCTCATGCCTCTCGTGCTTGGGAATCTTGATCATATTATAAACCAAATTGAAACAATTATCTCCTTCATGACCTTTATACAGTAATCTAAAAACAGCAAATAAATTTTATAGGTTTACTTCAGCAGTACCTACCTCTTACAAGGTATGGCATGTTTGAAGTGAACCAGTGGTGTGGTAACTATGCCAGGCATAGCCTAACGGGCATAATTGCTTAATTGAATATTGGCGTTCAAGTGGAGCACTCTGCTTTAGAAGCATAGGTGTTGCTAGCATCAATAATTGATACCTTACCAGATTATCCTTGCATTACATGAAACCCTGTAAAGCTTATATTGAAGCTGTACAGAAGAAAGGTGCTTATTCGATATGGCATGAGCATTGCTGAGGTTTTCTTTCACACTCTCTTTGTCACAACCGACTGCACTGTACAGTTGAAATGCATTTGGAATTGAGTATTGGTGCATTGTTATTTTTATTCATGCCGAAGTTCAGTTACTGGTTCCATTACACTAGCTGAGCCTAAGTCAACAAATATTGCTGTGACCTTAACATGGCCCCTTGCTGTACTTGAACCAATGCGTTTGATGTTGCCTCTCTCCCGTGCCATCAAGGTTTGTAATAAGCTGTGTAAATAACTTAATTTACTTTCTCGAGGTATTTATTGCTGCAATTAGTAACAGGTAATTTCCTAAAGAACAACCTAAGTACTCCTTTGGAACACATGTTTGCTTGTTTCCCTTGTATTCTTAACTTAAACAGATATGAGCAGGCCTCAGCACTGGAGGAGTGTGCAGTGGGACAAATAAAAAACTGCCAGTCCAGCTGCTCCCTTAGAGGCACATTGCTGAGGCTTTTATCGCTTGTAGTTCTATGCATCTTTACTTGCAAGTGTTGTATCTGACACAGTGTGTGCCTTAATATTTTGATTCATTTGCTTTAGAGTGTGCCACTCTTGCCCTGAGAACTTGCTCACCTCTGTGCTCTTTGTTCATACATTTCCCCCTAGCACCTGGCATAGCTCCAAATGATGCTACATTATCTACAAGCTGGTAAATAAAATGAACAGCAAGTAAAGTTAAGTTACTCCCTCCTAGCCGCTCTAAGGGAAAGAAACATATGGGTTATATTGGAATGTGTTTGTGCCATCACTTTTGAAAGCAAAAGCTGCCTGAATTTTTGTACAGACAAATCAGAAACACAAAACAATTTTCATATTTGATTATTTATTTATTTATTTATTTATTTATTTATTAATTAATACTGCAATCCCAGGAAGGGATTTTCGCAGGGTGAGCATACAGAAAATAGGTAAGTACAAATATTAAGAAAAAAAAGTACAAAGGCCACAAATTAATAATAAGCAACAAAAACACAACAGCAAAAATGAAAGGCTCAATGACGTAACACAGCAAAAAAGTACAATAAGGTTTGGGGCATATAAATACACTACTATCAAGTCATCAGTGAACATGGTCAACAGGGAATTAATTAAATGAAGAAAGAGCACCAAAACGATCACAATATTAAAGTCAGGTCATGAAAAATTGGAAACAGGAATGCATGACAGAGGACATTATTGTGTACTGAGGTTGCCGATAAATGATGTTACAGGTAGCTGTAGGACTTCGTCGTTAGTAAGTTGATTCCACTCCGTTACTGTTCGCAGAAAAAAAGAATATTTAAAGCAGTTATTACGCTGGGTGAAAGGGGTGATTGTAAGATTGTGACGTTGTCTTGTAGAATAACCTGAAGAGAAGGATATTAGTCCATCAATGTTTATTTTAAAATGACCTTTGACCAATTGGTATAAGAACTTTAGTCGAGCAACGCGATTCCTTTCGGTTATAGATATTAAAGCAGCCCTGTTTAAGAGGTCACTTACTGATGTGCGTCCATAGCTATTGTAAACAAAACGTACTGCTTTCTTTTGTATTTTTTCAATTTTATTTACGTTTGTTTTGGTGAATGGATCCCAGATTATTGCCGCATAATCTAGTATTGGAAGGACAATCGATTTATACGCTAAAAGCCGAACTCGGGGTGTGGAAAGTCTCAATGCACGCCTAAGAAAGAAAAGTTTACGGTTTGCATTATTTACAGTTTGATCAATGTGTTTAGTGCAGTCAAGGTTGTCAGTAATCCATAGCCCTAGATATTTGTAGTGTGAGACTTCGGAAAGAATGTTGTTATCAAATGAATATTGGAACATCAGTGGACTTTTCTTGTGAGTGATTCTCATATACACGGTTTTTTGAAAGTTGATAGGCATCTGTCATGCATCACACCAGGCATTAATTTTATGAAAAGCCTCATTAAGTTTTACCTGATCTGACATGTTTTTAATTTCGGAGTATAGCACACAATCATCTGCATATAGTTTAATATTAACAGGAATGTCTTTCACGATGTCGTTAATGTAAATGATAAACAAGACTGGCCCAAGCACTGAGCCCTGAGGGACGCCAGAGTCAACAAAAACAGTTTGAGAGGAATGTTCCCCAAAAGAGACATATTGCTGACGGTTATTCAAATATGCTGAAATCCAATTAATGATTTTGTTATTTCTGAGTGTGCTATTAATTTTGGAAAGCAGTTTTTTGTGAGAGACCTTATCAAATGCTTTGGCGAAATCCATAAAAATGGCATCTGTTGGGCTACTATTGTTAATAGCTTTCACAAAATCGTGTATAGTCTGAACTAATTGGGTACAAGTAGAATAACCTTTCCGGAATCCGTGTTGGAAATTTGTAATAAAATTGTGTTGTTCAAGAAAATGGGAAATGTGGGTGTGTATTATGTGTTCCATAATTTTGCAAACTGTCGATGTTAATGAAATCGGTCAGTAATTATTAATGTACTGTTTGTTTCCATTTTTATGAATTGGTTGGACTCTGGCTGTCCTCCAGTCGCCCGGAACCTGTCCTTCGTTTAGAGACCTAGAAAAAATTATGAACAAATACTTGGACACCCATTCTGCATACCTCGTTAGGAATGCATTGGGTATTTTATTAGGCCCAAGGGATTTTTTTACGTTAAGATTCAAAAGCATTTTAGTTATACCCTGTTCACTGATGACAAGATCAGGCATCGGAGGTAAGCATGTTTCGAACACAGGTTGTATGCCATTATCCTTAGTAAAAACGGATTTGAAGTATTCGTTAAAGGCGGTTGATATTACCTTTCCGTCATGTGTTAATGTGCCATTGATTTCAAATGCATGAGAATCCCTAGATACTGGTGAGATTGTACGCCAAAATTTTTCAGGTGAGCTAGTTATAAAATTAGGCAACATATCGCCAAAATAATTTTCTTTATCAAGTGCTACTTGTCCTCGTAGTTGACTTGACAGAGCGGAAATTTTATCCAGCAGGCCTTCCGGTTGGACAACTGCTTGCCTTTTCTTTTTCAACTTTTTTAATTTTCTACGCATTTGTATTGAAGTGCGGGAAATCCAGGGATTGTCACGTTTTGTCTTTTTAACAATGCTTGGCACAAAACGGTTAATACACATCATAACCAGATCCTTGAAAGAAATCCACAGATCGTCTACATTTGCGGTAGACTTCGAAAAACTATCAAAATAAAAGGATAAGGTATCGATTATTGATGTGTCATCAGCGCGTGAGAAGTTAGGAAAACATGACTGCTTTGGATGCCTGTCAATAGCGGCATCAGATAAGGTAAGGAACACGGCCTGGTGATCGGAGATTCCTGGGATTATTTCGCATTTTGTTTTAGTACTAATAGATCCGCTTACGAAGAAAAGGTCCAGTATAGATTTAGCGCCATCGTGTACCCTGGTGTACTCGTCAACAAGTTGGGATAAATAAAATGCAAATGCTATGTCCAACATGGCATCACCTGTTTTGTCGTTATGGTTTTTGAGGGACATCGTGCGCCAGTCAATATTAGGCAGATTAAAGTCGCCAGCTAGAATTATCCGATCGCCAGGTTTTAAATATGTGTTCATGTAAGTTTTCAAATCATTTAAAACCGATATGGAAGAAGAAGGGGGCCTGTACAACACACCTATAATGCACCTGATTGTACCACAATATGTTTTACTGAAAATGCACTCTACATTAGGCACATCAGGCATCCTTAAAACTCGTAATGATTTCTTGTATATCATACAGACGCCGCCACCTCTTCCAGTACGGTCTTTCCGGAGTACATTGTAACCAGTAGGCACGAATTCACTGTCGAAAATTGCATCGTGTAACCATGTTTCGGTCAGCACAGCAATGTCTGAATCGTTAGTAAAAAGGAGCCTTTCAAGCTCGGTTACTTTATTGATTACACTTCTGCAGTTAATGTTTAAGATTTTCAAGGATGTAGGATCATGCTTTTTCTGTCAGTTTTTTTTTCTTATTGACCAATCTGACACGCTCTCCTTTCTGGGCATCCCAAGCAAACATAACACTATCAATGCTAATTTTATCAAAGACCAGCTTTACCTTAGCGCCATTTGCTTTTTCTTCCGCTGCGCTGTCCCATAAAAGTTTACGTAAGTCACGCACGCGCTTTGAGAAGTCTTGCGAGATAGAGTACGACGATCCTTTTTGTTTGTAGGCTGCTTGTAAAATGGATGCCTTTTCCCGATAGTCAAGAAATTTTATGATAACCGGTCTAGATTTGTCACTGGATTTACGCCCAAGCCTATGAAGTCTTTCTATACCTGTAGGTGTTATACCTATCTTCTCTTTTATTATGTCGTCTTTCACTGTGTTCTCAAGTTCTTCAAGCGTCTAGTTTTCTGACTCTTCTAAACCGTAAATTATAAGATTATTGCGACGGCTTCTGTTTTCTAAGTCTTCCACCTTATTCATCAGAAAGGACAACTGGCTGTCAAAATCTGCTATTGTTTTTTCTATTTCGCTTACTTGTTTTGTCAGCGTGCCTAGTTTGGACAACTGTTGTTCAATGCTATCTATTCTGTTGTTTAGTGTAACCATTTGCTCTTTTATTTCGTTCTGACCGTCGATAATTCCTTCAATAGTTCCTTGCACTTTCTTTTGGCCGTCTAGCAGTTCCGACAGCAATTGCTTCTCAGTTGGTCCCGGGTTTGTCTCAATATCGCCCGAAAGAAGTAGGTTAGTAGGCAATAAAGCAATGTGCGCCAGAATACATTTGAAACACTGTGGGCAGGGCAGCAGCAACAGAAACCGGTTGTCACTACGATAACAGTACATGGAAACGTTTTTACTAACCTGTAGAGCAAGACAAAAATGGTTGCTGAGCATGTTGCCGATACTGCTGCTGGCCTGCCCACTGAAGAAAGTCGATGTTGCTCGCTCTTTTAAAGGGGCTTGCTGAGCCATGTGATGTGACGTCACAGTTGTCGAGATGAAGCGATGCGCTGTCAGTTGCGGAACGGAAAGCAATGTAATCGCCGGGCACCTGGCACGAGCCAGATTTTCCGATGCCGGCTCACTGAACACATCCACGTCGATTGCCCTTGATGCGTAGGCGCTGGGCCACCATTCATTCCCGCGATGCGAGGGCTCGTTGACCAGGTCAAACGACGTAGCCACTGGGTCGCAGCCACGCGGTGGAACTGGTCCGCACAGAAGGGACGCCAAAATCTGTAGAGCAAGAAAAAATGGTTGCTGAGCATGTTGCCGATACTGCTGCTGGCCTGCCCACTCATGGCCTGCATCTGATCTTCACGTGACTGGAATGGCTAAATATCTCTTTGTGGTAGCCTAATTAGGCGTAACATGTTAATGTCAGTTCCTGTGAATATCATTCAGTCTTTGAATGTGGGGACAGAATTGAACACAACAACATGTTATAGCTTTTCTTGTTCAAGGAAGCATTGCATTTAGCTCTAGTCTTGTGACTGCTGCTTATGCTATTACTCAGCAGCCTTATCAAACTCACTCGGAGTGCTGAATTTTAGTGCACATTTAACTGATTGTTGCTTCTCTGTGTTTCATTCTATTAGAAGTTACTATAACTGTATACCTTGAATGTTTTCTTTTGCAGTTCTCTTGCTGCTGCATTCCGCCATGGAGGAGAGGCTACCTGTTAATTGGTGCACACGTCTCATCACTAGGACGCTACCTCTTCCGCTGGTGACGCAGACAAGTAACGACAGGGTTAATTGGAGAGACACGAGAGAGGTCTTTGCCCTGCAGTGGGCGTAGTCGGGCTGATGATGATAAACAAGCAGGCTGCCTTTTATTGAGGACAAGTGTCAGGATAGTGCACCAACAAAGTTGCTTAAGAATTTCTGTGCTGATGTATGTTTATTAAAATCAGTTCATAGCTTGATATCTACATCCATGTGGACATTTAGCATATGTTTGGCATCCTGTTTGACTTTTAATTCACTAGTGTTTGCAGCCTTTAATGTTGGGCTTAAGGCAGTGTAAGCATTGTTTCAATGTGTGGGATTTTTTAGCTGTTTTGGAGAGGTGTGTGTGTATGCATGCACAGTTTTTTTCCACAGGTTTGTTATGTGGCTCATGGAACCTTTATGTTACAGAAGAAATTATTTCATTTCTGTGTTGTACAGGAAAGTGATCAGTATTTATATGCACCAGGTGTTTCAAGGAAAAGAATAAATAGTTTTCAAAAATATGGCTTTTGCTGCATAGTATTACCAGTGTTAGCAGACACGAGAAAGCTGGTGAGGTGTATTTAGTAAGCTGGTTAACTAATTTCTGATAATTAACTTTTTAACTAACACAGGTTTGCAACTGGTAGCACTTAGAGACTTTTAGCCAGTCGTTAGTAGTAGCCATATCAGTTTTTAGAATGTACAAAACATGATTACTTTCGCCGCTGTGGCTCGACAAAATTTGGCTGCATCGTGCGAAAATACATGCGCTTTTGAAAGCACGCAGAGAGAGAAATCCCTCCAGTTCATGTAACTGCTACAAATCTCTAATTGCAACTAGACGCCTAACTCTGATAGTTAAAAGGTTTGTAGCGCCCGGCGACGCTATAAAGCGCCGGCGCTGAGATCGGCGTTACAGCGCGCGCTAGAGGAAAATAAAGACGGACAGCGCGTGCTCGTGGCGCACGCCCGGCACGGGCAGTTCGGAACTAGAAGCCTGCCACGCTGGTCGTCTCTTGCTGGTGCTCCGCTGCGACCCCGCAAAATCCTCAACAGTGGTGACCCGGCGAACCGTGCCTTCTATCGCAGCGGCGTTCCAGCATGGCGTACTGGCAGCACCCAAGTTTCGACCCGCCGCTCCCGGCGTTCCGGCCTGCAGGCGTCGGCGGGTGGTTCGCCCAACTGGAGGCTGCGATGTACCTGAACGGCATCACCATCCAGCCGTTCAAACACGAAGTCCTTTGTGACATCCTCCCGGCCGACCTCCTGCGTCGGCTCACCTACTCTGCTTTCGGCGGCCGGCCATACGATGAGCTGCGTGCGGCCGTCTTGGCGGACTTCGGCGCCTACTACGTTCCGCCGCCGCTCTACGACGCAGCGGACCCGTTTTCGCCACCGCCAGCCTCTGTCCCTGGACCGGCCTCGCTCGCGACCACGCAGCCTTCATCAGAACCCAGCCCGCCTCAGCAGCCCCTCGCCGCATCGCCGCCACTCCCGTCCAGCGTCTCCAGCCCGGCTGTCTCTCTCGACGCCACACCAGGTGGGATCCGCACGAGCTTCGCCTCGCGTCCTGCTCCCACTACTATCCGACCCGCGCCTCTGGCTCTGCCTCCTTGCGCTTCAGTGGCGTTGTCGCCAGAGCCTCCTGCAGCCAAGGACGACTCTGCGGCAGCAGCCGTGCCGAGGCTTCCGGCATCTCCATCTACCTCGTCACTACCGCCAACAGCTCTGCAGGCCTCTGCTGTGAGGTTGAAGCCGTCGCCCGCTGATGCTAAAGAGCCCTCGACAACGACCAAGCCTCCTTGTCACACTCCCAGCCCCTCCGAAGGTCCGCAGAGCACTACTCGTCATCAGGAGCAGGATGAGAAAGCCAACCCGATGACAGCAGTAACAAGCACGGCGATCGCCTCCAGCCCCACTTTGCCTGAAACAGTTCCTGACCCAGTGTCAGCGCTTGCTCTCAAGCCCGACCATGCCCACACGCGCATCAGCACTGGCCAGTCGCTCCGGATGGCCACTCCCGCTTTACCCCAGCACCTGGAATTGAACCCAGCAACTTCCTCCGTCATCACCACAGCTGTCACCGTTGTCTCGTCGGTCACACCTGTGCCAACCCTAGTGGCCGGACCGCACTGCTCGCGCCCTACATCAGGGGCACCTGAGCCATGTAAGCCAGCCATTTCCACCAATTTGGACGACTTGAAGCTGGCGCTACAGCAGCGACACGACACCACGATAAAGACCACATCTGTCCACGGAGCCGTTTCGACCGCTCCCTTGCTTGTGACGGCGTACTCTGTGTGCCAGCTTCCCGCCGACATCAGCTGCAACGGTCCAGCACCAATGCCACTTGTGCCAGCGGGCAGCCCTACAGTCGGTGACGGCCCCACCATGGCCTCCATTGCCCTAATATGCTTTGTCAGCTCGGCACCCTGCATCATTCGCCCATTGCGCAGCAGCCAGGCTCGTCCACCTGAATCCGCGCCCTCCACCCGACGGCTCTTCCCGGACCCTGACATGAACTTACCGGACCCTCCCTCCATCGCGTGACCTCCATCTGTACCCCGTCGGCGCGTACATTTCGCCGTTCCGTCTAGGCGGGGGGCCCTGTAGCGCCCGGCGACGCTATAAAGCGCCGGCGCTGAGATCGGCGTTACAGCGCGCGCTAGAGGAAAATAAAGACGGACAGCGCGTGCTCGTGGCGCACGCCCGGCACGGGCAGTTCGGAACTAGAAGCCTGCCACGCTGGTCGTCTCTTGCTGGTGCTCCGCTGCGACCCCGCAAAATCCTCAACAGGTTCATTAATAAAGATTAGTTACCCACCTTACTAGGTATGACGATTCACCAGTTTTCTGGTGCCTGCCAACACTGGTAATACTATGCTGAAAAAGCCATATATTCATCTCAAAATGCCTGTTTTTTTTTTTTAAATTACTTAGTCTTCCCTGAAACACCTCGTATATATGTAAGAAAAACCTAACGGTATTTAATTCACGACGTTTTGGTTGGAGGGCCAGCCGTTTTCAAGTGTACTACACCATTTGAAGCACACAGCTTTTATTTTGAATGCTGTACTATACTCGAAAAAGGCTGGTCCTCTAGCCGAAACATCGTGAATTAAAACCTGTTATGTTTTTCAATTTCTATTTGTCAGTCATTGTTACTAAGAGGGAACTGAGGGGAACTGTGTCGAAGGCAATATTCTGTTCCTCTATTGTTCTCCATAAAATATTTTGATGCATCATGCATATCTTCTAGTGCATATGTACACTTGTGCACAATAAATGTAATAATTTGCATTTTGCTTCTATTATTCTTTAAGCAGTCCAGGATACAGTGTTCACAAAATGATTTTGAAGTGATAACAGTATGTTGGTAAAAGTGTTGTACTGTGTAGTTAAGACACACTTTTCCAAACGTTGATGCAGAAATTATACTTTCTTCGTTCTTGAGTCTTTTGAATAACGGTGGCCAATTGTCGGAAGACCGTTGATAGGGTGTTAGTAGACATTGTCGGCATGTGGTTGATAAGAGGTGTAAAGACTTTCTATGTACTTGAGTCTTTTGGATAACGGTGGCCAATTGTCGGAAGACCGTTGATAGGGTGTTGGTAGACATGGTCGGTAAGGGGTCAATAGGAAGTGTAGAAACTGTCGATAAGGGGATCATAGGAAGTATAAAGACTTTCTATGTACTTGAGTCTTTTGGATAACGGTGGCCAATTGTCGGAAGACCGTTGATAGGGTGTTGGTAGACATGGTCGGTACGGGGTCAATAGGAAGTGTAGAAACTGTCGATAAGGGGATCATAGGAAGTATAAAGACTTTCTATGTACTTGAGTCTTTTGGATAACGGTGGCCAATTGTCGGAAGACCGTTGATAGGGTGTTGGTAGGCATGGTCGGTAAGGGGTCAATAGGAAGTGTAGAAACTGTCGATAAGGGGATCATAGGAAGTATAAAGACTTTCTATGTACTTGAGTCTTTTGGATAACGGTGGCCAATTGTCGGAAGACCGTTGATAGGGTGTTGGTAGACATGGTCGGTACGGGGTCAATAGGAAGTGTAGAAACTGTCGATAAGGGGATCATAGGAAGTATAAAGACTTTCTATGTACTTGAGTCTTTTGGATAACGGTGGCCAATTGTCGGAAGACGGTTGATAGGTTGTTACTACAATGTATAAAGACATTCAAAAGACTTTCTGTTCAATGTTGATAGGTTCTATTAACAATTGTCGAAAGACTTTCTAAAGAATGTTACTAAAAATTTTTGTAAGGGTTCTTACTCTGATTGGGCCAAAGTTGTCTTTTCTGCTTACTGCCATATGTACTAACCAAATTCATATGTGCATTTCCTGCCGGACATTTTTGTTCATGAATAAGGACAATCATATTATATGTTTCTCTCGAGAGAATGGTGATCGCCGTCATGAGAGGCAATACGTTTTCTGTGTTGCATTGCAAAAAAAAAGGGCAAATACGGATAACCCCTCGCTAATTACTAGAAGGGAAGTTTTCCGCAACGTCAACCCTACATTAGTACTTAAATGCCCATCTTGAGCACGCATTTCTTTTTTCGTAGTTTGATAACTACGAGTATTTTTTTTACACTGTGCACATTTCTACATCGAGAATTTTGTGGAGCAATGCGCCTCTGCAGCTAAACCTTTCAATCAGTCAGGATACAATTGTTCAGTGGTATGCGAACGCTCCACGCCACGTAGAAAACGCGAATGCCAGAAAGAAAGGCAGCGGATAAAGGTAAGAGAGAAGTGGTGAAATATGGACTACTGCAAGATAATATTGCCAACAGGCGACCCTTGCTACAGCTAGATTGAGATGTTGCTTAGCCGAGTGTGACTGCACTTAACTGCCAGTGTTGTGCTTCTGCACGAGGTGCTTTCAAAAGCATTCGGTTCTTATGACATTCGAGTCGTCGTAGCACCTAGGGGCCGTTCGTGTGTGCATTAGTTCTTATTGTCTTAGCGTAGCCGCTTGGAACAAAAAATTACGGCTGATGTGTAAACATTACAGAGGCTCTGAAACATTTTCCGAGGAGAGCACATCAACTAGCTGAACGGCTGCAATTTGTTCTCATGAACATCTCAGCCGAATGTACTACGCGCACCATAGAACTTACAATCACGTGCGAAACTTGGCGAACTCTTTCCGGCGACGTCCTTTTGCTCGCACCGGCCTATGCCAGTTCAGAGATGGCTATCGGTTAGACTATTTCAGGACGGGTCAGGAAGTTCCGACCCTGAGGGTGGGGCCGGCGGAGGGGAGCCGACCTTACAGCGTGCAAGATGCTACGAAAACGCATTAGAAAAAAATAGCTCTCCAATATTCGGGAAGCGGCGTTCGTTAACATCCCAGGAATACCACTACTTTAGTAGGGCCCCTTTAAGTTTGTAAATTGATGGTCGAAATATATGGCAGTATTTCTGTTATTTATTTCCTGCGGGAAATCGAACCTAAGACTTTGGCTGAGATGGCGTAAAAATTTGTTGAATTTTCCGCCTCAATTTAGGAGCCTAAGTACACAACAACAGCTGTTCTCACAGATAGCCTTCGTCAGTGATGATTCGCTGACCATGATTTATAATTCATTATAATCAATATATTGCCGCCGGTAGACAACAATGAGCGATTGAACGAGCTGAAGGCAGACGAAGACGACAACCAAGTTCTCGCTGTGTTCTCGGCGCCGCTCGCAGCTGTCCTCTTCGCTTGCGTAAATAATTGTAATTATGTTCTTTGTCGCAACAATATAGTAAAAAAAAATAAACCGATAACTGCGCGTGCGCGCAAAGCGACAAAAGATAGTGTTGCCTTGCAATAGAAACATAAAAATAGGAGCTCATTTAAACTTAGGGTAGGTTCGCGGACCTGCATTTGGTACGAATGCCATTCGACTCAAATGGCTTCTCAACGTGCCCGTATGAAGAGCGGCTGCGCAGAAAGGCAGGAAAAATAGAGCGGTGCCGCCATCAAAGAAGAAAACAGTTGATTGATTGATGAACTGCCGGTGGAGTGTCCCGCGAGTTCCTCTGGACAAAAAACAAAAAATGGTCGCGCAACAAAAGCGTTGAAATCAATCTACTTGCGGAAAACCAAGAAAATGTTACTGATATCATCTTCAAATTAGAAACGTTCACAGTCATGCCTCTTACTGCCGAGTACCTAGAAGCCTGTAACGCTGGTCCCTCGAAGTCTGAGCCCAGCAGAATCGTTGCACAATTCACTGGGCTTTAAAAATGATTCAGCCTAGCCGAAAACGCATGGAAGCTACAAGTGCACAACAGTAACTGAAAAATATGAAATAGAGTCGTTTTTTTTTTAAGGACCACCTGTGTACTCTGCTCGGGAGCTTTGCGCGGTTTCTGTGGTTATTGTAAGCGGCCTTTGGCAGCTCGAGCCTCGTGCTCAGGGGGCAGGTCTTGAAGCGGAATGAAGTTGTGATTACTGAAGGGACCGCCCATCATATAAGTCAGGAGCTCCTGCTTTTCAGTATTAACGTAGCAGTGCGCACAGATTCGGCGTGTAATCTGTGTGGAGGTCCAACACTGTCTTTGGTTACCATCCCCAGAACTGATACGGGTGCTTCCACTGGCTCTTACTACGTAGATGTATCCGGGGTTATGTCTGCAGGTGAGGAAGGCGGGTAAGTTAAAATTTCAATGGTCCTCACTTCATGTGTCCCTTTTTGGGGGTATAAAGATGGTGGAGAGACGTAATTTTATGCGTTTCCGTTTATCAGAATTTTACATTGGTGTCTCAGGCCGCACCTAGTAAAATTTGAGGGTGGCCCACCGGCTCATAGAAGCTATCTTCGCCAGTGGCTCACTGGATGCTCGCTGGTGTCTCACGCCGCACCCAGTAAAGTTTGAGGGTGGACCACCAGTGGGCTGCTCTCAAAGTTTATTTAGTGCGGCGTTGGAGCTACGAGGTACACGGGCTAAATGGTTCGAAAATAACTGCCGCACTGAAATTGTTAATGATCGCCACTTGTCCGCAGCGACTGGCATTCCTATCATGAAAATAAGTCTCGCGGTCTCGCGACGCGAATAAGCTGGTTTCTTATCACACCTAAGCAAGATGATCTTTCTCTAAATTCTTTAACAGGGGTGACCACTTTTCGTAAAGATGTGTTGAAGTTGCAAGTCTGCTGCGTCTTTCATCGGACAGGAGGTGATTTCATAGAGAGGGATCCAAAAAACGAAAAAGAAGAGACTGTATGGAAAGGTGAAAAAGCGAAATGAGTAAGGTGTGGCGAAAGGAAAACTGATGGTCCAGAACGTGAGTTTACATGAAGGGCGGAAACGAGTTAAATTATGAAAGCGCGTCAGACACAGGGCTTTTTCAACACTTATGTAGCAGAACGTCTGAAAATCACTCAAGACAAGAGAAAATGACAATAATAGAGAAGTATAAGAGCATGTTAAAGCTCTCGGAGAGTCCGGTCATTATGGGATGCCCGTCACCATAATGAAGATCGCTACACGAGCATATCTTTCCGATTGGAAACTAAAACTGGGTCTGATCACTATGAGCATTACATTTTTTTTTTGTGCGACACAAATTCTGAGAGGTAATATTAGTAGTAAGCTTAGGTAGTCCACTCGTGCAAAGGAGCGCTCCCGCTAAAGCCCTCTTCAGTGGAGTCAGTGCACTGATTCTCCTGTTTGGACCGCACTGCACGCTGGGAGCAGTGCGCTGCATGGTCAGCGTAGCAGTTGTTGCCGGCGATTACGGCTGCCGTGAACGCTGCTTCTTCGATAGTTTTCGGTACTGCTTTTCTTCCACAAAGCGGATGCTTGGCTACCATTAATAACGGAAACAGAGGCCTTGTGGTGATTTCTTGCTTCACTGTTAAAAAGGAACTCTGAGAGGAAAGGCGCTGCACCAGCAACTGAGTGCTGTTTCAGATACACGTGCATCACACAGTGCTGCGCGGCTCAAAAACAACATGGTAAAAAACAAAGAAGCAGCAGCATTTTGGTTTGGTTTGGTTAATTGAGGTTTAACGTCCCAAAGCAACTCAGGCTATGAGGAACGCCGTAGTGAAGGGCTCCGGAAATTTCGACCACCTGGGGTTCTTTAACATGCACTGACATCGCACAGTACACGGGCCTCTAGAATTTTGCCTCCATTGAAATTCAGTTGCCGCAGCCGGGATCGAACCCGCGTCTTTCGTATCAGCAGCCGAGCAGCAGAAGCAGCATTTTACTACTGCATGCGTCAGTTAAGAGCGCCAAATTATTAAAAAAAACACTGTATGAATCGCATTTTTATACCATAGTCTTCGCGTATCAACATCCGCAGGACGTTTAGGCAAACTGAATGAAAGATCGTCCTGAAAAACATCACGGGGGTGGGACTAAGTGTGTCCGTTGAGAAGGGTTGTTTTGTAGGCCAGTTGGTCATACATATTTCAAGAAATGCTTCGGCGCGGCAGACAAGGACAAAACATAGAATAACACCACAGAGCGCCATTGTTCTATTTCACATACCAGAGTAAGGTAGTCTCTTTGTGATGTAGTCTGGGGGAATATTAGAGCAACAGTCAATAGCTGAAGTGACCTTTCTGTGAAAGCCAGCTTGAGCATAGACATTTCTACGAAACCGCTCGGCGTACTTTGGCGCATTAAATTCACTGAAGCTCACACGTGGCTTGTAGTTATCGCTTTGCGAACAAGGCGCTCGCTAAAAACATGGTCTTAGTGTGAGTCACTCTGTGATGGCTTCACAGACTCCTTCGCTCTCCAGGAGTGCGCTAATAAAAGAGAAAATGAGCGTTGCATAATGAGAAGAGTTACTGCAGATAGGTTTGCTTAAATAATTAGTTACCGTAAATGAAGCGCACCTGAGAAAGAAAAGAATGCAATAAAGCTCCATGTGGTGAACTCTTAGTGGTGTGCAACGCGTGAAGCGGCCTATGAGCCGCGGAATACCTGTTTTTACCATAGCCATATATATACATTATAGAGTCGGCAGATCTTGTCGTTTAATGGACCCTGATGAAGAACGGTCCTCCGTTCGAAACTGTTCGTATTAAATGAAGATAATCGGAAAGTTGCGATCCCTTCTTCTACACATATACCAGGTGTCCCAGCTAAATGTAACCAAGCTTTTAAAATAACACGAGGTGTCCTAGCCGTCTGAAACCAAATGAGGGTTGTTGAGAGTCGCGTGACCTAGTCTGGAGTATCTTTTTCGTTCTTCAAGGTTGACTAATTAGTTAAGCTTAATTAACTAACTTTTTAATTATTGGCTTGAAGAACAAAGTGTCAATGGAAAAGTTGTAGATCGCTTTGAGAAAAAGCTTACTGAGACATTTTCAGCAAAGTAACATTTACGTAAAGTAGTTTTTTTTCCCGGCCTTTAACCATAATCCGCACAATACGAAAAAGCTTCCACATGACAACTGTGCCACTTCAACGTCCCAAGACGCGCCTTAAAGAATAAAATCCATTTTTTCTGAAGTCCTCTCCTCGATGAGACTTTGGGTGCACATTGGGGCAGAAGTGAGCGAGCAGCTGGTCACGTGACAACTTTCTTTTAAAGGCAATAAATGAAGCTACGTAAATTGTTGGTTGATTGGTTTATTGGGGTTTAACGTCCCAAAGCGACTGAGGCTATGAGAGACGCCGTAGTGAAGGGCTCCGGAAACCTGGGGTTCTTTAACGTGCACTGACATCGCACAGTACAGGGGCATCTAGGATTTCTCCTCCAAAGAAATTCTACCGCCGCGGCCCGGATCGAACCTGCGTCTGTCGGGTCAGCAGCCGAGCACCATAACCACTGAGCCACCGCGGCGACTCAGTTGGTTTCACTGGACTAGGACACTTCGCCTTTTTTAAAAGTTTGGTTACATTTACCTGGGACACCCGGTATATATATATATATATATATATATATATATATATATATATATATATATATATATATATATATACGAGGTCTGTTAGAAAAGTATCCGACCTTTGGCCGTAGAAAAAAAATTTGCATAACTGGAACGTTGCAAACCTAGTCACCTTCAAAGTAGTCTACTTGGGACTCCACACACTTCTCCCAGCGGTGCTGCCATTGTGCGAAGTATTCCGAAAAGGCCCCTTTCGGAATGCAGTTTAGCTCAGCTGTCGTTGCAGCCATAATGTTCTTCCTTGTCTGAAATCCCGCTCCTTTCAATGGCATTTTAATTTTGGGAACCAGCCAGAAGTCGCAGGGGCCATATCAGGACAGTAAGGAGTCTGTTGAACTATAGGAGTCTGGTTTTTCGCCAAAAAATCTGAATCGAGTGCGAGGAATGTGCGGGAGCATTGTCGCGATGGGTGCGCCAATTTCCTGTTGACCTCAGCTCCGGGTTCTTGCGCCTCAGAGCATCACGTAGGCAACGGAGGACATCCCTGTAGTACTCTTTGGTCATTGTTTGACCCTGTGGAGTGCGTACTCGTGGTCTGCCACACAGATGGTGTCAAAGAAAGCACTCAGCATCACTTTCACATTGCTGCGCACTTGGCGGGCCTTCTTAAGTCTTGGTGACGTGGAATGTTTCCACTGTGACGACTGGGATCTGGTTTCCGGGTCGTACCTGTACACCCAAGACTCGTCAGCAGTGATTATGATGTTGATGAAGCCGGGGTCACTGTTTGCGGAATCCAGCATGTCCTGTGAGACTTCAACACGAAGCTGATTTTGCTCCACGTGAGCAGCTTCGGCACGAATTTCGTCGCAACTCTCTCCATGGCCAAATCTTCGGTGATAATGGAATGTTCGGAAAAATTGCTCATGTCCACCTCTTCCTCAATTTCTCGGATAGTCACGCGACGGTCCCGGATCACCATAGCGTTCAGTTCGGCAATGACCTGGTCATTTTGGCATGTTGATGGCCGATTGGAGCGTGGCTCGTTCTCCACCGATGTGCGGCCATCTTTAAATCAATTGTACCACTGCTTAATCTGTGTGCTGCTCATAGCATCGTCACCGAAAGCCGTCTGAATATTTCGAATGGTTTCCACTTTGCTGTCGCCCAGTTTATGGCAACATTTGATGCAGTAGGGCTGCTTCTTTCACTCCGCCATTTTCCTTGCAATAAAAAACCGACGAGAGCACTGCGCCCTACCTCACTCAACTGCTGCGTCCCAGCGACTGACGCTATCGGCAGGCGGGAAAAAATTCGTGCATGCGCATGAAGGTTTAAGGTCGACTGATGCAAGCGCGCTTGTTTCATATCCATCAGGTGTTCGCAAAAAAAAAATGAAGTCGGATACTTTCCTAACAGACCTCGTATATATATATATATATATTCAAGGAGATGACATTCGCGCAGCAAACTTCACGCCTTGGCCCCGCCGCCATCAAGAGCTAGCGAGCAAGCGGACGAAATCTGCTTGGCGCACTGAGCAAAGCAGGGTAGGCAGGCGGAAGCAACGTTTTTAGATCCCTTTCAGTTTGCAAGCTCCCCCGCGCCGCACCCGAGAAAGCGGCCCCCGTCCGCTTCCACTCACCACGCGGCGCTGCTGTCGCTGTTGGCCCAGAGGCGCCGGAGCGCTCCCGCTTGGCAGTTGCTGTGACAGCCTGTTCTCATCCGCGATAACATTGGGAGCGAACACGTCGAACTCAAATTTGCTGTACTTTTGGAGCTGTCACGTTGAAACTTCAGCCTCATGGTTAAAGAAATGTTTCACCTGGCTAGTAAGGGTGAGATAAAGAGCAGGCTGATGCCAGTTCGCAAAAAACCAATCGTTTTCATTGCGCTTTATCGCATCACGTTTGCGACGTTTAGCGCTGATGATATGCGTATGTTGGAGTAGAGCTATCAATATTTCTTCGGGAGAATGCACGAAACATTAATGAAAGGTTAAAACTAGCGATGTTCCGCTTCTAGATCAGTCACGAAATTCCGCGCTATATTATCAACGAAGCACCACAGAAACGAGCAGCATTTTGCACGTTCTTTAGAATTCCAATTTCATAGAACACAACTATAAATGCAGACACACTCAGCTGGATGCAGGGAGGGAATAACTATAGAAGAGCTTTTTATTTGCAATGATAGCACAGACAGGAGCAGCGTACTGCACTTTCATTTTTAGAATGTTAATTTCATTGAACACAGACAAGCATTAAATGCAGACACACTAAGTCGGAAGCACGGAGGGAATGGCTACTTGAAGGCGAGCTTTTTTATTTGCAATGACAATATTTCTCTGTTCTCTAGCCGACGGTTCACGTCTCTCGCCTAGAAGTGGATGCGTGTCACTATGACAAAATGCAGCACTTGGCATGTAAAAGTGGCCATATGCTCTGCACACCCAAGCCGAACAAGGTTTTGCAATTCAAGCTTGTCTAGCAGCTCCCAAAAAACGTCCCTTTCAAAAACGGGACCTTCCTTCAAAGAAATCGGGATTGCTTTGTTTACAATGTTGGTAAACTCTAGCATCTTTTTGGTGGGATGCTTTAAGCACCCTTGCCTGAAGCTTTTGTATACTGTAAGATAAGCGTCACTGCCAACAACTGGCACAGGACAGCTGATATCTTCCATGCTGATATCTGCTGGCTGCTCCAAATCAGGCGGCGGTGACCATGGCGTAGACGCGAAGGGCCACGCTGGTCGGGCAAACAGCGTGGCCAGCGCCACCGCACGGAAGGAAACGGAAAAGGCGACAATCCGCGCACCGCAGCTTTCAAACTGAAAGGGATCTAAAAACGTTGGGCGGAAGGAAAGGAGGCATGCAGGGAATCACCGTTGGTCACCGTGTCTGTTTTAGATTATGGCGTGAAATCCTTTGCGGAAACTACTTCGTGACTTTAGCCACACTTTGCGATAACTCAACTCAGATAATTTGGGCGTCTCCCTCCGGCGTATGCAAGAATTTGACGATCGCCCACCCAAGCGATTGCCGCAGGCCCGCAGCCTGTCGGCGCCGCCGATGCGGAGTCAGCGGACTCGTCTGCCTCCTAGCAGCGCGAAGCTGATTGGCTCGGTAAAGTGACCACGTGACTTTACTCGCGACGAGCGCGAAAAACCGCCTTGAGCCAGTACATGCCGGATCCGCCGCTGTCTGCATAGAGAAAGATATTGGTAAAGAGCGGACACTCCCATAGGGCCCAGCGGCCCATTTGACTGCAGCGCACCAAGCGGGCGGAGTCTCATAACATCCGGTTTCGGTTTCAACGCGCGCAGTTTGAATGGCTGCATGCGCTGCGCCTCGCTGCCTGGGACGACTTCCGGTTCCGGTTTCAGGGCGCCCGGTTTGAATGTTAGCATACGCCGCGCCCCGCTGCGCCGTTGGCAGCGTATATTTAAATAGATTTCGAGTGCTTTTGACCAGCCATGAACGCAGCTGCATCACAGCCTTTGCCAAATATTAGCACTCGACAAAAGACACCAGGTTTTGAGTGAAATGAGAACATTTATTTTGTGCAACATAAACAAAGCCGTGGGATGCGGAAGATGGTTCCTGGCCTCCTGCTCAAGGTGATCCTGTTGCGGCACCACGGCACACAGCAGGTGTTGCCGACGGGTGACATCAGCTGAAAAATTCGCAAGTATGGTCATTCTTAGTCACCTTATATTGTAACTCTGTAAACAGTGAAAAGGTGCGAAAGCGGCGAGGGAACGAAATTACGAGCGGAGTAAACATGTTTTTGCGAAACTCGCGTGCTGAACGTCGTTGCGCAAAGTACAATACACATACCGTACTACACGGCAGATGCCAATCAGCTTTTTGCAAGCATTTCTACATTCCCCGACGTTATTGTCTACCTTCGAAAACCTCGGTGGACAGCAGAGTACGCGGTTTGTTCGAGAATATTTCGTACAAAGACGGCCACAACACGGACTACGAACCAGAAGTACACAATGTGAAATACACGGGTGCAACGTATGTTTTAAGAAGCATAGAAAAATTAAACTATCGGCGCAACAGTTCTTGGTTTTCAAGCTCTTAAGAGTTTAGAAAGCCCGACGCGTTGCCTTTTTTTGCCGGTTTTCAAAAGCGCATCCCTGTGTTGTCAATGCACGGGCGAAATGTGCGTTTCCACGAGCGCAGATAACGGACTCTTTCACACGTACTACATACAAACATACGTACTACAAGAGTAAGGTTTTCGAGCTTCTCGTGCGTCATCTTTTTTTTCCACCAGTCTTGAAAACTACGGTCCCGTACTTGCTGCGCGGGAACGGTCGTCTTCGCCGTTCGCCCACTTTCAAAAAAGTAAATTTTAACCTTACACCGACAAATGTCACCCATAAGAAGTTACATATTGTCGGGGGCCATACAAAAACGTGACGTCCCGAGAAAGCGCGAAACCAAGCAAAACTAACCGCTAGGCACAGCGCGTCGGGCCACAGGCCGTGGGCAGGTTTTTTTTTTGTTTCTACGCACCGACCGGCGAGGCTGCATCATGCAGCATAATTCCTCCCGCCGCTCCCGCCACGGCGTAGCATGACACAGCGTGCGCGCGCCCTTCACAACTGCGTCGGCGTACTAAGCTAGAGTGCTCGAAATGCAGCGTAATTTTGCATAAAGTGCTTGAAATGTAGCGTACTTTTGCAAAAACAAAACATTCCTTCCTTGACGTTGTCACAAACTGCAAGAATGCCGTGAACAACAGCCGGCTGGCCACAGAGCGAGCGCGCCGCTTCACGAACTGCAGAAAGGCAACGCCGGCCGGCGCGGCCGCCTAAATTGCTTGCAATACAGCGTACTTCCACGAATAAACATTTCTCACCTTGCCGCCGTCATAAACAGGAGGAGTTCTGCGTCGAAGGGCAAGAGAGACGAAAAAAATTGCGGTCTGCCCGCACGAGCAAATACGCCGCACGCTTTCACGCGCACAAAACAGCCCACACAGTGCTCCGATGTCTGCCACTCGGATGGGTCTGAGCCGCCGCGCCGGCTACCCGCCCGCGCGCGCGCGCGCGTTTAGAGACTGGTGGCGCCATCCTGGAGTTGGAAGATTATCTAGTGGAGGAGAAGGATTGCGCGTCATTTCCTGGGGCCAGATTTCGCCGAGTGTCCGCTCTTTACCAATATCTTTCTCTATGCTGTCTGCGCGTGTTTTGCAGTTGATATCTGGCGGGGCGGTTAGTGCTTGCGAGCTTGGCGCGCCATGGCGGGAGCGGGACGAGGAGCTCTGTACCGAGTGCGAGGCTTCGCCAGCGGCCTCAACTGGCGACCGACGCGGTTCGCCGACGGTGTCTCGCATTACCGCAAATGCCATATGTGCAGTGTGCTTCCCAGAACAACGGTACTGTTGCCGTGCCAGCACTCCTTGAGCGAGCCATGCCATGGAAAAAGCGTCAAAGATGGCCAAGAAGCCTGTCCGCTAGACGGGGAGGGATTCGAAGGCAATGAGTGTCAGAGGGTCCACGTGCACGCTCGGAAAGTGGAGAATTTGAAGGTACGTACTACTTTCGACACTTGTGTACTTTTCTGTACGGGGCGGAGGCAGTGTATATATTTTGCCAGCGAAAATAAATTAAACAATCTTCTTCTTGCAAGGGCTAAGCAGTATTTTTGGCGTCGGTTAGTGCTGACTATGTATGCTAGAATTTCTTTGGAGGAGAAATTCTAGAGGCCCGTGTACTGTGCGCAATATCAGTGCACGTTAAAGAACCCCAGGTGGTCGAAATTTCCGGAGCCCTTCACTACGGCGTCTCTCATAGCCTTAGTCGCTTTGGGACGTTAAACCCCATAAACCAACCAAACCAATCTTCTTGCAAAGGCTAAGCAGTATTTTTGGCGCCGGTTAGTGCTATATATGTATGATCTCAGTTCTGCAAAAGAACCGTCATGCTTTTTTTTAACGTGGTATGTTCATGAAACGCTCGGTTAGAATGTTAAAGCTGGACTAGCAAAGTGAATGGTTATCAGGTAACCGAACGTGCGTTGTGTCACTTTTCGGTGGACGTTCTAACCACCCCTTGAGGGAAGGGAGGGAGGTGGGAGCGAAAGAAGAGGTGCCGCAGTGGAGGTCTCCGCAAAAGGGACGTCATACAGCACGCGGGTGCAGTACGTTATTCTTACACCGTGCTTTACGGTCGCGGTCAAAAATACGCGGCCCACGGCACCGGCGCAAGGAGCGGCTGTCGGGCCGCATCGCGGCGCGGCTATCTCCGTCGGGCTCTTGCTGCGGGGTTGCATTGGGTGACGATAAAACTTTGCCCTCACTCTCTTCTGGGCTCGTCACACGACTGATGAACTTCAAGTGCGCCATTCAGCTGTTTCGCGGCTGACGGTCTGTACGAAGGATCGCGCCTCGACTTTGCCTCGTTTGCCGCGCGGCTTTACTGAAGGGGAGTGCGCCCGGTTCACCGTTGCCGCCTCGATACTGCTTCGCTCTCGTATGTACTGCGCGCCCATGAATGGCGAGCCTTGGTGCCAGCTCCAGCCGCCTTGTATCCATAAGCATCCTAAACTCATCCACCCAACAAATATTTTGCCGCCGTGAGAGAAATATTGTTGGCTATAACACGCTAATTGTAGCAGCAAGTGAAGGCCGCAGGGGTCAAGTTTCTCAGGACTTATCACACTTTGTCAATAAACCCTTATTCACTCATTCACTTGAGAGCGTGAACGCACGTGTGCCAAACGCCGGGCACTGGAGCGCGGCGAATAAGGACGCGAGACGCGCGTAAATATGGAATGCGAACTGAACTCGGACACTTCGCAGCAGCATGCGCCGCGCGCTCTGCCAAATGCGCGCCTGCCGAGCTGGTAAGGAAAACAAGATATTCGAGCAGGCGCTGGCGCGGCGCCGAAAGTCACACGCAGCGCGAATTGCAGGGCCCTCTTTCGTACTGAGCTCAGCCGTGAAGCAGCTGACCGCAGCACTTAAAATTTATCAGTCGTGTGACGTGTCAGGAGTGAGTGCGGGCGAGGCTTTCTCATCACTCCGTTCACCCTCGCAGATAGCGCCCGACGGAGATAGCAGCGCCGCGGTGCGGCCCTGCAGCCGCTCCTTGCGCCGGAGCCGTGGGCCGTGTATTTTTGACCGCGGCTGTACGTTTCTTCTCCGTGGACACGCGGTCGCCGCGGCCGGGTTCGAACACTGATACGCCGGCTCCGTAGCCGAGCGCCCTAAGCACTGAGCCCGCAAGCGCTGCTGCTTGCGCGGCTCGGCATGGGGCCGGTGCTTGACTTCGACGATGTAGGCTTTCTTGGCTCGACAGCATGTGCACGTGCGGATGAGAGAGCGACGGCGCGATCTAGGGTCGCCATTCGACATTCCGTGACGGAGAAAAGAATACTGTACACAGCTCGAGTTGGACGATGCAGCTCGCCGTTAGTATAGTGGCCGACTGCCACTGCCTGAGGCACTTTGTGGCCTCGTTGAGACGCTGCCAACGAGTTTATCCTCCTGAAAAGTTTCTGAAGCTCGGCGCTGGTACAGGTTCGGCAGTTTACAGCTACGGCAGGTGGACGAGGTGTCATTTTACCCAAATGTTAAAAAAAAATTGGTCTGTGGTAACCACTTTTAAGCAACTTCATCGCGTGCGTTCGGGGCATGTGTTTCATAAAAAAAAAATAAGAATGGCCATTTATGACTACCGCGGCTGACTCATGGTGCGTTACTTATCCATTTTTTCTGGAGTTTCGAAGTCGAGTGAGGTGTAACCGATCGCTTGAATCTTGGGGTCCGGTGGTGGCAGGTCACCAGCGGGGTCAATCCTAAGCATTTGTAGCAGGCTAAAGTATTGTGCGCGCGATATTTTGTTCTATGCGCACCTTGTGCGGGCGATCACTTGCTGATTACGCGTCGTTGCTCATGTGATTATTGCATATTCAAGATTTTCCAGGCGGCCATGAAACGTACTGCAGATTTCATCGCCAGCATGTTGCTGATGAATGAAGTGGTGTAGCAGACGTTGCCACAGAATCTCCCGGTATCTTTGAAAGTGTCCTTGAACGAGCGTTCATAGTCCAAGAGGTTTGTGTTGAAGTGAGAGTCGAACGGCCGAGTGCTACCGTTGTGGTTCGTTTGCCGCTTGTGTCTGGCGCCGATGCCATCGCGGGCCCGTACTTCATGATCCTGTCGCCGCTGTCTCAATTCACCGCGGGGATCTTAGGATCTTTTCCCTGTTGACGCTTCGCCGGCATATGAATCCAGTTCTTCTCGTAGCTCTCGCTACATCTCGACGGGGAGATGGTCACGGCGTTCTTTAGAGTACTGCAGCTCGTGAGCTAGCTTTGGTACTACTGTAGCGAGCGCCCACCGCGGTGGATCAGAGGTTAAGGCGCTTGGCTGCTCAACCCGGGGACGCGGGTTCGATCCGGTGTGCGACTGAGTTTCGTGCGTCTATCACGCACGGTGATAGACTACGGTCGGATCTCGGATGTATGCGGATTTGAAGCGGCAATCTGAACGCGACACGCGAATAAAAAGAACAAAACGCTGAGGCAGGTATGAGTACCTAGCGTTGGCTATATCGAACGAATGTTGCGTCTTTAACCACCTTCGTTATATCCGGTACAAATTTTTGTTATATCCGGATATCTACTTTCCGAAGCTAACGTGTACAGCTCAAGACGACAAACCGTTTCACACCACTTCGAATGTAATGGTTCTGGGGACTGAAGGCTGTCGGTACGAATCCCTAGATACGCTACGCTTTGATTCGACTAGCACCCTTATGCTCCGTAACGCGCTCAATCGTTTGATACCACTCCGGACATTCTCTGCCGATTAGGTCGTCCACAATATTCGTACCAGTGGCACCACCCACTGGCCCCACTTCAATGACCTTGCGTTTCATACTAACGCGTCCTTGAGTAATGGGAGTATTGGAGCTAACCCTCTAAAATGCCAGAGGAGCAGGAGTCAGTCTATTACGTGTACCCCAAGCATAGCGGTCGGCGGCAGTGGATACCACTTATATTCCACCTGCACTTTGTTTTCCCCAAGTTTTTCGTTGTAATCTTATCCGTGTTATCTTGTGAACACATCGGTTGGGACGCTGGCGCGCCAACTAACTGTAGCGAGCGAATCAGTGACGGTGCGCTCCCAAGCCGCGCTCTTATCCGCCGCAGCTCTGATGCCTTTCGAGTGATCGGGTAGGGGCACCTGCTACGTGGAACCGTACAGCTTATCACTAACATGCAGTGGCTCAAAAGGAAAGCACAGTGCAATTCCAAAAACATCACCAACGAACGCGCCTAGCTCTCGGTACGCCTCAGCGAGCGTTGAACGTGTCCAGATCATACGCAGCTTTCCAGCCTTCGCGCCTTTTCTCAACGTAAAATTCTAAATAGCGCCCTCTCACCGCGTACCGTATAGATTTATATTAATGCGAGAGCACTGTATGGCTCTGTCGCATCAACAAAAAGTGTCCGCAATTTTGACCTCGTAATTACTTGGTTCCTTGAAGATAAATGTGTGATTGTGGCAGATAGTGTATGATAAAATGTTGCCGCGGGAAAAATTTGGTTCATGAGGTTTAATTAGGTAATTAACTAAACGCGAAAAAGTACACTTACACGCCATAATAGCCATGGGCGTCGATATAGTATGTGGTCGCATTGGTACAGTGCGGTTCACCGCAGTAATCTGAAAACAAAGAACAAAAAGAAAAAGCAAACATTATGAAAAATTTCAAAAAGAAATCACAAAAATAGAAAAATAATAATAAAAAAATGACACAAAAGTTTAGGGAGACAGAGGGCAGGGAAAGGCTTTCGCATTTCCGCTCTTCCGCACCCTTAAGTGCAATCCTGTAATTTCTTGGCTTCCGTACGAGTTTGCTTGCTTTGGACCTGCTCCTCTTTGCGTGCTATCCGCAAAGAGTCCAGTGTGTACCTGTATTTGTAAATATTACTGTATGTCAATAGGCACACTGTCTCTATAAAAAAAAGACACCGAGATTATAGATGCTTCTTGCTAAAAACACGGCCCAAATCTACGGTTTTTTCACCTGTCCTTCGGACAAAACGGGGCGGAGCTGGATAAGCAGCAAGCTGGGGCCGAACAGCTGGCCCGCCTTCAGAGGTTGTGGTCTTTGGTCGCGAGTTTGTCTGATTGACCGCATTCGCAGGTAATGAAGATCCATCTGGATTGCATGCGCTTTCTTTTTTGTCACCAAACGTATTAATCCCGGCCATGCGCTACAAAACGTTGCTGGAAAGAGGGAAAAATAATCCAAAGAAGCCGCACTCTTTAAGGCACGATTCGTGTAGCCAGTGGCCTGTTTAAATGGGTTATCATTAGAGGGGTCAGTGCGAGCAGAAATGGCGTCCGCTGTCTGTCAGTAGCCAGTGGCTGGTTAGCCACTTGTCATACGAACGAACTTCGCAACTGACGTTACCTATACGAACTTAGTATTATATCACAGATATAACAAACCTTAGTAAGCCATCTCGGATATAACGACCTCTCATGTGTTGACCTAATATATAAAACACTTTTTGACTAAAAAATGGAGATAACGAACTTTTTTGTCTGAACAACGGATATAGCGAACTTTTTTGTCTGGTCAACGGATATAACACAATATGTGGTTGCTAACGCATTCAAAAGGTCTACCGAGGATCACCTAAGGGTCTTTTATTCATCCTAGCTTTCCCTGAGATCAATCGGGATTCATTTGAAAGCGCTTACATCGCAGTGCTGGAGCGCAGTCATGTACCAATTTCTAAATCTCGCGGGATTTCAAGTATTTAAAAGGAACCATGCGGATAATATTTTGAGGAAAACAATTTATATGGGCGTTTCTGCAGAGTCGCTTCAAATTTTGCCCAGAAATATTTGCGCTATTGTTAACAATGAAAAAGGTCACGTTTTTAAAAGAGCCGCATTAAAGATCCGGATACCGGATACGACTGCGCAGAACCCTGCAATGTTCAAATCTTCACGTAGCGCACTGTAATATTTTAAACCGTGACACAAATTAGTTGAAAAATCCTCCGGTACTGAATTTTGACCGGATTTATTACGCATCTGCTATAACACCGAGGAACTTGCACCAAACTGGATTTTCGCCTGCTACAAAGTCTACGCCGAAATGCTCTCAGCCACTCTAACCGCTGAGTGACCCGCAAAAGATGTTTTGTACCGTTGAAAAAGCACACAAAAGTGGAGATGAAAGCCGGTTTGAGCTCTAAACAGCTCCTTCTTTTCTTTTCTTTCAAGGCGCACTGCTGGAACGAACACCGTGGCTGCAACTTCGTAGGCAGCCTGCAAGCTGTACTGCAGCACTTCGAAGAACAGTGCGTTTTCCATGAACTCGCATGTCCACGGTGTGGCGACAGCGTGCCGAACGGAGACCTACCGCCGCCCTACGAGCTCGGATGCAACCATGGGAAGCCTTTGGCGACACCGGACCAACATTCGCGGCACGGGAGCGCCGCGACTCTTAGCGACGTCTCCGCCCAGCTGCAGGTAGTCGAGGTGCCCTCGAAGGACCCCTTCCCGGCACATCACGCCCACGAAGAGGCGACTGTGCTGGCCATGATGCAGGCCCTTGAGGCTCGTGTGAACGACCTTGTCCAGAAGACGCGAGTGCACGAAGATACACTGAACGAAATCAGGGTCGCGTTGCCGGGGGTTTTGCAGACGCCGAATGCCGAGGTGACGCAGGCTTTGGGCACATTTTTGGCCACCTTAAATGAAGCCCGCGAAGCACAGCAACGCACATGCTCTTTGGCACAGCAGGAGTGCATACGACTGATATCGTCCCATATATTTCGCTTGGGCTACTGTGAGGATTTCAGCCAGTTGAATTCGCGGAAATAGTGGACGAAAATTGTGCAAGCGCGCTTAGCACGGCTCCGCTACCAGATAGTCGGATACAATTAAAGAACGCATCGGCTTTTCCCCGTCAAAAGTGCCCCTTCCAGCCATGGGCGTCGGGCGAGTGTCATGGCCCTGCTAGCCTGAGAAAGCAGGGAGCGACGCCACAATAAGGAGAGGGGTCGACCTCGACTATAGAGGGAAGGGGTTATCCTGTTTCATCTATCGCTCTCTGCTTTGTCACACTAGCAGGGTGATGAGAATCGGCCGACGCCATTGGCTGGAAGGGGGTCCTTTGGCTGGGAGAAGCCAACTATAGGAAGCAGCGTTCGGAAGGCAGCCTTTGACCTTATCGCGACACGTATTGCCAGCGCTGAACGCTCACTCGCTGCATTTGTGCGTTGCGTTTCGCCCCTAATTCGGCGCCTCTCGTTTTAAGATATCGGTATTCCTGCCTAACGTAAACATGCAGAAAGCTGCCACACGCGCACTCTCCACACTTTTGCGACAAGCTTTTTCGCCTGCTGCCAGCCGCCCCTGTGTGCCACCAGTGCGGCCACACTCTAAACAACGCCTGTTTCTCACACCCACGCGTCGGTGGCGCCTCATGCCCACGTGGGTAATAACGTCCTTGAGCAACAAGTAAATGCCGTACCTCTAGATTACTGTGTACTGCTTAACGACAGGCACTACACAGCTGCTAAGAGCAAGAAAAAAACTGCACACGAATAGGTTAATTTTGCAAAAAAATGCCGACGTTGCCAGAAGTGACGCCTGCCATTGCTACACGGTCACGTTGAGAATGCCATTTTAGTCGAATGGCATTCGTAATAAATGGAGTTCTGCGGAGCTCTTTTTACAGGCGCCCTTTTTTTTTCAATTACATGCAGTGCAAGGCAACGCTATTTTCTGTCGCTTTGCGTGCACATATCACTGTACCTGTTTATTATCTATCGATTATAATTTATTATCAACCTACTTTCAGAGAGGCATCGTCGATTAGGTCTTTCAGTTGAACTTCCGAACAGCTATTGTGCATCGGGGCTCCTAAATTGAGGAGGGAAATTACATTACAAATAGAGGAGAGAGCTTGGCCGCAGCAAATAGTAGCTGTTGACTTCTGAAACTATGCATCAATAGCCAACTCTGGAGGAGGGTGCGTGCCAGAAAAAGTCGCCGCGAAGGGCTCGCTAACTTTCTCTGCTGTGCGTAGAAGCGTATTATCTGGCTGAGGTGTTCAGGTGCTCTAATCTGGAGGTATTTCAGAGCCCCTGTAAAGTTACGCGTGACCATTAACCCAATGTTTTTGAAGAACCGCGTACAGAAGCACAGGACTGACAGTTCAGTGGGGTCACACTCTGCTAAGCAGCATTTAAATATCAGGCGTAACAGAGAGCAAGTTTTGTCATTCAAAACTTGCAGTACCCCCATAGTTCATGCATACTCTGCTGCCGTTCCTTCTGACATATGTATTTTCTACGTAGTGTGGAGCCTTCGGAAATCAACTGCACAGATGTATCCTACACTGACTTAAGGTCTGTAGTAGCAGAGGAGCATAGCTCCTCAGATTGGCGACAGGTCGGCGTAGACAGCAAACCAGTTAAAAAAATTTGCGCTTACTTATCAAACCTGGAATGGTCTCGTGTGTACAGCACGAATATCACTAACATACCACGAACAACCATCCACATTCACAATAGAGCTGCCTGACCATAATATCAGCACTGCTTCACGAAGAAAGCTGCAGCACAGGTACACAGGACGGCCTGGTCACTTTAATAATAGATTTATTACGAATCATGCATGCGAAGTATTAAGACAAGAAATAATGGCAACAATTGCAAACATATGTAGTCTCCCACGCAGTGCAGTGGTATGTGTAGCCTTTGGAATGTATAGCTTGAAATTCAGAAGGCCTTGTTTGGAATCTGGTGCCGCTGGTCTGGTGTCCGATAACATACGAGCGAGTCATACCAGTTCTTCTCGTAGATCTCGTATGGAATCTGCAAAAGCACACAAAATTGGTCAGTCTGCTGCCGCAAGAGACAAACAAATGCAACAAGACCGTTGGGACAGTGTCTTTCCAAGGATGACAATGGGAACAGTAGCTCCCACGCAACATAGCAAAACACATCAGTAGGTGAGGCAAAAATATACGATACTGCAACATTTGGATTAGGAACATGTCCGGCTTTCTTGGTGGAATTTTGAATATTGTAAGGTATTGTTATCGAAATATTAAAGGCAATGGTATTCTTCCGTTGGGCGCCAAAACCTGCTGTTAAAGTTGTTCCGTCGCTCGCCTCCAGTAAAACTGCAATAGAAAACCATTGGGGGGAAACATTTTGGCAGTAGCAAGAACGGTACGAGCAAAAAAAAAATTAAAGCCCGCCGAAGGAAGAACTGCGGATATACTGACTGTGAAAGTGAAATCTTACAATATATGCAAGGATTGTGCGCATAACATATTTTCGGTTGAAAAGTGATTTCGGCCGCAACTGCTGTGTATGAGACTCTTTTAGTCACCGCTATTGCTCACTGTGCTTACCTGTTATGCATACCACTCCCCAGAGAAAGAAAAAAGCCTCATGATTAAACGAGCCGCAAGTTACATGCACGATCTGTGGCAATAGAGGAGGTATCTCTAGACTTATACGCCGAAAATATGGAAAATGATACCCACAGACTTTTCATTTTCGCAGACGGACAGCACGAACTCTAGCATCCGCGTCACTATGGGCTGCAGGGCGCCTATATCGTGGCCACTGGACAACTGCATCTTGTGGTCCCAACCGGAAAAAAACAGCAGTGCACTCATCAGTCACACCGACTCCCGAAGAGCAAAATTCGTGCCCTATAGAGGCTTTTTAAGCGGCACTGCGGAAAACTTCCCGTATAGCCTCTCATGATGATGATCACAATTCTTTTGTGTTAAACATATGATATGATTGATTCTAGTTCAGGAAGAAATGATGTCCTTCCAGGAACGCCTATGTTCCTTAGATTCGTACTTGTAGCAGAATTGCAGAGAAGATAACATTGCACACATAAGATTTAAGGCCCTTTTGATTTACCTGTTTGATAAGAAGCTTTAGTATTACCGCGCACTTGTGGCGCAAATTCATTGTGTGATAACATGCGAATTTCCAGAGAGCGAATCGTATTGGAGCACTAAAAATGTCCCGGGTGACTTCACATCAATTTGAAAGTATTACAACTATTTAAAAGTAGTGTATTAAAAAAACTTTGGAAAAGTTGTACTCAAACACTATAAATGTGCTTAAAGATGGCAAGCCCTGACGTTTTTTAAACAGATTACTATAGCGGGGACAGGGGCATTTCTCATCATGCTAACACCTGTTGTGGGTAATGGTTTGGGGAATGAGATTTGTTTTTGTTCGAGAAAACATTCTTGCGGATAAGCGAACATAGAATTTTGCATGTTGTGTATTCACGCCAACGACCATTCCCATCTAAAGTTTAACTAATACATCGCCGACCTTAATGTAGATTTAAATGAATATATCGTTGAAGCATTTCATTACTGCGAGCTTTTCTTGTTGTACCCTCTACAAATGGAAAGACTATAAGGACTCAGCGGCATACCAGAGGTTTTTCCTGCCTTGAAAGTGCATGGCGCAGTACAGAGCCGATGCGGCCTTCTTGGAGGGCTTTATCCAGGCCATGGTGTAGTCGTCCAGGCACACCTCCAGGATGTACATGGCCGTGAGAAGTTCCGTTTTGCTTGCCTGTGAAGGGCACGGAACGTGGGACAGCCAGTCAGGTAAAAAGGTTAATACTTCACTACACAGGTCTGTGGAACACACGAGACCTTATGTATGGCTATTTGTCGTCCCCAGAAATTAGTTAGAAAAAAATAAACAACCATTGCATCAGAAACCTCTCATGCGCGGCGCTGAACAGCATATGATTACTCATAAAAAAGATTGTTGCTTGTATGGTGCATTGACAATCAAACTTTGCCAGCAAATCTTTCGTAAAAATATTTACCACTTCCTCAGGTAGGTTGGTCTAACGAAACTATTACTCCTAATATCTGTTATTTTGGCAATGCCTCAAAATATACCATTTCTTTCTGAGCCATTCGGACTTACTTGTAGCGTTGTACAGGGGCCTTTCCCAGGGAAGGGAAACAACCATGTCTTTTATTACGCAGTCATATTTAAGAAAAAAAATTATGAATTGGTCGCACGGCTGCTGATTGCACTCATGGCACTCCAAGAGGAGTTACCGAGAGTGGCTGGAATTTTACCCTATGCTCGAGTTTACTTCGACTTCGTGAAGCTTAATTATTATAGGAGGAAATTAAGCTTTGAAACCGACACACAATAAATTGCTGTTAGCCAGCATGATTAGCGCACCACATCCTAGTAGGTAAACAACATCGTTCGACACCACTGCCCCATTCCTTTTCTACATTGATTCAACAAACAAGGCTGCACCGACAAACGTTTCAAACTGATAAGAAGTGAAGTAAGTGGCGCGAAAAGTCTTACACTGTTTTAAGCAGCCGTTTCGGCTGCTAAAAAGCAACAACATGCTCAGAAATACGTGTGTAGTTGGTTTTACTCAGAAAAAAGTCTGGATAGTTGTCCCTTTAAAGGAAAGCATCCATCTAATAAGTGATGAGTTGCTCTGGGACGAAAGCACTCCGCGATATTAAGAACTTCATTTTATTGAACCAAAATATAGTTTAATGAATAAAGTTTCGATCTTTCGTCAGCTAATCGCCATAAAACGTGCCGTATGCTTGCGTCTGTGGGTCATCTGCGCATCGATCTGTGCTCTATAGAAAACATTACAACATCACCGCTCCGCTTAGAATCTCCAAACAGCGTTAGTACAATGATGCCAATGATATGGCAGCTTAGTGTCTGTTCTGAAAACTCGCCTGTATCCAGCACCTATCCAACTTATTACGCTGCGAAGGCGCGGTCCAGATGTCGAGCAACATGAGAGGCTTATTGTCATCGAGAAATAAAAGAGCACACCACTCCAATACTCTGCTCTAAAAAGCACTCATTGTGCAATGCCCTCCACTGACCACAATAAGCCAGGAATATAACCGAAAGCACGAAATGCACATACCTTGGCAGCCTTGCAGTTGCGACTCAGGAAGTCCAGGGGCAACGACAAATCGAGGGAACAATCGACGATCTGAAGAATGTCCTCTTCCAAGTTGCACAGTTCCCTCTCCGTGTTCTCTCCCGTGCCTTTAGTCGATGCGAGGTAGGAACGGTAGGGAAGGTGGCACTCGGGCTTTTGTGCTGCACCGCAACACAGTGCTGCTGCCCACACCAGCTCCATCTGCCGCTTATCCACGGGGCGCATCTGAACAGGGAAATGTCGCAGAGGCCGGAGCACGGAATAGTCAAGAGACAGTCCTCATTCGTAGCTCCCAGCAGAGCTTCGTACACACAAACCCAAACACCACCTCATCTTGCATACGCCACACATCACTGTGGGTCCATAGCGTAAACGCTGCTAAAAGTGCTGTTTCTCCATATCGCACTCGTGGTCGAACAAAGTGCTGTCTGCTGGGAATTCATTTGACCACGCACAGTAGTTGATATTCTAGGGGGACATCTGCTTTTACGCAGTTATCTGTCTCTTCTCCAAACTCAGTTCTTCGTGAAGCTACACAACGAATAGCTTTGGTACTCCACCCCCAATTTCGCTGTGATATACATTTCCCTTTATTGTACACTCGCAAGCGTCTGCATGAAAGGAAGAGGAAATTATATATGCAATGTACATATGATTTGTGCGTGTTTCTGTTTTGAATGCATTATGTTTTTGTGTCAGTGTGCTGCTTTATAAACTGGGCGAACTACATTTCGCATAACACGAAATTAGAACCTCTTGTTTGCTGCTGACATTTAGGGTCTAGGGCTTGAGTTCTCAACATCTCCTTGTGACACTTGGGTAGCAGTCGCACTTTGGCTCAATGACACTGTTAATTATTCTCTATCGGTGGATCTCTAAATGCCTTGGAGACGAGATCAGATTGCTTTTTTGCATCATGTGTGACATTATTATTCTAAACTTAGTTCTTGGAGCTAGTCTCTTAGAATGTCCTTTTTCATTCCTCTCCATTGCAGACGAAATGGCCCATCGAACCGTTATTTTTGAGCGGCCAAAAAGTGGTGGATCGCTCAGTACGGGAGCGCAATGTTCACTGGCTCATCGGGACCCGCAACGTGCTGCAGTTCTCGCCGGAGACGCTTTTTCTCGATGTCTCCCTCGCGGATCGCTACTTGCAGGTAAGCAAAGCTTCTGTCTACCTTTGAACCGCGTTCACAAGCAGCGCCCAAAACGAAAGTGCAGTATTAGAAAATTGAATGCCGATACAAATACGAACGAATTCCGCGATGGATCAGGCGAATGATGCCTTAGCGTTACGTTTCACCGGAAAACGACTTGAGACTTGCATCATACAGAACACGAGGGCGTTTCCATGCGAATTTCACATTATTTGTCTCATCTGTGGTGCCTTTTTCCTTGTAATTCTATCTCTCAGTTTTGTAAGTACCTGTGTGTTACAACAAGGCATCTGCAGAATTTATTGTTCCTACTCCTGGATTCGTAAAGAATCGAACTGTGGTACACTTTGCCATACTCATGGTGCTTGTTTACCGTTTGCGGCTGTGTGAAAGCACACCGCCACTGCTGGTTGGTTGTCGGAACTATGGATGCTGCAGCTTCCGTTAGTGCCTCGTACTGAAGGCATTCACTGGTAAATAAGGTTTTAGTTGCCGGGACACTTTCATCTTAATACTGAGACAATAACCGCGGATACAGTATACACTGGTATCAGCGACCATTCAGGAATATTTATCCTAGCTGACAAGGCTCGTCAAATAAAAAGAAAAAAATGTAAAGAAAACAATCTTGTTCAGATCATCACTCCCGCCAATCTTGAATATTTCCGTTTTGCGATTAGTCAAGAAAACTGGAACACCGTTTACAAAGCAACAAGTAGCGATGTTGCATACTCTAATTTCATAGCTGTGTTCAGATTCATATATGATGCCCACTTTCCTTTGTGTCGTGTAAAAAAACCATCGAAAGCGCGCAAGCCGTGGCTAACGCATGAATTGTTGAGCATGATTAAACGCAAGAATGCATTATATGCTCGATTCATAAAGAACAAAAGGGGCGATGATTTTTCTGTTTTTAAGGCATATAGAAATAGCCTGAACTCAAAGTTAAAGGCAGCGAAGAATTTCTATTTTCTTAAAATTTTCTGGAACGAGACTACTCTGCGGTCAGATGTAGTCTGGCGAAAACTGAAACCCCTGCTCTCAGCTGATGGCTCAGAGGCTTTTCCTGATAATTTCCAGCACCATGGAGTGTGCATTTCTGGCAAGGAACTAGCCGACGCTTTCAATACTCTTTTCATTCAACAATCTAATCAGATTAAGGTTTGTAGTAATAAAAGTATGGACAACTTTGACCGGTATCTGCCGGAAATGTACAGCAGTCAGTCACTATTTCTTGCACCCACAAATTGCTCAGAAGTTTATTATTCCATGAATGCTATAAAAAACAGTAAAGCTCAAGACTCAAATGGCATGCAGGTGATCCCGGTAAAGTACGTTCTTGACCTAATCTGTCCAGTTATCACTCATATTTATAACCTAATTTTATCTACAGGCATATTTCCTGAAGAAATGCAGGTCGCTCGTGTAATACCCATATTTAAACATGGCGATAAAGGTACACTAAGCAATTACCGTCCAATTTCCATATTACCTATTTGCTCAAAGGGAATCGAAAAAATATTACACAAGAATTTCTTCATTTTTTTCGCAACACAGTTTGTATTCTGACTTTCAGCATGGTTTCAGACGGCACCGATCAACAGAGACGGCCCTTGTAGCACAAAAAGAGATCATTTTAGAAGCTTTTAGCAAAAGAGAGATTATAGCAGGCATCTATATCGACTTTACGAAAGCGTTTGATCTTGTAAATCATTTCATCCTTCTTTCCAAGCTACATAGATACGGAGTCCGCGGCATTGCTCACACACTGCTTAAGTCATACCTTGGAAATAGAACTCAGTACGTTGACATAAATGGCAGTAAATCTTCCGTGCTGGCTGTATCAACTGGAGTCCCGCAAGGAAGCATACTTGGGCCACTGTTATTCATTATCTATGTCAATGACATTGTTCGATGCACAGACAGCGCTCAGTTTGTCTCGTACGCAGATGATACGACGCTTTTTGTTAAGGGCAAGACAGAAGCAGACATTGAATTGCTGTCGAATAAAGCGCTTGGCGATTTACACCAATGGGTTAACGCAAACTGTTTAAGGATAAACCCGTCTAAAACACAAGCAATTTTATATTCACCAAAAGGAAAACATCAGCTGACTTCATTGAATCTACGTCTAGGTACAGATCGCATCCAAATAGTCGATACAGTGAAAATACTTGGTGTTCATTTCTCAAAGCATTTAACTTGGAACAAACACGTTGAGTACCTTCAATCGAAAATATCCAGTGCTGTTGGTGTTATTGCGAGACTGAGAGAAATTTTGCCTACCAAGGTTAAAATTATTCTCTATAATTCCCTAGTATTATCTCTTCTTCAGTACTGTATTATTGTCTGGGGCACGATTGGTATGACTGACTTAAAAAAACTGCACTTACTTCAAAAAAAAGCAGTTCGGTATATCGCTAATGTGTCTTTTGCACCACTCGGCCCCCCTTTTTGAGAAATATAGTGTTCTCCCAGTGTTTTGCCTATATAACTATAGGTTAATGCTAATATATAAATCTTTTGTGAAAGAAAAAAGTAATTTTTTAATATCTTTAGCCCAACTACAAGAAAACGCCAGACCTCGCCTTACGAGGCACAAGGAAAAATGGCTTGTACCTACACCTCGCACCTCATACCATACGCAATCTTTGAAATATATTACTCCCACATTACTCAATAGTTTAGAGTCGTCGAATTTCGATCCAGCATACGAACCTAAACATACCATTAGCCTGTTCTGTCGGCAGAAATTACTATAGTTGTCTTAGATCTTGTAATGTGAGAAGTTTTCTGCGCTGTAATTATTGTACCCATGTCCCTTGTAGAAATTTACTGTCGCTTCAATTCGTTACATACTGTGTCCAGAATGTCCAACACATTGTACTTCATCTATTTTTTTTCTTTGTTTTCTTTTTTTTCTGTGTTTGAAGCGTTACAAACTGTTGTTTTGCCTTGCAATGTTGAATTTGTATTTATTTTGCTCTTGAACTATATTGCCTTTGTAATATGTACCTGTATTTATTTTTCCTTTGTTATGGTGATGTTGTTTCCGACACGCTGCAGTGCCACCATGCAGGGGGCCGCGGCCCCTGTCAAGCTGTTTTTACAGCTTTTAGTCCCGGCTCCTACCTTTTCGAAAGGAAAGGAAATAAAGAGAGAAATGAAATGAAAATGAAAATGAAATGAAAATCTGTTATCCATTCGATGCGTTTCGAGCTTGAATTCGAAATAGCTTACGTCCTAAGTATGTACATATATGGACGTAGTCAAGAGCGAATCGTTTATACAAACGCGAGCTGTCGTTATTAGCTCCATTGCATTTTTCATATTATTTACCCTTCGTTAGCGTTTTGTGTTCATTGAAGCTTACCTAAGGGCTTTCCACTCCATAGCACTAGAGATCCAGACGCGATTGGCAGCTAGGCAAAATGCTTATGAATAAGCACTTAGGCCTGTTTTTCTGCATTTTTGTTGACCTTTAGAGTGCCGGAAGAATCTGTACGTTTGTACAAGTTCTACTGGGAGTTATGATTGAGGACTGTCTCTTGACTGTTCTGTGCTCCGGCCTCTGCTGCTTTTCCCTATTCAGATGCGCTCCGTGGATAAGCGCCAGATGGAGCTGCTGTGGGCTGCAGCATTGTGTGTTGCGGTCAAGCACAAAGAGCCCGAGTACCACCTTCCCTACCGTTCCTACCTCGCATCGACTACCGTCCCTACCTCGCAGAGACGACGGAGCGAGAACTGTGCGCCGTCGAAGAGGACATTCTCCGGGCTGTGGATTGGTCCCTGGACCTGCCGTTGCCCCTGGACTTCCTGCGTCGCAACTGCAAGGCTGCTCAGGTAGGTGCCTGTCGTGCTCTCGGTTGCATTCTTGGCTTAGAGCGATCTGCGGAGGATGTTGCACATTAACTGACTGCTGCTCGCAATCTACGACGTGGCTCCATTTGGCAATGAGTTGGATAGGTGCTCGATACAATTGAGCTGTTAGAACATACAATAGTCTGTCGTATCGTGGGCACCATTATATTCACGCTGTTTTGAGATTCCGAGAGGAGGGGTGATGTTTGAGTCCTTCATGTAGAGCACACAAAGTAGCGCAGGTGATGTACAGACGCGTAACTGTGCTCCAGTTCATTGTGATTTGCCTTCGAAAGATTAGAACCTAATTCGTTAGAGCATATTTTGGTTCAGTAAACTGATTCTAGAGACCTGTGTGTTTTTCGACACCAGTGCACGTTAAAGAACCCCAAATGGTCGAAATTTCCGAAGCCCTTAACTGCGGCGTCCCTCATAGCCGGAGTCGCTTTGGGACGTTGAACTACAATTTGGTTCATTAAGGTGAAGTGATTAATATCGCGTGTCGGTATGTATTCCTGGGTTCCGCACGTCTAGTTCTCCACTCGTTATGACGCCTAAAACGGATGAAATTCAGTTTAAAACTTTTCATGCAGTGGGTGAAGGTGGAGCCTTGTTTGCGGAATTGACGCAGAAAGCTTTTCACACCCTGCTGTTTTATGGACGGATTGGGCTTTGATGCCGAAGGATATGGCTTACATGTAGTGTAGTGTGGTAATCTACCCACATTGGCCAACATTAATTTATCATCAATTTCAGTTTAAAACCTGAATTTCTCCTGCATTTTTCGTGTGCCATGCAAGCCGACAAGCAGCGCCGCGTTTTTGTTTTTGTTTTTATCTGACCAGTTGCTTGGGAGACAAATAGCCAAATATAAAGCTCCTGACTCTTCCACACACATGTGCAGATGAGTCGTTGCCTTTTTTAATCGAAGTAGAGATTCGGAATAGTAATCCCTGGCTACCACATGTTTCCTTTGCTGAACAGGCGAGCAAACAGGAGCACCTGACGGCGATGTACATCCTGGAGGTGTGCCTGGTCGACTACACCATGGCCTGGATAAAGCCCTCCAAGAAGGCCGCATCTGCTCTCTACTGCGCCATGCACTTTCAAGGAAGGAAAAATCTATGGTATGCCACTGAGCCCTTACTATCTTTTAATTTTTTCGAGCCTATGAAAAGTAAAAACACACTGTAATGAAAAGATTAAGTAATATCCTAAAGAAAAACTACATTACGCTTGGTAATGCCTGAGGTACAACTTTAGAAGAGAGCTTTCCCTGGTCCAAATTAGCGAATTCTGTATGCTACCTTTTGTGAATAGAGATGAACCACTCCCCTCAATTATATTCTGTTTCGAAAAGGGCAGGGCTTGCTTGCTTTAAATTTATAGTTTGTGACTAAAACTTTTCCAAAGTTTTTTAATATACTACTTTTTGAAGGTGTACTACTTTCACATTTCCTTCCTGTGACTAGAACATTGCTCGCGCTCCAATGAGTTTCGGTTTCGTGAAATTCCACTGTGATCATACGTTTTCTCTGTAGAAGTGGCGAGATGGGTGTGCGTTTAAGAAAGCTTCTAAACGAATAGGTGATTCATATACGTTTTGTAACTTTATTGGGCCAAAATTGTCTTTTCTGCTTATCTGCTACATGTACGAACCAAATATACATGTGCATTCCTTGCAGGGCATCATTTGTTCCGGAATGAGAACAATCATATCGCATGTTTCTCACGAGAGAATCGCGATCGCCATCATGAGAGGGAATATGTATTCAGTGTTGCATTACAAAACAACAAATACGTATAATCCCCCGCTAATTACTAGACGGGAAGTTTTCCGCAACGTCAACACTGCAGTAGCACTCAAATGCCCTCTTGAGGATGTATTTATTTTTCTTCGGGGGTGGGTATGAGTACTAAACACAGTGCTATTTATTTCCAGTTGGGACCACAAGATGCAGGTGTCCAGTGGCCACGACATAGGTTCCCTGCAGCCTATAGGACCCGGATGCAAGAGTTGCTGCTGGCCGCCTGCGAGAGCGAAAAGTGGGTGGGTATCGTTTTCCATTTTTTCAGCGCATAAGTCTAGAGATACCTCGTCTATTGTCAAAGAGCGTGCATGTAATATGCGGCTCCTTTAAACGTAAGTCCTCTTTCGTTGTCTGGCAAGTAGAATCCATAGCTGATAAACATAGTGAGCAGCAACTCTAGACGCAATAATTTTTCAACGGGGAAGAGTTTAAGAACGCAATTTTTTCATACACTGTAGCAATCAGTATATTCATAGTTCTCCCATTGGGAGGCTTGTATACTTTTGCTAAAAACGTTTTTGTTAGCGTCGAGAAATTTTCCTATTGGTTTTTTTATAGTAGCGACGGAAAATTTCAAAAAGGGGTAAAAAACGCAGTGGGAGAATCGACCACTGCCTAAAATATTTCCATAACAGTACCTTACAATATGCCAACTTTTCGTCCAAGAAATCTGTAGATGTTGGTAATCCAAATGTTCGATGGCATATGTTTTTTCCGTGCCCACTGATGTAAGTTTGTTATGTTGCGTGGGAGCTACTGTTCGCATTGTCGTTCTTGGAAACACATTGGAACACCGATCTTGCTGCATTTGTTTGACTCTTGTAGCAACACAGTGAAAATTTCTTGTGCTCTGTTGCAGACTCCATACGAGGTCTACGAGAAGGACTGGTCTGGATCTCTCGGCTGATCATCGAACACCAAAGTCCAGCAGCTTCGCCAGATTTCAAAAGGGAGCGCTCTGAAGGTCAAGCTGCACATTCCAAGGGCTGACTTCCCCTGCATATTTTGAATGCTCTACATATTTTTGATGGCACTTTCTGTTCACCTAATATTTCACATGCATGTTTTTCGTAATAAATTATCTCACTCCATTTCCCGTGACCGCACTTTCCTGTGTCCCTGTGCAGCAGCTTCCTTCGTGAAATGGCGCTGACAGTGTAGTCGCACAGCTGCATCTTGAATGTGCCAGTCAACAGCGTTGTATACTATGATAGTGATATACGTGCTCTGCGCACAAGACCGTTTCAGGTTTGATAAGTACAAGAATATTTTGTAGCGCTGCTGCTGTCTACGCCGACCTGCCACAATTATGTGGAGCAATGTACCTCTGCTACTATATACGCTGCAGTAAGTGTAAGATACAGCTGTGCAGTGGTATGCGAAGGCTCCACGCCACGTCGAAGACGCGAATGTTAGAAAGAATGGCAGCGGATAAAGGTCGCAGAGAAATCATGAAATATGAATTTGATTGAAGGATTTGATGAAATATGGATTTGAAAAGATTTGATTCGAAACAGTTGACCTGTGTTGAACCTCAGATTTAGAGGTTGCTTAGCCGAGTGGGATTCCGTTGAACTGCCAGTACTGCGCCTCAGCACGAGCTGCTTCAAAAAGATTCGCTTCATAAGACAGTCGAGTCGTCCTAGCGCCGCGGGGCTGTTCGTGTGTGCCTTCGCTCTTTTCGTCTTCGCGATGTCATTTTGAATATAAAATTACCGCTAAGCCAAACATTGCACTTCTACACTGAGCACAAAACTCACAATGACGCCGTAAGTTCTCGAACCCTTTCGAGTCGACATTTTGATGCTAGTACCTTCCTCCGTCGCTCTTTCTTCCAGTTGTCAGGCAGCTGCTATAGCTGTTGCCAGTGAGCCGCGTGAGCTCCGGCGAGTCAGGAAGCTCCGCCCCCGGGGGTGGGGCCGGCGGAGTAGCGCCAACCTTCAAGCGTGCAAGAGCGTTGAAATTAAATTACTTCTAGAAAGCGAAGAAAATATTACTAATATCATCTCTTATTACCGAGGACCTAGAAGCTCGTCACCGTGTCTCGGCCCAGCGATATCATAGCACACTTTATTGGGCTTCGAAAGTGAGGCAGCCTAGTCGAAAGCCCGTGGAAGCTTGAGTGGACAATAGGTAACTGAAAAACATGTAATAAAATTGTCTGTTTGACGGATAACCTTTGTACCCTTCTCCTGTGCATTCCGTGGTTTGTGTGGTTATTGCAAGCGGCCTTCGGCAGCGTGAGTCGTGTACACAGCCACTCTCCACGGTCGTCCGAAGAGATGGCGCCACCGGTGAAACCGCTGAGACAGCGGCCTGTTTCGGACCACTTCTTGTTGATTCAGCCAAGTACCCCATAAAATTATAATATAAAACAGATCTGCCGACCAAATGCCATCGCTGCACGAAATTTCAGCTCGAACAATACACCGTTTTAGCTGTGAGGAGCATTCTACGACGCTCGTTTAATTACGGAACTGGCGGTATATAGGGGAGGACGCACATCGGACTGTTCACTGAGCGCACGCGCGGCCCGTATTCTCGCGTATTTCGCGCTGCGTATAAGTCGTTTCTGTGTATATCCTCAGCCTAAACCACTTCTCGCGTTGCCCTATTTTCGCTTGAGTCTGTAACAACACATATTAAATTAATTAATTTTCTGCGTTACCTTCAAGCGCCGTGGTGTGACAGATGGAAACGAGTATGAATTTTTCAAGGAGGGAGGGGGGGGGGCTCGTTGTTACGTGACTGACACAGTTGCTGGGCAAGCAATCGTCCTCTTTCATTATCAGCGTTGCTCTAATCCCGTGTCTCCTGGCGCGCAACAAGTTATGAAGAATGACTCCCTGCGACCACGGTCCTATGCGGCGGCCGCCGCCTCGAGGGAGGCACCGAGCAAGGACAACATGGCCACAAAAACGCGGAGCACACCAGCTGTCCGGACTTCTGTTGCCGACGCGGACCCTACGAGCAGCCGCCCGAGGGAGCCCGAGCCCGCCCCCGCGACGGAGGTGCCCATGAAGGAGCAGCACGAGGGGACGCCTTCAAACGAGGTGGAGCCGTTCAGTGTACTTTTCGCGGAACCCTTGCCACCGCCATCCGGCACAGATTCCTAAAACACCGAGAGCAGCAGCGGCGACGAGTCTAGCGTGACGTCGGACGACTTGGAGGAGGTGGCGGACAAAGTCACGCCGCTTCGCCTGACAGGAGACTTGACGTGCGGGCAGGCGTCAGGGCCGACGACTCCTGACGGTGCGGACGACGCGCGTTTCCCATCACCAGCCAGCCACACCCTCCCGTCGGCGACCCAGGCGTCGGCATCGGCTTCAACTGCGAGCGTCACCAAGACCACGCAGCAACCGGTGAGCGAGGCCGCAAGCGCCGACGACCCCAAAACAATGACTTTTTCAGACCCGTCTACAAACGTGCCCACCCCCAATCATCGGAATCTGAAGGGACGGTTAACGAACGTTGTAGCAAAAAGTGCCGCGCGCGTCAAGCGCCGCCCATGGCAGCGCTCTTTAGGTTGTATGTTATGCCGTCGGTGCTCTTGGCAGTCATGGCGGTTGTGCATCTCCTCTCCCTGAATGCTCGGGGTTTCAATCCGTAGACAGACAGAGAGAGGTGATGCATTTTGCCAGGGCTAGGGGCGTCGACATCCTGTTTTTACAGGAGTGCAATTTTCGTACAATCGCTTGATGTGCTGAATTTCAACACTCGGTTTTCTGTTTTTGCTTATTTTTCCTTGACTGATTCTCATATGTGCGGTGTTGGTGTCGTATTTGTAAACCCCTGCCTGCGCGCGGGTGCTCATTGCACTTTCGGGCTGGATGGCCGCACTCTTGCGGTCGATTTCACACTAAACCAGCGGCGGGTACGTGCGTTGGTTGTATACGCGCCAGCACGGCAGTCTAGTAGTTCCGATTTTTTTGTGCGCCTCGACTCATTCCTCCTTGATCCTTACCCCACTTTTATAGTCGGTGACTTCAATTGTGTTCTTAACACTGACCGTGACGTCCGCGGACAGAGTCACGGTCGCCGTTTTTTCCGGTGCCCCCGCGCTCCGCGATCTCGTGACTCTCAGTTCCGCTTGTCTTTCGCGTGGGTACAGCTTCACGGGGATGCCTTTGGAGCGACGTGGGAGAGAGCACAGTCAGCCACTCGGATAGACAAATTCTATTTTCCACCAGAGCTCGCTTCTTTGGTCGTCAGCTGCGAGCTTCTCGCGTTCCCTGCAGGCACGCCGGTGATTTCCGATCACCACCCCTTGTCAGTCAGGCTTGACTTTGGTGAGGACACCCCACGTACTGTTCCGTGGCGTATGGACACGAGCCTAGTGGCTGACCCGGAAAGCGTGGCGTCGCTGTGTACGGCGTTGGCCGCATCGTGCAAGAGCTTCGTTGCAACTGATTCATGGGACATACTCAAGACTCGTTGGCAGGCAACTCTGCTGGCGGCCGGTCAAGACCGAAGACGCCGGGTAACTCATGCACTGAATTACACCGTCAAGCGCATCCGTATAGTGCAGAGGGGCGCTCCCTTAACCTTTGTCATGAGCGATTACCTGAGCCTACTTAAAGCACGTCACCACGTGTTGCTCTGCCAGTCATCACGGGCAGCTAGTCGCGCACACCAGCTCGGGCGGCCTATATCAGACCCGGCTGTGCTACGACACGTACGCACAGGCACGGCAGAGGAATTCGCTCCCGCTACTGTGCCTTTCGTGACACTCCCAGACGGCACCCAAAGCAAAACCACGTCCGATATCAGCACGATCTTCGCAAGCCACTTCTCGAATCTGTCCTCTACAGGCAGTTTGCTAAATCTTCAAGATGGTTATGATGGGCTTCTGCAAAGGTTTTTTGAAAACTTTCCACGAGTAGCTGAAGAGCTGCATGAAAACCTTTGCGCACCAGCCACAAGCCAAGAGCTGCATGCCATCCTGCAGAGTATGAATGCAGCCTCTGCTCCCGGTCCAGACGGCATTCCAACAAGTTTTTATTCAACATTTTTTTACCAGATCCAAGGAGCGCTGCTGAAGATGGTCAACAGCTTCCTCGCGGATGGATTACGTCCACAATCTTTCCGCGAATGCCGCATCATACTCATTCCGAAAGCGGGCGGTGACTCCTCCGACCCGCAAGCATGGCGGCCCATAAGCCTCTTAAACGCAGACTACAAAATCGTCGCATCTTTACTCAACAGAAGAATGCGGACGGTTCTGCCTTACCTAATTCACCAGGCTCAAAATAGTAGCGTGCCTGACCGCTCTGTGTTTGCTGCATTGGCACTCACAAGAGACCTGCTCACATTTGCCAGCAGGACGGGCTTCCCCGGGTGTTTTGTTTCGCTTGATCAGGCGAAAGCATTCGATCGGGTGGAACACTCGTATCTGTTCGGAATCCTCGAAGCCTTCGGATTCCCGCCGCAAATTGTCAGCAGGCTGCGCTTACTTTACGCAGACCTGAACGCTCAACTCTCCGTAAACGGCCACCAGAGCGCTTCCTTCTCAGTCACCCGGGACATAAGGCGAGGATGCCCTCTCTCCCCAACGCTCTTCGTGTTATGCCTGGATCCACTCATCCGGCGTATTATCGAGAGCTCATCCATACGCGGCTTCCCTCTGCCTGGCCAGGGCCAAATCAAAGTTTCGGCCTACGCCGACGACGTGTCGCTTTTCCTCAAGGACGAGGATAGCTACGCCGCTTTTTCGCGGCTGTTTCTCGAGTATAGCGAGATATCGGGGGCCCTATTGAACAGGGGAAAAAGCAAGGCACTAAGGTTTGGCACCTTCACACCGAACCTTGCGGGCGAGGTGGAGTGGGTGCAGGGAGTGAAAGTCCTGGGAGTAGTATTCCTCGACAGCGAAGAAGTAGTCTGCGAAACCTGGACTAACCTCCGCACGAATGCTGAGAAACGCCTCTCGGTGGCGTCAACTTTCCGCCTTTCAATGGCAGAGCGCAGCTATATAGTTAAGTCCACAGTCCTAGCCGCATGTTTTTTTGTCGCCCGCGTCGCAAACCCACCGCGCACGTTTGCTCGCAGGTCAACCTCGGCCTGTGGCTCTTTCGTTTGGGCGGGCAAAACCGAACTTGTGTCACGGTTGTTCATGCGCCTTCCATCGTACATGGGTGGGTTTAGTATACCTTGCATCCGCAGCATGTGTAATGTGCTCGCCTTACGAGGAGTACGCGATCTTGTGCGGAACCCAGACTATCCCGGGAGAACACTCCTCGCATACTTTCTGGGTACAGCGCGTAATGTGTTTTTTACACAGCACGTGGTTGGCCCTACAGCCGAGTAGCCGCCGGAATTTTTCGTTAACGTGCGTCGCACACTGGCGTCGTTGACTGCCAGCTTGCCCTACCTGGATGTTGATGAACCCCGCCCTCCAGGATGTGTGAAGCACTAACGGTCGCTGAGCTGACCCGGGAACAACTCCAGAAAACTAGACGAGCGCGCTGGCGCCAACTGACCTCAGCTGCGCTTCCTGCAGACATCAGGGACTTCATCTGGCTGAGAGGCTGGCGGGTCCTGCCCACAAGAGACCGCCTTGCGGCGTGGGGCGTGGCGCCCTCCGCCCGATACCCGCAGTGCGGTCTCTTTGAAAAATTGTGGCACGCAATGTTATAGTGTGTAGTGGCGCGAACCGTTTGGATGCTAGTGTCACGCATGTTTTTAGCCCGCCTGGATGCGCGCACTAGTTCACCCGAAGTGTTTACAAATATGCTCTTGTGTGTCGGCATGTTCGTTTTGTGGCGGCAGCGTGGAGTGGCTTCCTTAAATGGGTGTCCGCAAAGCGCCATGTTTCCAATGTTGCAGCGCCTCCGCACGCGCCTCTTTGAGCAAGCATGCGTGGACGCACTGCCCATGAGCGAGGCTGAGTTTTTGCGCAAATGGTCGACATACTCCATCGTCCTGCGCGGCGGTCGAGTGTCGGCCTCATTACTGCCCTACTGACGTGCTCAGTGCAGAGGCACTGCGCATCTGCTTGAATGATCAGGCCTTTGAGTTCAACCGCTTTGTTTTGTATTTTTGTTCCTTTCGGAAAAAAATAATCATCTCTTTCCACGCCGCCGCCGAGTTATAAAGTTCTTTGCGGGCGCAAGTCAGCCCGGATAAAGAGTTTCGTTTCGAAGACGTTCTCGCTGTTTTCCTGTTCGCCGTACTGCAGTCACCACTACGTGACATCTGGTGGAGGTGCTGACCTGCTATTCAGCTATGCCCCTCACGATGGAACTTGGTGCACAGCCAACGCCCGTCGTGCTTCGCCAGCCCCGTGATCCTCCGTCTTTCCGTGGAGAACCACACGAGGATGTAGAAGACTGGCTAGACTTGTACGACCGTGTGGCAGCGCTGAACACTTGGGATGACAGAGCTAAGCTTCGGAACGTTTATTTTGCATTGGACGGCCCGGCCAGAACATGGTTTGAAAGCCACGAATCTTCCCTCACGACTTGGGTGACCTTCAAGAAGCAGCTACTGGCTACCTTCACTAGCATCGTACGTAAGGAAAAAGCGGAGACCTTGCTGCAGTCAAGAATTCAACGCCCAAACGAGACCGTGACTGCGTATGTGGAAGACATGAAACGTCTTTTCAGGCGCGACAACCCCGACATGACTGATGAAAAGAAAGTGTCCTTCCTGATGCGTGGCATGAAGAGCAACCTTTCGCCGGCCTGATCCACGATCCTCCACAAACCGTCGCCTAATTTGAAGCTGAAGCTTCAACCATCGAAAAGTCCCTGGAAGCCCGGACCCGTCAATACAACCAACCGTTGCTGTCGTGCTGTCGGCAAGCCTGCCAGAAGATACCCCTACCAGCGGGGATGACCTTCGAGATATAATACGCGAAATTGTTCGCGAAGAACTTCGCCGATTGCTGCCATCCCCAACACAGCCGACGCAGGAGACACAGGTGGCGTCGCTCAAGGACGTCATCCGTGAAGAAGTACATCATGCAGTTGGCTCCCCGTCACCAACGACACCAACGGCAGCTGAAGCCATCACCTATGCCGCCGCACTACGCAGTTCTGCGCCCCGACGAGACCTCCCTTGCCCTCTTCGACAGGCACCACTCCCACAAGAACGACGACATCTAGCTCCCGCCCGCCCACATTACGAGCGACGCAACAATTTTAGGAAATCCGACGAGTGGAGGAGGCCCGACAACCGCCCACTATGTTTCCATTGTGGCCACGCCGGGCACATACTTCGCCACTGCCCTTGCAGGCGCATCGGCCTGCGAGGTTTTGCCATCGACGCCCCACGACCGCTCCCCGGCCAGCGACCACGGAAAATTGACAACTACGTGCGTAGAGTGGATTACGTGTCTTCAAGCCGTCTTTCCCGCTCCCCGTCGCCTTTCCGCTCCCCGTCGCCGTTCACCGCACGATTTGCATCACCAAGCCGCAGCTACGCCGCCGCTCTCCGAGGAAGGTCCCCTAGCCCCCCGTAGGGGAAACTAAACAAAGCAACCTGTGGAGGTCAGGTTCCTTGCCGAGGAAACGACGAAGATCCTCCAGCGACCACGCCGTATGAAGACGCCGCACCTACTACACCGACGACGCATACAACAACCTCGACCACGACGCAAACCGCATTCAAAACTACGCCGCCATCAAGAAAAACTCCGCCCACACACCCCAGCCACGATTCACATACCCGACGAAGCCGTAACCCGACGCCGAGGACGACGAGTAACTCCAGAGCCAGGACATCCGACTTAGAAGTGGTTATCGACGGCCGCAAAGTCACCGCTCTAGTCGACACAGGAGCCGATTATTCGGTGATGAATGGACCATTCGCTGCGCAACTGAGGAAAGTAACGACCGCTTGGGACGGCCCAAAAATTCGCACCGCAGGGGGCCACCTCATTATGCCATCAGAACGATGCACAGCGCGAGTGACTCTCAAGGGACATACCTATTCCGCGACCTTCGTAGTGCTACGGCAATGTTCCCGAGAAGTGATCTTGGGCATGGATTTCCTTAATGAGCATCAAGCGATCATCGACCTGCGATCCAAGATGATCACGCTTTCCACGGACGAGGCCATCCCGTCAACGAGAACTCCGGAACATCACGTTGCGCTTAGCGTCCTAGAGGAACAAGTGAGTGTCCCACCCCGCTCAAGCGTCATTGTCACCGTAGGCGTCACGGAAGCGAGTGACACTGAAGCCATTATCGAAGGGAACATGCAGTTGCTTCTCGACCGAGGAATCGGCATCGCAAGAGGCATCGCACATTTCCACAAAGGACAAGCCGAAGTACTGCTGACTAACTTCAGCGAAGAATACAAGCACGTTAACAGAGGAACGACGATTGCATTCCTCGACGAAATATCCGACGTACGAGACTTCTTCGCGTTCTCCGACCCACCCGTAGAAGATTCGCCTGACCAAGAGAATTCGCCCACTTTCGACATAAACCCAGCCCTGCCCCGGAACAGACACGACCAGATCCGCAATCTCCTTCGAAGCTACAGCGAGTGCTTCTCGTCATCGCCGAAGGTCCGACAAACGACGATCACCAAGCATCGCATTATAACCGACCATCACGCCCGACCTCTCCGCCAGAATCCCTACCGAGTGTCGCTGCGAGAACGACAAGCCATCAGGGACCAAGTGGAAGAAATGCTGCGCGACGACGTTATTCATCCTTCGAAGAGCCCCTGGGCTGCGCCTGTTGTTCTAGTGAGAAAGAAAGACGGTGCACTTCGATTCTGCGTTGATTACCGGCGCTTGAACAACATTACAAAGAAGGACGTCTACCCCCTCTCTCAGCATCGACGACACACTGGACCGGCTCTGCAACGCCAAGTATTTCTCATCGATGGACCTCAAGAGCGGCTACTAGCAAATTGAGGTCGATCAAAGAGATCGCGAGAAGACCGCATTCATCACTCCAGATGGCCTCTTCGAGTTCAAGGTGATGCCATTTGGTCTCTGTTCCGCACCAGCCACATTTCAGCGAGTAATGGATACAGTGCTCGCAGGCCTGAAGTGGCAGATTTGTCTCGTATATTTAGGTGACGTCGTTGTCTTCGCTTCGAACTTTGAGGAACACCTAAAAAGGCTTCGAACAGTACTAGACGCAATCAAATCATCCGGGCTAGCCTTGAAAGAGAAGTGCCACTTTGCCTATGAAGAGCTGCTGTTTCTGGGCCACATTGTTAGCAAGGAGGGAGTACGCCCAGACCCGCAGAAATCAGCTGCTATTGCAATGTTTCCGCCACCGGCCAATAAGAGAGCTGTGCGCAGATTCCTCTGACTGTGCGCGAATTACCGACGTTTCGTCAAGAACTCTTCGCGCTTTGCCGAGCCACTGACCCACCTGACAAACGCAGATGTGCCATTTAAATGGGAAGCGCCGCCTTCAAGGGACTTCAGCGCCGTTTACAGTCCCCACCGATCCTCGCGCACTTTGATGAAAACGCCGAAACTGAAATTCATACCAACGCAAGTAGTGTGGGCCTAGGCGCTGTCCTCGTTCAGAAAATTGACGGAGTGGAGAAGGTCATCGAGTACGCTAGCCGTTCACTGTCCAAAGCTGAAGGTAATTATTCGACAACTGAGAAGGAGTGCCTGCCATCATCTGGGATACATCGAAATTCCGCCCCTACCTGTACGGACGACCGTTCCAGGTGGTCAGCGATCACCACGCACAGTGTTGGCTCGCCAGTTTGAAGGACCCTTCCGGCCGCCTCGCTCGATGGAGCCTGCGGCTCCAGGAGTTTGATGTAACCGTCGTTTACAAGTCCGGACGCAAGCACTCTGACGCCGACTGCCTGTCATGAGCCCCTGTAGATGAACCGCCACCGGACGACGATGAGGACGCCTTCCTGGGGCCAATCAGCTCCAGCTCCTTTGCACAACAGCAACGCTCGGAAGCCGACATAAAATGCCTCATCGAATACTTGGAAGGCAAGGTTTCTTCATCCCCCGCCTCGTTCAAGCGAAGATTGTCTTCTTTTGGTTTACAGAACGATGTCCTTGTGAAGAAGAACTTTGCAGCGAACAAGACAGCCTACCTTCTCGTTGTACCTGTAAGACTGCGCGCAGAAGTTCTTCAGGCCTCACACGACGAGCCGAGAGCTGGACATCTCGGGTTTTCTCGCACCCTCCGCCGCATTCAAGACAAGTATTACTGGCCCTGACTGTCTGACGATGTCGCACATTATCAAATCGAATCAAATCAAATCAAATCAAAGGTTTATTTTGCACTTCATACAAAGAAATGCAGGGCACAGGGACAAAAAAGCTTGTCAGAAGACAGCTTGACAGGGCCCCTGCGCCCTTACAAAAAAACCTGCCGAGATCGTCAGCAATGAAAGACCCCTCCAACTCCACCAGCAGGATTTCTGAACCCTATTGAACCCATCTCAAGGCCCTTTCAGCAGATCGGCATGGACTTGCTTGGCCCTTTCCCGAAATCAACATCTGGAAATAAGTGGATCATTATAGCGACCGACTACCTGACCTGCTACGCCGTGGCAAAAGCCCTACCGAACGGAACAGCAGCAGAAGTCGCCAAAGGTTTCGTGGAGAACATTCTTCTGCGAGATGGCGCCCCGATGTGCTCATCACTGACAGAGGAACAGCATTCACGGCGGAACTGACGCAAGCCATTCTCGATTACTGCCAAACCAGCCACCGGAGAACAACTGCATATTACCCGCAGACCAACGGACTGACCGAGCGCCTCAACAAAAGCATCGCCGGTATGCTCGCCATGTATGTCGATGCCGAACACAAGACCTGGGACGTCATCTTGCCTTACGTAGTCTTCGCCTACAACACCGCAGTGCAGGGGACCACCCAGATGGCTCCTTTTAGACTCGTCCATGACAGGAAGGCCACGACCACGCTGGACGCCATGCTGCCGAACGTTACCGAGGAAGATAACGTCGACGTCGCCGCCTACCTTCAACGCGCAGAAGCCCGAAGACTTGCCCGATTAAGGATCGAAGGCCAGCAGCGGACCGACGCCAGACGCTACAACCTACGAAAAAGCAACGCGGAATTCAAGCCAGGAGACCGAGTGTGGATTTGGACGCCCATTCGCCGCCGAGGATTGAGTGAAAAGCTTTCGCGCCGCTATTTCGGCCCGTACAAGGTTCTTCGTCGGCTGGGTGAATTGGAATACGAAGTCGTTCCTGACCAAATGACTGCATCCCAGCGACGCCGCTTACGACCAGAAGTAGTTTATGTTGTACGCCTAAAGCCCTATGATGCACGCTAGAGGACGCCGTGTTTCCACATGCGGTGTTTATTTTTGCACAATCCGTTTTTGATTGTTTATAGCCGCTTTTTGTTCTAAATCATCGAGTCGATGCTTCTTTGAGAGGGGAGTAATGCCGCGAATCTTTGTAACGTTCGTTTGTAGTATTTGTTTGTACATGCTTCAAGGCTACCGACGCGCCGCTTTATCGCTTCGTTTGTGACGCAAGACGCGCCTAGATTTATCTCGATTGATCGCATCCGGACGGAGCCGATTCTAGTTTGCGCCAGAAGGTCCTAGTAACTTCCTAAGCTTTATCTCGAATGTTCGCTATCAGCTTTAAAAAGAGCACGGCCGACAGCGGCGGTCATTCTGTTCGACGACCGCCGAGCACGCTTGTTGCTACGCCGCCGCCGAGTGATTCAGTTCTTTGCGGGCGCAAGTCAGCCCGAATAAAGAGTTTCGTTTCGAAGACGTTCTGGCTGTTTTCCTGTTCGCCGTACTGCAGTCACCACTACGGGACAATATATTTTCCTCACCTCATCAAGAGTCTCCCCGACGTTGCCAGAAGTGGCACCTTCCATTGCTATACGGTCACGTTGAGAATGCCATTTTAGTCGAATGGCACCTTCAAATGGCATTCATACTAAATGGAGTTCCGCGGAGCTCTCAGTATCGGCGCCTGTTTTTCGGATATAGTGCTTTTTTTTTATTTTGTCCTGCAACCAAAGTTTTTTTTTTTTATAAGATAAGAATTTATTGAGTACAAATCGGTTACATAAATTCAGTATACAGGCGAGGGTCCCAAAGTCAAGCGACTGTCACGGGACCCCCGGTAGATTAATACTAACTTGATTAAAAAACAAGCAGCATCACAGACAGGTACAATTAGCAGTAAGAACAATGGTATTTTAAATAAGTAACAATTATATAATGAGAATGAAATAGATTAGCAGGGCAAAAACAAACAGACAAGCAAAACCAGAATAACAACCCGCTATAAATAATATTGAACAAAATACAGCGTTGTGAAAAGACATATAAAGAAACAATTGAGAATACAAGGATACAGTTGTCAAGAAACAAAAAAACAAAGTAGAAATTTCTAGCAAATAATTAAGTACAAGAATTTTCTAAAGGGAATAGAAGCAGTTCACTCCACATTTTGCTGCAAAAGAAAACTTTTAAATACGATTTAAGCATAGACAAAGACATAAGCGATTTTAAACTCGGGGGTAAATTATTCCACAGGGAAATGCATGAGAAATGAGAATGACGTTTTCCATAATTAGTAAAAACTTGGGGAAGCAAAAAATTTTTTTGAGCCGCAAATCTCGTAGGGTTACAATTTTTCAAAAAACATTTGTCGATAAATTCAAAAGAAAGTGCATTGTTCATTAATCTAAAAAACATGATGGCTAGGTTGTAATCCAATAAATTTCTAACGGATAAGATATTATATTGACGAAGCAAAGGGATAGCAGTAACAAGGTATGAACTGCGGGTAATGATACGAATAGCCTGATTTTGAATGTGCTGAATAGAGTGTAAATGACAGTTGTAAGTGTTCCCCCATACTACAATGCCGTAATTAATGTGAGCGTGAATAAAAGCAAAGTAAAGTGATAAGAGTGCTGATGATGGGAAAAAATGACGAGCCTTTAATAATGCACGAATTCCAAATGCAGTTTTTTTCTTCACATGGTCCAAATGATGATGAAATTTCAGTTGAGAATCGAGTTGAATACCAAGGAAAGTCACGTTGTCGCAAGGGGAAATAGAAGTATGACCAAGCGATAATGAAGGCAAGTGTGCTGTGATTTTTTGTTTTGTTCTGAAAAGCATAAACTTAGTTTTAACAGGGTTTATAATTAGGTGATTATCATGGCACCGGGACATAATGCTAACCAAAGAGGCATTTAATTTGGCAGATAGCGAGATTATACATTTATCACAAGAAGAAATTGTAGCGTCATCCGCGTATAATACACAATGAGTGTTAGTATGAACGTCAGGCAGATCATTAATGTAGATTAAAAAGAGCAAAGGGCCAAGAATCGATCCTTGAGGGACACCTATGTTAGTAACCTTAAAATCAGAAAATGCATTAGCCACGAACACCACGTTATGTCTATCTAATAAATAAGTTTTAAAAAGGCTAGGGCGGGACCAGTTATGCCATAAGCTTCAAGTTTGGTAAATAAAATATTGTGATTAATCGTATCGAAAGCTTTAGTGAAATCTAAAAATACTGAGCCAACAAGTTTACCACTGTCCAGTGATTGTTTAATATAGTCAGTTAAGCAAAGCAATGCAAGATTGGTAGAACTTCCCGACCGAAAACCGAATTGACAATTTTTTAGTAAGTTAAACTTACTTAAGTAATTATTTATTCTTAGGGTAAACAACTTTTCAATAACTTTACTAAGCGATGAGAGTATGGAGATGGGTCGATAATTATTTACAAGCTCTTTGTCACCTTTTTTAAACACTGGAATGATTTTAGCTTTTTTGAGAATATCAGGAAAAATTCCAGTCTTGAAGACCAGGTTGATTATATAGCTGATTACATTAGATAGAAGAGGGGCTGCTAATTTCAAATGGCGCACACAAATGCCGTCCAAGCCAGGGCTCGTATTTTTTAGTTCAGAAATAGTTCGGTGTACTTCCTCAGGGGTAACTGGAAAGAGATAGAATGAATGCGGTGTACGGGGCATGCTTATCTCTGAAGTTGGGTGTGGGTGATTGTAGGATGATAAAAAGTGATTGCAGAAAGCATTCGCAATATCTTTAGGTTGGTTGTATGATATGCCATTGAAAGTAATTTTAGATATAGGGGCATTCAGAGAACGCCTGTTTAAAAATTCGTTGAATAGTTTCCACTGTTTCTTGGAATCATTTTTGTTTAAGTTGAACGCTCGCTCATAACGTTTTTTTGCAAGGCTTAATAGAGAGTTCAAAATGTTGCGGTATTTTCTATAGCGGGCTGCAAGCGCAAGGTTAAACGGCTGTTTTTTAGTTTTTTTATACAAATTATCTTTTTTGCGAATGCTTTCCAGAAGTGCACTAGTCATCCAAGGGTTAAATGTGAATTTGTATTTCTTTTTGCATTTGACAGTAGAAGTGCTAGAGGAAACGGCCTGAAGGAAAGACGTGCAAAAGTACTCAAGTGCCAGCACAGGGTCGCGAAGATTGTAAACAACTGACCAATCGGTAGCAGATAGCGATTCAATAAAAGTTGTGTCATTAAATACCGACGTAAAGTACGAACGGTTGGGGCAGGATGCTGTGGAGTTAATGGATACGAAAATAGGAAAATGGTCAGTAATTTCGACGTTTACTACTCCCGAAATGAGGGGAAGCGATAAATTTGAAAGTGCATGGTCGATGAGCGAATGAGTGCCATGAGAGGCAATTCTTGTAGGGGACTCAATTAGGCATTCAAAACCGTAACCAGAAAAACAATCCGTATAAGCTTTATATGTTGAGGAGCTGGTGTCGAGAAGATTGATATTTATGTCTCCCATAATTAATACTTGTTTATTTTCGCTGGATAGCTTACGAAGGATTGCATCAAGTGAATCGAGAAAATCGGACTCAGAAGATGAAGGAGATCGATAAATGCAGCCTATGACTAGTTTATTGTTATGATTACCAGGAAATGATGAATCAGTTTCAATCCAGACAGCTTCGCAGTAGGCAGCATTAATTAGTAAGTCATGCCTACGAGTATATGTGACACGAGGTGAAATGAAAATGGCAGAGCCACCATGACTGTTATTAGGGCGATGACAATATTCAGCTTGATAAGAATGAAAACCGTATAAATTGGAGTCATCAACTGCAAGCCAAGTTTCAGATATGCAAATGAAAGAAAACGAGTGATGCAGCGAAGCAATAAAGTTACTAATGCCATCGTTATTTTTGCGGAGGCTCCGCGCATTGAAATGAATCAGCGAAAGTTGATTTTTATCTAGTAAACTTTTCAGCTCAGGAGGAGAGAGCATTGTGACCGGGAAAAATGGGTAGATAGAAGAAGGGCGTCAAGAAAAAGAGAAGAAACTTAGGTGAAGATGCTTAGGTCAGACTCCGAAGATATGCGATAAACCGTGCTGTCGACAGTTTGCCTTGCCCTTATTGTGCAGAGTTCAGTCCACAAAAACTGCCAGCCATGTTCTTTCTTTAGGGCGCGTGCTTTAGAAAACAGCTTCTTCTTTTCAAGGGTTAAATGGTCATTCACATAAACAGGTGATGCTTTGGCTGGGGGAAAACCAATCTGGGTAGTCTGTAGGCGCGCCTTGCGTGCTTTCTTGATGAAGTCAGTTTTCTTATCGCGACATAAGAAGCGAGCGATGATGGCTTTGTCATCGGATTTAGAGGACACGCGGTGGATGGTATCGAGGTCAGAACTAGAAACAGGACAGCCGATGGCATCACCCATTTGCTCCAAAATGGCGTAGCAGTCCTCATCCTTCGTTGAAGGGACGCCTTTTATTTCAATATTGTTCAGCCTGGAGTACTGTTCCAAATCTCCAACTCTTTTCTCCAACAGAGCATTTTGGGCTTTCAGATCTTCGTTGGATGCCGTGAGCTCTTTCTTGGACGCCATGAGCTGTTCCTGTTTCACAATCATTTCATCAAATTTGTCACTCAAAAACTGCACGCTCTCTTTCAAGGAGGAGCATTCGTCGAGACCGATGTTTTGAAATTTAATCTGAATTTTCGACTGGATGTCATCAATCAACGATGCTAGCTTTTTCTCGAACGATTCCTCAAGGGATTCTAGCTTCTTGGCTAGTTCCGCGTTTGTAGGCATTACAGAATGCAAGGCTATCGCCACAGAAACTGCAATGAAGACAAGACCACAGACGAGAGATGCTATTCAGCAGCGGGTACACCAGCAGTTGCGACTCGAAATTTGACGAAATTGTGAAGGAAGAAAACAGACCAACCTGCACGGACAAGCGATGTGTTAAGGGCAGCTCAAGATGCCGCAACTGCCCCGCTGCTGCTGCTAAGTGAAGCTGGGTGCCGATCTGTCGTCCTTTTTTGTACTTCCTCCTGGTGGCGAACAGTGGCCGACGCAGCCGCAGTAGGTGGAAAACCACGCAGCCGCAGCAGGTCCTCAGGCAGATGAAACGCAGATCACACTTGTTGGGGCGTCGGGAGGAAATGGGCTATAGACAGATGATAAGATCGGGATCGGGATCGGTCAGGGTAGAATGATACACCTGCACGGACAAGCGATGTGTTAAGGGCAGCTCAAGATGCCGCAACTGCCCCGCTGCTGCTGCTAAGTGAAGCCGGGTGCCGATCTGTCGTCCTTTTTTGTACTTCCTCCTGGTGGCTAACAGTGGCCGACGCAGCCGCAGCAGGTCCTCAGGCAGATGAAACGCAGATCACACTTGTTGGGGCGTCGGGAGGAAATGGGCTATAGACAGATGATAAGATCGGGATCGGGATCGGTCAGGGTAGAATGATACACCTGCACGGACAAGCGATGTGTTAAGGGCAGCTCAAGATGCCGCAACTGCCCCGCTGCTGCTGCTAAGTGCTGCCCCGCTGCTGCTGCTAAGCGTGCATACAAAGACTTGTTTGTTATGTATCGATTAAATTTCTATAAACCTACGTTCAGAGATGCATCGCCGATAAACGGTCTTTCAGTTTCCCTTCAGAACAGCTACTGTGCATTAGGGCTCCTGAATTGATGAGGGAAATTACAAAAAAAATAAGACGGAGTTTCCCCGCAGCTATAGTAGCTGCTAACTTCTGAAACTATCTCACCAATGACCAACTCTCAACTGGTAAACGCAGGTGCGTGCGACAGCGGAGGATGCAAGCATGAAAAAGGCGACGGAACGGTTCGCGAACTTCCGCTCGTGATTGTGGCCTCTGTGCCTCGTGTAGCAGTCCATTATTTGGCTGAGGTGCTCATGACAACACAAAGCAGTCATTCGCCAAGTTGACATGTGCCCACCTTGGAAGGTATTTCAGAGCACCCGCAATGTTACACGTGACCACTAACACACCCGGCTAAGCAGCATTTAATTCTCAGGTGTAACAGAGATCTAGTGTGCCCGCTCGAAAATTCAGCAGCCATAATTTCAAGATTTCTCTGTATGTTGAGACGTACTGTTTTTTACTTACAAATAAGTTTTCGAACGGCCTAGCGGCGCTAAGGCGATTCGAATGCAATACGAACCCGCATGTTTCTGAAGCACCTCGTGCAGATGGAAAGCACTGGCAGTTCTGTGGAGACCACTCAACTACGCAGCATTTAAATCATGGGTGTAGCACAAGTAAACTGTTCCCGCTTAAATCTTGCAGTACCCCATAGTTCATGCTTTTTCTATTACCTTGCCTTCTGACATTCATGTTTCCTACGTGGCGTGGAGCCGTCAGATATCCACTGCAGAGATGTATCCTACGCAAACTTAAGGTATATAATAGCAGAGGAGCATTGCTCATGATGTAAAAAATAGCGCACAGGGAACACACGGGACGGAAAGTAAACGACGCAGACAAGCGCTAACTCCCGTGTGTTCCCTGTGCGCTATTTTTTACATCATGAACGTTATCCAACTTGCCCAACTTTCCGCTTTGCTGAGCATTGCTCCTCAGATTTGCGACAGATCGGCGGAAACAACAACAGAGTTCAAGAAAATTGCGCGTACTTATCAAACCTGGAATGGTCTCGCAGCACGAATATCATCAACACAGCATGCACAACCTTCCACATTCACAATAGAGCTGCCTGACCTTAATGTCAGCACTACTTCACGAAGGAAGCTGCTGCACACGTACACAAGACGGTGTGGTCACTTTAATAAAAGATTTATTACGAATGATGCATGCGAAGTATGAAGAAAACAGAGTATGGCAACAATTGCAGAAATATGTAGTCTCCCATGATGTGCAGTGGTATGCGTAGCTTGAACTTCAGAAGGCCTTATTTGGAATCTCGAAGCTGGTCGGGTTTGGTGTTCGATATCAGCCGAGAGTGTGATACCAGTCCTTCTCGTAGATCTCGTATAGAGTCTGCAAAATCAAACAGAAATGTTCAGTCTGTTGCCGCAAGAGACAAACAAATGCTGCAAGATCGTTGGGCCAATATTTTTCCAAGGTCGACAATGGGAACAGTAGCTAGAGGAAAAGAAAGAATATCAGTAGACGAGGCAAAAATACACGATAGTGCAACATTTGCATTACCAACCTTTCCGGCTTTCTTGGTGAAAATGCTTTTAATTTGGAAGATTGTAAGTCATTGTTGTCGAAATATAGGCAATGGACGATTCTTCCGTCGCTCGCCTAGAGCATTTAAAATTGCCATAGAAAACCATTGGGGGAACCATTTTGGCAATATCGAAAACGTTACGAGCAAACAACAAAAGAATTAAAGCCTGCCGAAGGAAGAACTGCGGCTGTACTGACTGTCAAAGTGAAATCTTACAATATATACAGTGATTGTGTTCATAAAATCTTTCGAATTGAAATGTGATTTCGGCCGCAATTGCTGGGTATGAGACTCCTTTAGTCATTGCTATCGCTCACTGTGCTTACCTGCTATGTGTCACACTTCCCAGAAAATGAAAAAGGCCGCACGTTTAAACTAGCCGCAAGTGAGATGCAGAATATGTGGCAACAGAAGAGGTATCACTAGAATTGGGCACAAAAAAGGCGGAAAACGATACCCACCCACTTTTCGCTTTCGCATGCGGCCAGCAGGAACTCTTGCATCCGCGTCACTATAGGCCGCAGGGCGCCTATATCGTGGCCACTGGAGGACTGCATCTTGTAGTCCCAACTGGAAATCAACAGTAGTGCGCTCATTAGTCACATATGATAGAATTTATTTTATTTCAGGAACAAATTATGGCTTTCCAGAAACGCCTATGTGCCTTACAATAGTACCTGTGGCAGAATTGCAGAGAACATAACATTGCACACATAAGATATAATGCCACTTTGATTTACGTATTTGATAAGAAGCTGTAATATTACCGCGCATTTGTGCCGCAAATTCATTGTGCGATAACCTTAGAATATAAACAGAACGAATCTTATTCGAGCGCTAAAAATGCCCTGGTTACTGCACGGCAACATGAAAGTAACACAACTCTTTCATAGTGTCTAAAAAACAGTTTGAAAAAGTTGTACTTAAAAACTATAAATGCGCTTAAAGAAGGTAAGATCTCACATTTTTTAAACCAATTACCATAGCGGGGACACGGGCATTTCTCATCGTGCTAACACCTGTTGTGGCTAATGGTTTGGTGAACGAGATTTGTCTTTGTTCGAGAAAACCTTCTTGCGAATAACTAACAGATAGAATTTTGCATGTTGTGAACTCGGACCAACAATGATTCTGGTCTAAAGTTTAACTAAGACATTGTTGACCTGAAAGTAGATGCAACTTAATATACTGATCTGGAATTTGATTACTGCACGCTTTTCCTGTTGTACCCTCTACAGAAGGAAAGACAGTAAGGTCTCAGTGGCATACCAGAGGTTTTTCCTGCCTTGAAAGTGCATGGCGCAGTAGAGAGCCGATGCGGCCTTCTTTGAGAGCTTTATCCAGGCCATTGTGTAGTCGTCCAGGCACACCTCCAGGATGTACAGGGCCGTCAGATGTTCCGCTTTGCTTGCCTGTGAAAGGCAGGAAACGTGGGGCAGCCAGTCAGTTAAAAAGGCAGCAACTTCACTACACGGGTCTGTGGAGCAGACAGGACCTTATCAATGGCTATTTCTCGTCCCCTGAAACTAGTGAGAAATAAATCAACAAATATTCCATCAGGAAACCGCTCAGGCGCAGCACTCAACAGCATTAGATTATTCAGAAAAAAAATTGTTGCTTGTATGGTGCATGGACAATAAATCTTTGCCAGCAACTTTTTCTTTAAAAAAAATTTACCACCTCTACACGTAGGTTGGTCTAACAAAACTATTACCCCTAGTAGTTGTTATTTTGGCAATGCCTCAAAATATACCAATCCTTTCCCAGCCTTTCGGACTTGCAGAGTTGTTCATGTGCCTTTCTCAAGGAAGAGAAAGAACCGTGCCTTTTAGTATGCAGTCATATTTAAGAAAAAAGAATTTCAATTTTGACACATGGCTGCCGATTGCTCACATGGCACTCCAAGAGGAATTACCGAGAGTACCTGGAATTTTAAACCATGCTCGAGCATACTTCGACGTCGTGAACGTTAATTATTATAGGAGAAAATTGCTGTTGGCCAGTATGGTTAGCTTACCACATCCTAGCAGGTAAACGACATCGTTCGCCACCGCAGCCCCATTAGTTTTCTACACCGAAAATCGTTTCAAACTGATCAGAAGTGAAGTGAGTGGCGCGAAAAGTCTTACACTGTTTTAAGCAGCCATTTCGGCTGCTGAACAGCAACAATATGCTCAGAAATAAATGTGTAGTTGGTTTTACTGAGAACAAAATCTGGATAGTTGTCCCTTTAAATGAAAGCGTGCATCTAATAAGTAATGACTTGCTCTCGGACGAAGGCAAACCGCGATGTTAAGGACTTCACTTTACTGAACCATAATATAGTTTAATAAATTAAGTTTCGATATTTCGTCAGCTAATCGCCATAAAACGTGCCGCATGCATGCGTCTGTGGGTCATCTGCGCATCAGTCTGTGCTCTATAGGAAACATTACAACCTCACCGCTCCGCTTAGAATCTCCAAACAGTGACAGTACAATGGTGACAATGTTGTGGCACCTTAGAGTCTGTTCTGAAAGCTCGCCTGTATCCAGCACCTATCTAACTTATTGCGCGGCGAAGGCACGTCCTTGATGGCGAGCAACATGACAGGCTTATTGCCATCCACAAATTAATGAGCACACCACTCCAATACTCTGAAAGCTTCTATATTTTCTGCTATGAAAAGCAGTCATTGTCGAACACCCTCCGCAGACCACAATAAGCCAGGAATATAACCGAAAGCACGAAGTGCACATACCTTGGCAGCCTTGCAGTTGCGACTCAGGACGTCCAGGGGCAACGGCAAGTTCAGGGACCAATCGATGGTCTGAAGAATGTCCTCTTCCATTTTGCACAGTTCCCTCTCCGTGGTTTCTCCCGTGCCTAGAGTCGATTCGAGGTAGGAACGGTAGGGAAGGTGGCACTCGGGCTCCTTGTGCTGCACCGCAACACACAGTGCTGCAGCCCACAGCAGCTCCATCTGGCGCTTATCCACGGAGCGCATCTGAATAGTGAAAAGCAGCAGAGGCCGGAGCACGGAAGAGTCAAGAGACAGTCTTCACTCATAGCTCCCAGCAGAGCTTTGTACACACATACACATTCTTCCGGCACTCTTAGTCAAATAAAACTGCAGCAAAACAAGCCTAAGAACTGATTGATATGCTCTTGGCTTAGTTACAAAGCGCATCAGGATAATTAGTGCCATGGCGTCAGAAGCCCTTTGTTATCCGTCATTCACCACAACACATCACGCTAACGAAGGGTAGACGATATGGAGTTAACGAGAGCTTGTGTTCGAATAAAGTGTTCCGTTTTGAGTGTACCTTTACAAGTACAGCCTTTGTCAAAAGTTTGGAGCCCAGGGGCTTTTGTTTTGAACCACACTGCGTCGTTCTTAATGGATCTCTAGTGCTCCAAATTTCCTGGACATAAGAACATTTCTGGTACTGCCTCTTGCAATAGGTAGGACTTCCATGAATGCTCCTGGAGTCCCAATATAAAGCTTGGAAGTGAACCCCCTGGGCTCCAAACTTTTGACAAAGACTGTATATATTTAAGACGACACACCTACCAGAGCATGTCTTCAGCACGAGCCACGGTCTGAAGCTGCAGCATGAATAGTTCCAGCAACCAACTAGCAATGGCGACATGATATCACACAGCCACAAACGATGAACCAACTTATATCACGACTTGGTGCTTTGCGAATGAAAAAGGAAAAACAATAAAAGCTGCAGATGCCTTGTTATAAGACACACGAACTTGCACTACTTGAGAGATCGAGTTACATGGGAAACTTGACGTATAATACTTTACTTCGGTAATTCAGAAAATCCAAAAACAATTGTGCTGCCTTAACGAATGGAAGGATAAAGAATCCACAGTGAAGTTTCAAGCTTTTCCTAGCATAATAGTTAGTAAAGATCGTTCCTATATGTCGCAAGTTTCACGTCGATTTAAGCTGAAACGTAACTCTAGGCCATCTTTCACTTGCATCAAATACGAATTTGTTCGTACATGTACCAGACTAAGTAAAGCTGAAAGTCAGCGCTCTATTTTCTAATGCTCCACTCTTCTTTCGGGAGCTTCTTGTGAACACTATTAAAATGTAATGATAGAAGCTTTGCTTACCTGTAAGTAGCGATCCGCGATGGAGACGGCCAGAAAAAGCGTCTCCGGCGAGAACTGCAGCACGCTGCGGGTCCCGATGAGCCAGTGAACATTGCGCTCCCGTACTGAGCGATCCACCACCTTTTGGGCCGCTCAAAAATTCCCGTTTAAATTGGTCGCGTCAGCCCCCCCCCCCCCCCCCCCACTCCCCCCTTCCGGGCGCTAAATGGGCCACGGCGTTGGCCATTCCTTGAAATTTCAGAGTTCGAAAGCCCCCGTACAACTTCTTGCCAACGGGCTTTTTTCCACTTAATGCCGGATGAAAATGGGGAACGCCTTCGCTGTAGGTGTTATTCCAACTATGCCGTTTCACAAAATAAACTGGCCAAGTGCACAGCGGATTATGTGTCCACAGCTGACTCATATGCTTATGCTCTGTTTAAGCCGGAACTGCTTTAGCTACTATACTCCCGGAAAACTCCTCTTCAAAGTGCTGCAGAGGGGAGGGAAGAAAGAAAAGAAGCAAAGCTTTTGTCCCTCTGGTGTCGGGCATGGGCTGCTCATTGTTCAGGAGAGGGGTGGGTAGGGTGAAAAGGGGTAAGCGTTTTTGTGGTTTCAGCACAGCAAAATTCAAAAGGAGCAATTGTTACAGATTACTTGGGTGCTTACAGAGCTGGTACGCTTAGTGAGTTCGCGTCGTTCCCTGTCAGAACGCGCACGAGGTTCAAACAGGTCCGCGGTTTTTTGTGTGAAATGTGAGAAAAATCAGCATTCCGTTAACACACTGCTTTCTTATTTATGCAGTAAATTTTCTTCATGCGTGCGGAAACAAAAGTGAAAATAATTACAATTGCGAGAGTTACCCTACGTGTTGCGCCCGAGATGACGCTGTCCAAGAAAGAGACTACGTCAAAAGCATCCACTGCATGTTACGTTTCTTTCGGTTGTTTTATGCGTATCTAATTCTGCAGAGAAGTCCCCAGAGGTATGAAACAAAAACATAATAAATTGTTCATTTTTAGTTTTACGATTTTTCTTTTTAGCCGCAATGGTGCCGCAGTCCAGGAACTTAAGCCTGATGCATCTGCTTACGGGAATCCTGCATTCTAAATGTCTCCTGTGCTGGTGTCTTTATCACTGGAGCCGGCTACTTCCTTGTCGCCCCAAGAATTAGGGCTGCCTATTCAAAAACTATCTATTGCTCTAGCACTCAACAGTGAAGGCACTATGGCAAAACCGATTTCTTCGTTGACTCTTGGAGGGACACCAGGGGAGGCAGCTCAAGGTTAGGGGTTATTTAATGGGTCAGTCTTAGAGATGGGCTGGATTGAGGTTCCTTAAACACAATTCCTGTTTTACAAAATGCAGACCCTGGCCACGTTTTTTGTCCAAACTCCAACAAGAACAAGTTAAAAGCTCAACAATTTCAAAGCCTCTTACTTCTCTGATACAATCTAACGGTAAAAAGGGGTTTTGTTCGTTGCTGTGATTATTCAGGGACGTTATACAGGATGTTTAGGACCATCGCCCACTTCCGTTGTTCCTTCAAGTTGTAACGAAGTTCAGGTTCACCGAATTTTCTGATGTTTTTTACACAGTCACGGCAATAGGCTAATATACAATTGATGAACGCTTGTGAAGCGCACATCATGCGCAGGAATCGTAAAAGCAATCACATTTTTTATCTACTCCTGTGCTCGAGCTGAACGGTCAAAGGTGAGATAAACCTGCGTTATGTTCCCTCTAGACTGTAAGCTCGAGAAAGAATACATAGTAAAGTTCCTTTAGATCAGTACTGGCAAGTCTATTACTCGTAATGAATAACCTCAGCAGCGCGATAAAATGAAGACGGCGAACACACACTGAGACTACAGCACTGGCTCTGCAGCTGATTCTGTTGTGCCTATTTTATTTTGAATCCTCCTCGTTTTTCCGCGCTGCTTAAAATTTCCAGCGTAGAGAAGATTCGCGTTAAAAGCTCGTGACTAATGCTACGAATGTTTTCAGCAGGCTTTGCTTCCCAAGGGGTTTTCTTTTGGAGCACACCCGATGAGCGGTTATTTTGGGTGAAATAAATATATGAACCGTCCTTACGGAAAACATTTTTGATCTGCAACATCTTGACAATACACGTGCTTTGCCAAAAAAAACAAAATATTATTCCTGCGTGGTTCAATGTGTGCGATGATTGCATTCAGTATAGACTGTGAATATGAACTGTTCCGATTAAAAGTATAAATGGCTGCTGCCCGCATTTAAACGCCTTATCATGAAATACTGCGACCAGCAGTAAGAGGCGCAAATGAGGAAATCATGTTTTTTTTCTGCCGTCACGAAATCAAGGACTGTAATAGAATCTTTCTGCCAAATACCTGCAGGGATAAAGACTCTCAACTGACGTTTGTGACGAGGAGTTTTTCTAACTGGAAGCAAGCTATTATAAGATTTTAGAGACATGAGGCCTCGAAGCCGCATCGTGCGGCCATTAGCGTAACCGCAGCTACCAAAGCGTGTTTGAACGTAGCATCTGCTGATGTAATTGGGAAGCAAAAGAAAATGAAAGACTGACTGAAAGCACTGATGGTGTTATTATCTTCATTACAGTACTTAGAGTGCCAAGGACTGGCAGTGCGTGGTCATGATGACGCAGAAAGTCATCTAAGACAGCTTCTGGAACTTCGAGCCAACGACATTCCAGAACTGCAACCATGCTTAGGTGGCCTCTCATGACATTTTACATGAAATTTTGGAAATAATGGCTCATGATGACCTTTCAACAGCTTTAGATTCTACTCAACCGCCACAGCCACATTTCAACTTTTGCCGGAGAAACTAAGGATGTGTCAACATCGTATCACCCCACCTGCTTTTTCTTTAGTATTGTATGGTGAACATAACTAATAACTACCACTGTTATTTTTTTGTGTTTGCGTTTCTTAGCTATCCACCTTCCAGTATTTACTGACTTCACAAGCCTTTCACAAATAAGGTAAGATGCTGTATCAGTGAAACCCGATACGTGCAACCTGTCAACCTCCACAAGAAAGCTCTGCTCCAATGCTTAAAATCAATCAAGTGACAAAGCACTCTTCAATGCGGAAAAGAGTCCAGAATTCTGCACTGTGTGCATAATGTGCGCTATTAAAATTCGGTACCATTTTTTGCTCTAGGAGAAAGCTACCAAGTCAAATAACATAATTTATTTCAGTATCGACAGACAAATACAGTGCCCATAACTCTACAGGGTGCTATCAAAAATGCAGTAACAGCTTCACAGCGGCCATGATACGATAAAAAGCTAAACCTCAAATGCATAAATACGAAAACTATTTGCTTTCGTCGCTCGAAGGTGGAAGCTAACCCATGCGTGCTCTTTTCGAACACCTACATAATGTCTACCACAAGTGGATTTAAGCCACAATGGTTAGCAATTACTAAGGAATCATCAGCATAACAAAACGTCCTGCTGAAGTTGCATTCCATGACCCATTGCCAAACTCGGGTAAATTCACAAACCGCTCGTGGTCCTCTTGAGTAAATACAGGCGTCAGTGTTGAGCATAAAGACTGATGGCCGACACCTTAATTGTGGATTGCAAGTAAAACGACAAAAGTTTAGGAAAGCTTAAACTTATATTTCACATTTCTTGCATGATATTCCTGTACATTTTTTTACTGCAATCCCGTGCAGTAAATATGACTTTATTCTTAATCGAATTATGAATTTTAAGCAAAAATCAATTCTATAAAAATGAGACGATATGTGGGCAGCACCAGTCTCTTGCGTTTATATTTTCGAAATAAATCGCTCCAGCAGTGCGTTAGCCAAGTATGAAACCAGTTATATGGATTACATGCTACGCAGGGCTGCTGCATTTTCTCGTGGTCATTAAAAACCTCGGCGAAACGGGCTTAAATTAGCATTGCAAAAAATGAAAGCTGCGCAAAGGGAGCTGCGAGATGATTAATTTCTACCATACGTTTTCTATATTTAAACTCGCTAAAAATTGCGACTTATAGTACGCATGGTGCCGTGAAATGGTGAGCAAGAACACATCGGCAAATAACGACTCGTTGCCGAGATCAGTAAGTGCCAAAGAACTAATTCACATGTGTGCTCTCCAGGGCGGATAGGGGCGATACTAACTTCCTATCTGAACGCCTCATCCAGGCGTGTATTTGGTTTTGCTTGTGTATTTACTTTTGGGTGAGGTGGTCGGGGTCGGACAGATGGGTGTCTACTCGAAAGCGAGCCACACGTTTAGAGACGAATGAGAGGATATAGGAGTACATGCGGGGGCCACAGTTCAAGGAGGCGAGCTGAGAAAGGACGTGTTCGTGGCAAACACCGTCGAAGGCCTTGTGAACATCGACGGTCAAAAGTGCTTGAATTTGAGTGGGTATAGGTGACAGGGAGGTTTGCTGGAGAATCAGAAACATGTCCTGTGCAGAGACGCGGCGTCGGAAGGCAATCAGAGAATAAGGGAAGAACTCCCTCGCCTCGAGAAAATTAGAGAGTCGAGTCAGGGCCATTCGCTCAACGGTGTTACCAACGCAGGACGTCAGGGAGATTGGGCGGGAGGTAATAGAAAGAGGGAGGTTCGCCCGGCTTTGGAATCATAGAAATGAGGGAGGAGGTCCAGGAGCTCGGCAGGCAGCCGCTGTCCCAGGCCTCATTGTAGGTCTGAAGGTGGAATTCTTTGGCGCAATCAGGAAGGTTATGAAGTGTGGTGTATGTAATGGCATCCTCACCGGGAGCCGAGTGTGTAGCATTGGCCGCCAGAGTCGATTCGAGCTCCCGGGGAGTGAAGGAGTGGTCACTATCGGGGTTAGGTTCGTCAGAGAATACCGGGTAGGAAGGTGTCAGTTTGGGCGGGAGGTAGAGAGAGGCGAGCTGATCGAAAACATCGGAGGGAGTCCCCTGGGAGGGCTTTAGCTAGAGTGGGACGAAGGGCAGGATTAGCGTACAGGAGGGATTTAAAAAGAGACCATGCGGATCGCGAGTGCAATGCAGAGTGAAGGCCATCACAGAAAGCATTCCAATGAGAGTGCTGGATGGAGGCGCGTTGGGCGACGATCTCGGCCCGCAGAGCAGTGATGCGGGAGGGAAGTTGGGCATTGTGGGGTAGAGAGCGAAAGGAGCGTTGAAGAATTTTACGACGACGCCATAAACGGAGAAAGTGAGAATCTGGGTCTGGGATGGGGTGACGAGAGCGAACGCGACGGCTACTGGACGTGAGCGCTGCAGAGATGGGCGACATCCAGTCGTCGTAGGATTGAAAGGATTCGGAAGCGAGATTAGTGCGTTAGCCGTGCCAGCCAATGTGAATAACCGGATGACATGGAGGGATGTGCTAAAGTGAGGTGGTAATATGGATGAGAAAGTGGTCACTGAGCAGAGTTTCGTCTGTCACCTGGCAGTGAAACGAAAGTGAACACCGAGAAAAAGTGAGGTCGGGTGTCCTGGGACGCTATGAGGCAGTGCTCGCTCGAGTAGGGGAACCAGGAGTATTAAGAAAGGTGAGGTGGCGTTCCTGGGCCAGCAAATGGAGGAGGAGGTCGGATTTGAGGGTTTGGGGGTATCCCCAGAATGTGCGCGGGGCATTAAAGTCACCACCAAAGACCAGATGGGAGGTAGAAGGAAGAGAGTGAAGAAACTTGCATAGGACTGAGAACTAAGAGGAAGTGGCAGGGGGGTTGTAGAAAGACAAAAGGACGAGTCAGATGCGGGGAGAAGGATGGTAATAGACCGCTACAACAAAATATTTAAGAAGGGTGGAAGAGATGTAAAATGGCTCGACGAGCACTTCGCTGCGTTCATAAATAGACACAAGCGGTGTGACCGTAGTGGCAAATTAGGCACGGTAGCCTCGCACAGTTCGGGCCGTCCGAGTCTCCTGGAGAAGAAGAAAATGGGGCAGGGAGGGGCGGGCGAGTAGATACTGATGAAGGGGGGTCTTATTATGGCACTGATGTCAGCAGTTCTCCTGCACAGTCTCGAGGTCCTTGGCAAACACCGTTATGATAGTGCAGAGGTAGAAGCTCGTGAGGGTACGCGTTCCTTCTTTTTGGCCGAGGGCGGTGACTCAAGCACTTAGGGGAGCATAGAAGTGAATGAATTGAATTGTTGCGATTGTGCTTGAGGAGTGGTAAGAATCTGGAGAACCGAAGTCTCTAGCTGAACCAAGCAAGTGTGGTGTGCCTGTGTGGTGGTTTCTACAAGATCAGCCAAAGGGGCGATCTAGGCAGTGGAGGAGGGAGTAGTGAACGTGGCAAGGTGCTCATTTAGCTTGGTAAGCTGGGAGGTAAGAGAGGAGTGTAGTGTTCGCGGGTCCCGGCAAGTAAGAAGCGCTAAGAACACTGCGTAGTACTTTATTGGGCAACAGCTGAGATGCGTTCTCCCGAGGCGCTCATGCAGGTGCTCGCTTTTGTAGAGCCACGCCTGACATCATTTGGCGCGTCATCACGCGTCTCACTTGGTCCACACGAAACGCCGGCACGCGTCTCATGTGGCTCGCACAGAACGCCGGCCCGCGTCTCGCTCGCCTCGCACAGAACGCCGGCCCGCGTCTCTCTCGGCTCGCACAGAACGCCGGCACGCGTTCGCCGGGGAGAACGCATCTCAGCTGTTGCCCAATAAAGTACTACGCAGTGTTCTTATCGCTTCTTACTTGCCGGGACCCGCGAACACCACAACTGGCGACGAGGATGGTGGAAGCAAGGCAAGACGCAGAAAAGAAGCGCTGAAGCTGGGCAACGGAGTACCGAGGCAACAGCCCGAAGAGCAACGCTGGATTCAACCGCACCTACGACAAAAGGCGACAAGACGTCTGAGATGGCAGCCTCCAGTCAGATTGGTCAAGTAGAAGCCTTCGACGAAACTGTGAGTGACTGGCTATCTTACGAAGAACGCCTAATTTCCTTTTTCGCGGTGAACAAAGTTCCAGAAGACCTCAAGGTGCATGCTTTGCTAAGCGTCATTGGGCCGAAGTCATACAGCCTTTTGAAATCTCTGACCGCACCAGATAAGCCGTCAGAAAAGACGTTCAAGGAGCTAACTGAGTTGCTTCGCAATTACTTCACCCCGAGAGTGTCTGTGATCGCATAGCGAGCAAAATTTCACAGAAGATGTCAGCTGCAGCATGAAAGCATCGCACAGTACGTAGCCGAGATCATAAAACTAGCTCAGACCTGTGAATTCGGTACCTTTTTGGACGAATCGCTTCGTGAAAGGTTTGTGTGCGGTTTATTCCGCACCGACATTCAGCGATACTTATTTGCAGAAGACAAAACGCTGACGTTCCAAAAAGCCGTTGAACGCGCACTCGCTTTGGAAGAAGCTAAGAAAAATGTTGAGGAAGCGCATGCTAGAGAAGCTGTCGACGACTTCCACAAAATGAGCGCTGAATACGCAGCCAAAAGAAAGCATTCTTTCGAGTGTTATCGCTGCGGCTCTGACAAGCATTTTTCCCGCGCCTGTCCGCATATCGCAGATAAGTGCACAAACTGCGGCAAGAAAGGCCACATTCAGCGTGCCTGCCGTGGTCCCAAGCAGTATCCAACGAGTTCATGGAAGTGGATACGCACTCTTGAAAGTAACGACTCGGGAAACATCCAGACGCTGTCTGAAAAAGCCCGGCGTCCCATTACCGTCGATGTCGAAATTCAAGGTGTACCTTTGCGCATGGAGTTAGACACAGGCGCTACGGTGTCTGTAATATCAAGACAGCAGTTCGAGAGACTTAGACCGCCTTTAAGACTCGACCCGACGGAACTGCGACTGAAAACGCACACAGGAGAAGTTATCCAGCCCTGCGGCGTTTTGAAAGCAGCCGTAAGGTACAAGGATCAAGTCGGTGACCTTCCGTTGTACGTTGTAGACTACGGCGGACCAGCTCTTCTAGGACGCGAGTGGCTCGAAACTTTGCGCTTGGACTGGGACGAAATCTGCCGTTTGCACAAGCTGAACAGGTTTGGGTGCGCAATTTCTGGAGCGGACCAAGATGGCTCAAAGCAACTATCGTGCAGCGCACCGGGCCAGTGTCGTACGAGGCCAAGGTGCAGACATCCATCGGATCCTGCATGTGGAGGCGACACAAGGACCATTTTCTACGAGCCTCAGCTGCGAACACGCCGTCACCATTTGCGGTGGGGGAGGAGACCGACATCAGTCATCCAGAACTTCCAGATTGTCCGCCACCCTCATCAACCGCTGTCTCTGCAGCTAGCCCTGCACCCGTGGTCAGCGGAAACAGCCCTACGAGGCGGTACCCTCAGCGAGTCAGGAAGCCGCCTGACCGATACCAGCCATCGTGACTCTCCAAATTGCGGTGGAGGAAGTGACGCGTGCCGGCGTTCTGTGCGAGCCGAGAGAGACGCGGGCCGGCGTTCTGTGCGAGGCAAGCGAGACGCGGGCCGGCGTTCTGTGCGAGCCGCATGAGACGCGTGCCGGCGTTTCGTGTGGACCGAGTGAGACGCGTGATGACGCGCCAAATGATGTCAGGCGTGGCTCTACAAAAGCGAGCACCTGCATGAGCGCCTCGGGAGAACGCATCTCAGCTGTTGCCCAATAAAGTACTACGCAGTGTTCTTATCGCTTCTTACTTGCCGGGAGCCGCGAACACCACAAGTAGGTAGTTCTGTGGAGGGATTCAGTCAAGGCATGGATCTGCTGTTGTAGATGGTGGGATTTGCGTTCCTGCTCTCGCTGCTGGCGTTCCAACTTTGCGAGCCGGAGATCGAAGGGGCGGCTCTCGTAAGTCGAGGATGGAGCCTGTGGTGTAGTGGAAGAGATGGACGCTGACACCGAGGAACCTTTAACTTTGGCGGGGTAGGAGCCTGGTGGTGACGTCATCGGAGCTGATGGAGGCTCATGATTAGAGGAGGACGAGGGAGTGCGTTGCGTCGCCCGGCGCAAAGCTAGGCGACAGAGGTATGCAGCTTTGGAACATTCGCGTTGCTTTACGAGGAGGAAGCGGCAGAAGTACATATATACAGCGCTAAACGACAGGACTAGAAGAGGAGTAGACAAACACGGCGCTGTTTGTCTACGTGTTTGTCTACTCCTCTTCTAGTCCTGTCGTTTAGCGCTGTATATATGTACTTTCGCCATGGAACACCAACTCGCCCAATCTACCGTTCTTCTACGGAAGCGGCAGGTTGAGTCGAGTGAGGGGTGGGTGTTTACCTGGCAATGAATGCACCACGGCTGCGCGCATACATGAGCTGAAGGGTCGGCGGGTAGAGGAGCAGGACAACGACGGCACTTGGCCGGAACGCTGCGCTGGGGGCATTGGTGGGTGCTGTGTCCAGAGCAAGGCAACGGGTGCAGCTGGGAGGCTTAGGTTTATGAGGATGGCACCGGAAGGCAGCGCGTTTAAATTATACAAAGGGGGGGAAGACGGTACCAGCAAAAGTTATGAGCACCAATTGATATTGCCATCCTTTAGAGCGTGGAGTTGGCTAGTAGTGGACGCTGCGGTGGCGCCGAACGCTGCCGTCTGCGCCACGGCGGCCGATTCGGAGCTCACAGCGTCCCTTCCAGCGTTGAATGCGACAGTAATATGCGCGGTGGCGTGGGCGGCCGTGATGAAAATGGGTGTCCACATGCTTTGGAAGCCTTTCTGAAGCGATGGAGATTAAATCCACGGCGGGCGAGGCCCTGGACCAGGCCAGGAGCAGGTGAAAGCGGAGCTCGATAGGCAGCCAGCAAACCAGGGCGGCGCCACTTAGCGGAAGTCTAAGAAATATAAGTAATCTTGCAGTCCTTTTCGGTGTGGAAAGCTCACGTAATGAGCGTGTTTGGTGTGTAATGTGCACAGTTTGGAGCATGTTACACCGGACAGCGATATGTCTCTACAAGCGCACCGCTTTTCGCAGATGAGAGATCGCGTCGCCTGCAACGTGCATGTCGAATTAAGTGAACAATTTCTCAACTTTTCTATCAGTAAATGCACTTCCCCTGCTTGTAGGCACCAGTTGGGGTTCCGGCTTACGCTGTATCCTCAGCAAGGATTAATCACGGTTGTTGTGAGGCACATGGTTTCGTGTTGCATTACGCGCTCATGACTCGGGAGTCGTGTTATGTTTACGATTTAGCACGAGATTCTCAGATGTGGACCGCGCACTGCGACGTCCTCACTGGCATGCTCACGTGTGCATGCATTGCAGTGTTGACTACATCGTTCTACATTGTGAACATGTGCAATTGGATGCCATGATCATAATTCTCCGACAACACTTGACTTGTTTGGAGGCTCCGCTGTAATTTTTGTCTTGGTGTGAACAGCACCATTTTGAGAACACGTTTACAGTGTGAAAATTTATTTTTGAGCTTTGATACCGATTATCTGCGTGCGTTCGCGCGCACAGCCACGGCTTCACGATAGCCCGCAGCCAGTGCCGCTACGTCTAGCGGCATATCACGTTATGTTCCGCCACCACCCAGTCACTCTCTCTCCTTGTTACGTCAGCAGTGATGTCAGCGTGCTATATTCGAATGTGCAAAGCACTATCCACCGCATGGTGGATGCAAAGCTAAATAGAAGCGCTTGTACTGAATGCCTCGTATTCAGATGGATGATTTTTAGTGGACCCTTCAAGTTTTAACTGAAGGCTGTTTTCGACTTGTGCAAGGTGGTTGGAGTGTAAAAGTAAATTTATGAATGTGAGCGCAACTTTCTTGCTTTTTTGCTTTATAGCTAGCGAGGTAGCTTCATGCAAAGAAGGAGCTTCTTATAAAAGACGGCCACTGCAATTTTAAATGTAGTATTGCCGCGCAATGCGAAGATGCCGTCGTTGTGTACTTCTACATCAACCCCGGCGAAGAAACTTTCTGTACAGGACAGCCATGTCAATGGGGCGAACCGAGTATGAAATCCCTGATGGCACAGGGTGAAGTCTTTATATGTGATTGCCTGGAAGAACCTGTCGGCCACTGATAAATAGCCTCGGCTTTCGACAGTGGCTGGCTATGTGGGCACTATCCCTTTCTATATCATCTTCTATTTCGACGAGTAGGGCGCTTAAACCCATCCTGTGAGCATCACTGTTGATCTCATTTTATTCCTCTTCGTCGAACTAATCGATATATGTTGAAAATTTCATAGGCTGTGCCGTGAAGTTCTTGGAAGTCTTCAAGCTTGGGAGCTTCCCCTTATAATGACATGTATGGCTTAGTTCCGTCAAGACTTCAATAACGCGCAATAAGTACTTACCAAACCGTCGGTAATAAGCGCACATTACCAAAATTGGTCGCAAATGTTTGCTATTTGCAGGCAGGTGAAAACATTCGTAAACAGCTGTTTTCTGTGAATCCGAGTGTACTGTATCCTTGGTGACGATACCAAACGACATACGATCACCTCGTAAGAGAGATGGCCCACTCTGACTTTAGGTTTGCCGAGATGAATTTATTGCCTGCAACACTGTTCGAAGCCGTTCAGGTGATAGTAAAATGTTGAAGAGAATGCAACAACATCATGAAAATATCAGGCAAATTTAAACTTCAGTCCAAGTTGGAACATTGTCGGGAAGGATAGAGTCCGAATGCATTGCTTTGAACTCAAAGCGACCTTCCACCGTAAGCAAGTTCGTTCCATTCGTTCCACCGACTTCGATTCTCCAATACTCGCTCTTTAGATTCATGAACGAGAAATAAATGGTGTCACAGAAGATCTTTAAGGTGTAATCGAAATAGTGTAGGGGCAGTTGTGTTTCTGTGTAACGCGTTTCAGACGGCGTTAATCAACGCAGGTGAAGAGACCGGTATTCCCGGTATTCGCCTTTTTGCAGAGTGTGAGTGGGGCTTTGCTGGGGCTCTTCGATGGCTGGATGGCATCGTAGCGCACTTGGTCCACTTGATCCTGGATGGCATGGCGTGATGGCATAGATAGTGGCAGGGGCATTGAGGCAGCGGGCCGGTTCCGTCGGTTTCGATCTTGTAAAAATATTACTAAAGTTCTTTCAATATCAATCGCGACCTTTTTTTTCAACCTCTTCTTTCGTTGTTTCCACTTGCCCTTCTTCCTTTTGGCTTTTTTTAAAACTCCTCCTTCTGGATTCAGCCAATGAAGCAACCAATAACTGACGTCATCCTCCCTGGAGCGCAAACGTGGGCTCCCCGTGTTAGGAAGACTCCGCCAGGTGTCTGAAGAAGTGGTTTCGCTTTTTGGACTGTTTGAGCGGAGTTCTGACTGTAAGAGGTCTTAGAACTAAAAGTATAACAAACTCACGGCGCTCCGAGAGCCTTCTCTTCTTGGCAATGAGAAAAAGAGTCCTAGGAGCTGCGGTATTTCGCAGACTGTTGTGGTGCTGTGAGGACTCTGTGAGATTGCAGGTCTTATTTTCAATAAACACCAAAGTACAAACAATAAACGAGGCGGTTTTTAACGGAAAGGAAACCAATTACAATGTGAGCGAGAAGAAAGGAAAGGAACAAGAGAACAACGCAACAATACATGGGAAAAACACACGGGGGAACAGAACAAAGTGCTTATGATAAATGCAGGAAAAAGAGTCAAAGAGGAAAGTTCACACTACTTGTCTTATTTGAGCAACGAGCGGCGAGGACTGGCTGCGTGTCGGGTAGTCAAGGAGTCTCTTGGCGTTCCAAACGCCGATGCAAGGCTACCGCAGCGGCAGCGTTCGTGGGCTCCCGGCACGGTTCCCAGGTCTGGTATCCCGGAAAAAGGTCACGTAGGCGCCAGAGGCGGCCTGTGTGGAGCAGCTGACGGATGGACGGAGAAGAGTGGCGCCTGGGCCTGGTGGTTGAGGCTCTCGACGATGGATGTCCAGGTCTGGTGGCCCGGACGTCTGCGGCTAAGGCCCAAGCCCGGAACTCGGGGAGCCAGCAGAACTCGTCCACGTCCGTCGCCCACCGCGCTCTTCTCTTCTCTGCCACGTAATCCTGTTCGACCTGTCCCGGCGTACCCCTCCGCACGCGCTCCTCGTGCTTTGTCTTCTCCTCACGAACGCCGCTGGGTGGCGCTATCTCCTTACAGAAGGCCCCCTCTTCGGAAGTTTTTTCCAAGGGAAAGAACTCAACTTCAGGAGAGCGACACCAGACGCGTTCGACGATCGCAACACAGAACACCGCACCACAGCGCGCACACTACACACCACACACAATACGACGGTCGTCAATGTTCGAAGCGTTCACAGACCTTCGCACACACAGCACAGAGAGCACATGGAAAGTCAACGTAAAGCGTCCATAGAGGGCGAAGAAGCACGGAAAGCATAAAAAATAGATAGCCGACACTCAAACACAAACATGAACAAACAAAAACAATTCCAACAATAGGTATGGGCTACATTCTTCCGTATTCCATTGTTCACATCAAATCACATCACCGTCGCGAGAACTTTTTCGGCTAGTACTTCCGTTTTCCTTTGTGAAACCGTTTTCTCCAAACCGACCTCGGTTTCCACCATGATTTTACATGTTCCCGTCCTACGATGTTATACACTCTGTTCTCCCTTGCCTTCGACACAGTCTGCTGACACATATCACACGATCTGACATAACTCTTAATGTCAGCCTGTACACCGGGCCAGTAAAACTCACTGAGCACCCTAGCTATTGTTTGCCGTATTCCATGATGGCCGGATAGTGCACTCTTATGCGCCAACTTAAGAACTTGCGTGCGTAAGCCCTTCGGTACCACCGCTTGCTCAACGACCTGGCCGGGACACACTTGGTATGTACGGAAGAGAACACCGTCATCAGTATCAAAGGAGTGGGCGGTCTGTCCCTTGCCATGAAATATTTGCCCCAACTTCCTGCGACACACCTCTAAGGTCGGGTCTTCTTCCTGTTTGAGGCGAAACTCCGGCCGTGACAAGTGGAGTGTGTTCAGAGTGGGGCTTTTACTACTCTCTGAAACCTTTGCTGTCACCATAAGGGAAGGAACATCGGCCGAACCCGACATGGCAGGGAAAGCTGCCTGATCAGTTAGAACTGGCGGCTCGACTGAGAATGGAGCTTTAGCGCCAGGGACATTGCCGATTATGATGTCGTACAGGGGTGTAGACAAGCACCGCGCGATGGCCTTACCCGAGAAGTATGGAGAAGAAATCACCACCTCCGCTTCCGGAGCTTCTACACGAGTCCCATTGGCCAAGAATAATGTAGCCTTTTTCCCTGTTAGTGCTGCTGGCGGTACAAGGGACTCACGCACAACAATGCCGGTGCTGCCTGTATCCCGTAAAACCGAACCAGGCTGGCCGAACACCTCGCCGTGCCCCACTGGCATAGCAACTTCCACCGGGTTGGAAGGACAGACCATCTCCCCCAACTGGCCCTCTACGCGCGTTACCTCTGCAGGGTTATCGGGATGTGAGTATCGAGGTGTCATGCAACAGGAGGACTCCTCACGGTCTCCTGGCCTCTTAGCTTTGCACGACTGGGCATCATGTCCTACCTCGCGGCACCAGGTGCAATACAATTGCTTCGGCTTCGTCCGACAATCCGACGCCTTGTGCCCAGTCTTGTCACAAAGAAAACACCGAAGGCGAGACTGTGGACCTGAAACCTCGTCCTTGGCTTTATTCACCGTATGCTCCCCCTGTTCTTTGAAGAACAACAAGTTATTTTGCCGCTGTGCTTCAAGAAAATGATCGGCAGCCTCCGCCAGCTTGGCAACTGTCTTGCCCTCCCGCTCACGTAAGAAAAGGGCTAAACGAGAATGACAGTTGTTCAGAAATTGTTCGCTCACAACCATCTCGCGAACCACCTCAAAAGTGCGGCCTTCACCCCGCATCTCGACCCAACGGTCAAAGAAGCTAAACAACCTGGCAGCATATTGCGAGGCCGTTTCTCCATCCTGGGGCTTGCTCTGACGAAACTTCTCTCGGTAACCTTCCGCGGTGAACCTAAACCTCTGAAGCAAGGCAAGCTTCGCTTTGTCATAATCCACGGAATCCTCAGGCGAGAGCCGACCGAAGACCCTAAGTGCTTCGCCACCAAGGCACAAGCTCAACGCCGTTGCCCACTTTTCTTTTGGCCAACCCTGCCCCGCGGCCACATGCTCAAATCTCTTTAAGTAGGCATCGAGGTCATCCCGCGCTTCATTGAACTGTGGTATGAGGCTGTGCGGGTTAATGGAGCTGGTCGATGAGACGCTACGCTCTCCACGGTCACTCGGAGGATTTGCGCCACCCTCCATGAGCCTTATTTGTAGCTGCAAGTTCCGCGCCTCTAACTCCAAGCGTTCCTTCGCAGCCTCTCGCTCCGTCTCTAAATTCCGTGCCTCTAAATCCAATTTTTGCTTCGTAGCTTCACGCTCTAACTCTAATTTCTGCTTCGTAGCTTCACGCTCTGCGGCTCTCTCTTCCCGTGCCTTACGAAGCTCGTCCTCCACCCACGCTCGTAACTCCGCGCCGCACAAGCCCATGCGCTCGCCTAAAGCAACCAAATCTGAAGCGCTCATATTGTTCCTAAATTAACACAACAGGCAAATAAATAAAAACCGACCTCGTCCTGTCGTAGTGGACGCCAAATTTGTGAGGACTCTGTGAGATTGCAGGTCTTATTTTCAATAAACACCAAAGTACAAACAATAAACGAGGCGGTTTTTAACGGAAAGGAAACCAATTACAATGTGAGCGAGAAGAAAGGAAAGGAACAAGAGAACAACGCAACAATACATGGGAAAAACACACGGGGGAACAGAACAAAGTGCTTATGATAAATGCAGGAAAAAGAGTCAAAGAGGAAAGTTCACACTACTTGTCTTATTTGAGCAACGAGCGGCGAGGACTGGCTGCGTGTCGGGTAGTCAAGGAGTCTCTTGGCGTTCCAAACGCCGATGCAAGGCTACCGCAGCGGCAGCGTTCGTGGGCTCCCGGCACGGTTCCCAGGTCTGGTATCCCGGAAAAAGGTCACGTAGGCGCCAGAGGCGGCCTGTGTGGAGCAGCTGACGGATGGACGGAGAAGAGTGGCGCCTGGGCCTGGTGGTTGAGGCTCTCGACGATGGATGTCCAGGTCTGGTGGCCCGGACGTCTGCGGCTAAGGCCCAAGCCCGGAACTCGGGGAGCCAGCAGAACTCGTCCACGTCCGTCGCCCACCGCGCTCTTCTCTTCTCTGCCACGTAATCCTGTTCGACCTGTCCCGGCGTACCCCTCCGCACGCGCTCCTCGTGCTTTGTCTTCTCCTCACGAACGCCGCTGGGTGGCGCTATCTCCTTACAGGTGCGCAAAATGCCTTAATAGTGAAACTTACCCAGATGCAGGGGTAGTGACGTCTCGAATTATTTTGTCCCCCCAATAAGCTACCTCCCCTAAGTCTTCTATCTGAAAGTTATGGAAAGGGAAACAGTCGGCACGCCCTTATCGCCTCTATTCCCCTGAATTGCTCTACTTTAATAAATTCCCGCTGTCCGAACGGGTAGCTTCTCCACTTCCAAGAAATGATATGGAATACCACAACAACAAAAACTCAAAGCGCTTTTCAATCAAAGTTTCACAATAAAAATTCTGCCACGGTAAAGGATGAACTGTAGCGACGAAGATGTTTTGACGCGGTACCGGCAGTGCTATCGATGAGGGCGCGCTGCTGGTTAGCTCTGGAACGAACACCGGCGGGTATAGAAACGCTGTAAAATGCCTGTTGCTTTTAAGGCCAATAAACCTCTTTGCAAGGAGAAGAAATGGGGTGTAGAAAGCTCGGAAACATTTATGGCGTACCACTCAGTTAAAAGTGGCGTCAAGACCGAAAGGTGTTTTGCATTTCTCCTCTACCAGTTTGCGTTTTTGGAATGGTTACACAGGGCATAGCGAGGTTAGTAAGTGCTGGAGCGGCAGATCATTCTGCTATGCTGCGTAGATATATATCACATGTTTTTTTAAAGAATTCCCTGCATGAATAACACGCGGTGGGCCGTCGTGTTACAGCAGCTATATATCAGCAGTTATTCGTGAAACAGGAGAAATGAAAAATACGGCCATGCATGGTTTGTCCCCGGTTGCAAAACTGCCTTCCCAGGCAGTCGCATTTTTGCTGTCACTACTTTTCGCTTAGCATGCCTTAGTGTCCTCGAGGGCTTGCTAGCCGTGCATATCTATGGTAGTTCTCAGTGCAACGCGGATGTTGGGTGCAGCGAAGTCTTAGTATCTTGTACGGACGAAGAATTCTCCAGGAAGGTATCCACTCTACAATAAGTTCGCCTTGAGAATGCTGACAAGATAATGTAACTTCTTGGAGAAAATTGTAGTTTCCAGCAGAACTTTTCATCCCTCGAGCTTTAAAAAAACTGCCACGGAACAGAGCAGAAAAGAACATGACGACAAGAGCGCTGTTTGCCTGATGCTTGTTACCAGATACTGATCAGGATAATAAACCACTTCTAACGTCACAGAACACAGAAACTGGCGAGAACCACAGCATTCAGCACTTCACCAGCGCAAAGTGTTATGATGGAAATACTGGAAATGTGGTCCTGGAAATGAAGATTACACCTCCTTGAGTTCTGTGCCTCGAAAGGCGCTTTCAACCAAACTCCGTGACGCGAGTATCATAGAAGCGACCTGTTGGTGTAATAATTGCAGTGAAGTCCTAGTTCCGAAACAGCCATCAAGAGGGCGGCTTTCCGTCATGGTTCACGGTTTTTGAAGACAGCGAGTGGAAACTATTCATTCGGGTGAACTGTCGAACTTGAAAAACGGCCAGGCCTCATCTTGCCTGTTCGTTAGTGGCTCGTGAAATATACACGGAATTTATTGTTCACCTATCCACACTCTTACGAACAATGCACGTGACCAGCAAAATGTGGCGATTGACCGTAATTAAAATATTCGCACTCCTGTGCGGATATTTGGTCAAGGAAGTGGAAACGCAGGACATCATGCTGGACATAACGGCTGCTTCAAAAGCATTTCCTGCTCGAACAGTATTTATGTATTCATCGTTCGACAAGAGTCTCCTTCCCAAAAGCGTCAAGCAGTTTCCCATTGCACTGAAATTTGTCAGTGCCTCAGATTATCAAATAAGGCGTGAATTCTTAGGCTACGCACAAGGAAAGAGCTGCGGGGTTGTCCGCACAAAAGTATGGGCATTCTGGCTCGAAAAAAGAGTAGTATTTTTGTCCCTTTCTTGGGACAAGTTTTTAGGTCCCGCGAGATCTCTTGAAAGCGCAGTGGCAACCCGGGCGGGCAATCTATTGTTCGCTCTTGCGGAGTCCCACGAAGTTGCTCTGCGTGAGTTTCCAAGTGGATTCTCCCAAGTGATAAGTGTCAGCGCCGATGACATCAACGCTCCTCAGGACCGCTTTCGGCGATGCGCGATTCGCAGAACGACTGCTGCTTCAGAATTGTTCGTCCACCAAACGTCCGAGGAAAAATTCCCCAGTGGGCACAAGTACACTGCAGTGGTGTGCACAGCCGGTGCCTACAAAGTAGACATTAAGACAAAGCTAGAAGCTTTGGCCCTGATAGACGCTTACAAGACACTCAACAACACAATTGATACAATTGAAGGCGGTCGTTGGGAGGATGTAAGCAGCAAGCGCGTGGATTTCCTGGTTGTTCCCGTCGTAGCCGCTATCCTGCACACAGGAGACTGTTATGCATGCACTCTATGCTACTGCTCCGCGTTGCTTTTACACGGCAATTCACAATGCTGACGAGCTCGCATTCATCGACCCCCTGGAATTCGCTGCTCTGTTTCCCAGTTTCCTTAATTGCTTCCGGGTTAATGCTTGCATTGTATTTTTATGTCCGGTGCGCCTTCTATCGAGCAAACTGCAGCGCCCCGACAGTACTCGCCTTTTCCTATTTTTCGCCTCCACTTTTCTTGGGAAGGGCCTACCCACGTCGCTGGCAGAGAGACCACGTTTTCGCGGTCTGGCCACGGCGGCGTGGGTCCTTAACATGATGGCGCTGGCAAATTACATTCAGTCTAGTGTAATCGCTGTCCACAGCACCACAAGAACCCTCAAAAACATTAATTCTTTCTCCGAAGTGAATCAGCAGGTTAGTAAGGGTAGAGTGTGTCCGTGCGTTAGCAAGGAGTGGCGCAGCATACTTACGAATCTTTTCCTGCGTGGCGTTTTAAGCTAGTTTGTCATGATACATGTTAGGGAGAATCACTGTAGCAAGGCGGCCCTATTTAAGATTGATTTGCTCCAGTGTTACCAGGGAACAAGCGATGGAACGCACGTGGCCCTCTCAATCTGCATTGACGACGAAGTGGCCGTCGCTGCGCAGTGGGGCCTCGTCCCGTGTGAAAATCCCTTGACGATTGTGCAAACTTCTGCAGTACATGCTCTGAACCCTCACAGGTAAGCAAAGTGTTTTCCTGAGTGACGTTCGCCATTTTAACATCGCATTACATCACCCTCCTTCTTTTAGGCAATGGCGAGGTTTTCAAAGAGTTTCTAAGAATAGATATCGATAGAAAGAGGGTTATCTCCTCAGATATTTTTGCTGCGCGAGAAATGCAGGCGTTTTTACCTCATAACGTGAGTTAGTTGCATTGAAACCTAGAAATAAATTTATTGTTGGTATTTCTAGTCACTCCCACCCGCCCTCCCGCAAAAGTTGTAACGTTTTTTTTTTAATCGTGTAAAATTTAATGACTTTACAAGTAATCAGAGCAGACGATCGAGGCAACCGCTTCTTTGTCAACAAGAGGTGCTCCGGAGCCTGTTTACAATTTGTTTGAATTGTTGATGTTGTGATGCTCTTCCTGGTAGCCTGCTGGGATACTGAACAAGAGTCAGCGCGCTGCCTTGCAGAGATGGCGAATGACATCTTGATGTGCCGAACAAACATGCACGAAAGACTAGAGGCGATTGAAACAAAGCTTCAAGAAGTCTTAGGATTTGAAACCAAATGCTTATAACTCGAAACTAAGATTAGCAGCACAGAGACACAGTTATAATATAAATTTAGAAAGAGTGTTTGTGAACCTCCAAGACGTTTGGCTGGAGAACAGTCCACAGCTTCGATCCCCTCTGTTCGTATTCAAAGTTGCTCCTCGTTGATATCGTGCTCACTGCTTCGCTAATTTGATGCAGAATGTCCCTTACAGGGAGCGCTGCAACAAATACTAATCTTCTGAAATAGTCAATGCTGAAATGAGAGATGGATTGCTGAGCGAAACATGCAAAAAGCGGGCCAAACATAGTGGCACGTTACGGGAGTCAGGAGCGGTTGGCCGCAAGGGGAGTTCATTGCGGTAAAATCTTCATTAACTGATCAAGGAGTCTACAGAAACATCATTTGTAAAGTGTGAGGAGTGCCTTAATTACGATCCCAAGATAAGATCCCAAGATGCTCTTTCCTGAAGAGGGAGCTGCACAACTGAACTTCTCTCGATTTGAAGTGCACTAAATCTTATTGGCAGCTGTACGAGCTTGTCTGAGAAGAGCAGCTAGTTTTAAAAGCTGGAGAACGAAATAAAATTTTAGAGGCCAAGTTTGGATGGAACAACAAAATTCTACCTTTCACTAGCCGAAATTTTTCCTTGTTTCGATAAGAAAGAGTTGCACGCTGTTGTTGTTGATGCTGCGACTAAGAGAAGATGAGAAGGAAAGTGCACGCTCCTGCCGACTGCCTCAAGCCGAGGCCCCACCACTGCCGCGTACAGATAGAGGAGAGTTCAAAGATAAGAGGAAAGAGAAAAGAAAAATTCAGAGGGCACTTTGGCTGTCTAAACTATTGCAAGGAGAGAGCCTTGGTAGTATTCTCTGGTAGTATTCTTTTCCATTTTTTTTTATTTTTTTACTGATTTTTACATTTTTGCTGCTTTTCTTTTTTTATTTCTTTTATTTGTTATGAAACTGATGCATTCACTAGATGAGCCTTTATGCATGCAGAAACCTTGTTGTTTCGCGGCAAGGTGATAGCGTCTGCACTTCAAATGCTGAAGGCCTTGGTTCGGTCGACAGCTTCGACACAGGTTTTCTTTTTAAGTGAGGCATTAAAATCGTTCGCCTCAAAAAAACCTGCGTCGCAGCAACCGCGTCCGGCGAAGCGTACGCTGGCTGAAAAAAGAGATAAGCGGCCGTAGCCGCGCTCGCTTCTGAATTCAATATACCTCACCCTTTCAATCGACCGCCCAAAGAGAGCGTGCAACGAAATTATGTACGCTGCCGCAAATATCCCACAGACGGCACCCGACGTGAAATAAAAACATTAAAGAGAAACGCCACTACTGAAGCTGCCACGAAGAGGCCGACTTTTTGTCCCACAGTTGCGGAAAGCGGTGAGTGGAAAGCAGCTTAAGCTTATTAGGTCGAACTCAAAAGCTACTGAGCCTCAAATTAATGGTCTGCAATCCTTCCATTAGTATGGTCTGCTGTTCATCGAAATTCTGTCACAAGGTTTGCCAGAAATGAATCTGAAAAGCAAAAACTGTCTGGTTGTCCTAATATTTCAAACATATATCCTCTTGCGTGCCTTTATTGTGAAGGGGGTGAAAACGCAGGACCCATTGTTAAACGTAATGGCGGCGTCAAAATCGTATACTGTACGACCAGTAATGCTGCACTCATTGCTAGACACGAGTATGGTTCGCCAAATCGCTAAGCAGTCTCCCATTGCACTGAAGTTTGTCAGTACTTCTGATTATCAGATACAGTGTGAATTTCAAGGCTTCGCTCGCGGAAGGGAATGCGCTGTCGATCGCAGCAACTCACTGGAATTCGGGCGTGAGAAAAGAATAGTATTTCTGCCCCCTTCATGGCGTAAGCTGCCACTGACCACCAAATCTCTGTTTGAAAGCTTGGTAGTAAACGAAGCACGCAACTTGGTGATCGTTTCGGCAGAGTCGCATAGAGAAGCGCTGCGCGAATTTCCCCGTGGACTCTGCCAAGTGGTCAGTGTGGGTGACGAGGACGTCAACGTTCCTGAGGACCGCTTTCGGCTATGTGAGATTCGAAAAACGGTCCTCCCGTCACAAGTCTTTGTCCGCAAGAAATCGGAGGGAACATTCTCCAAAGGGCAGAAGTACAGAGTAATCGCGTCTATTACCGGTGGTGTGCAGGGAGACATTAAGACAAAGCCAGAAGCTTTGGCATTGGTAGACGCTTACAGGACGCTGAACAACACCATTGATGCGACTGAAGGCGCAGACTGGCGTGAAGTAAGCAACAAGCTCGTTGACTTCACTGTTGTTTCTGTCGGAGCCGATGCCCTGCAGATAGGGGAATTATTCTTATATGCACACTATGCTCCTGCTCCGCTTTGTTTTTACACGTCTCTTCGTAGGGCTGAGAGGTTCACCTTCATGGACTCTTGGACTGCACTCCTTTATTTCGCTGTTTCCCTGATATCAGTGGGGTTCTGCCTTGCGTTGTATTTGAACATTCGCTGGCGCCTTCTATTAAGCAATCTGCAAAACCCCAGCAATCTGGGCTTTTTTCTGTTTTTCACCGGTACGTTTCTTAAAAGTGGCCTACCTACGTCATTGAATTGCAGTCCCTCTTTTCGCGGTCTAGCTCCTGCTGTCTGGGTCCTTGGCATGATGGTGCTGGGAAATTATGTCCAGTCTAGTATCACCTCTGTACGCAGCACAACATCAACACTTAAAAGCATTAACTCTTTTTCAGAAATGAAGCAGCAGATTAAAAGTGGCATAGTATGTCCGTGTCTTAGCAACGAATGGCGTAACTTCTTTTCAAACTATATGCGGCTAGATTTTCTAAGGGTTCTCTCCATGATGCGAAAGTGGGAAAAATTGTGCGGAGAGGGTCCCATTCTCCAGATTGACATCTCCCAGTGCTACCAGAAAACAAGTGAAGGAACGCATGTGGCCCTCTCAGTCTGCACTGACGACGAAGTGGCAGTCACTTCACAGTGGGGCCTCGTCCCGGGTGAACACCACTTGACGATGTTGCAAGCAACTGCAATGCACACACTCAACCCACATAGGTAAGCAAAGTTTTCTTGGCGGTGAAATTCATTGTTTTCCATTAAGAATATATTTTCTGTAGCTTTTAACAATTAGCAGATATTTGTATAGCTGCAGTAAGAAGAAATAATAACCGAAACAATAAACTACGTTGGGAAGATATTCGCCAAATATGCGCACTTTGTTTTTTTGTAACTTTCAGATTCTCGTCTCGCCGTGGGCCTCACTCCAGGCTCAACGCATGGGATGTCGCATCTTGTTAATTACATATTAATTTCTCACTTTCATCGTCGAATCAGGAATAATGAATAAAAAAACAGTTGACTCGCCTTTAAGAATTTTTCACAATTGCACGACAGTTGATTTTGACAATATATATATATATATATATATATATATATATATATATATATATATATATATGCATTTCGTGCGACATTAGGCTTCCCGCACAGAAGTCGAGCTATGTCAAACTATGCTAAGGATTTAGGAACGGTAAAGTGGGCTCCCAAAAACGGTTCGCACTATAGCATGAAGTCGTTTTGCGCTCTAATCGCAGGCAGTAGATTTTTTTGCGAGAACCTTTGGAAACTACTGTGCTAAAAGAATGATTTCTCCAGCCGACTCCTTTCTGTGAAGTCCTCCCTATCGGTGTCCAGTCTCACAGTTATGAAGGCTTATGATTGACTTCCTACTTTCATAGATTGAGCTGATGAAGTTGGTGTGCACGGCAGCTTGTCTCAGGTCATGTTTCACACCACACGAAGGCAGCGACGCTTCCTATTCACGTATCTCAAGACCACCCGCAGTGTTACAGAGGCTTGTATCCGCACCTTTTGCAAACTGCATGGTTCGTTTCAGCAGAAACAGTAGTGCGCGTTAAAATGAAAAAGCAATAGCGACGGTGAAGAATTCACTTGATGGGATGCAGTTACAGGGGTGAGTGATAGAAGCCGCTGCATGAATTTGTTTGTGTAATTTCTGAGGTGACTGAGCGTTGCTACAGGTAAAGGCGGCTAACTTGAGATCCCGGCACAGTTGTATTGGCTTAGCATTCACTTTCAGTGTCCTGTTAGCGATACGCATATTTTAGTGAAGTCCTTCTTCCCTCCTTTAAATTCGTGTCTCAAAGCGATGCGGCGCCAGTAAAACTAAGAAACCTAATCTGAGACATCGTGTTCCGTCTACTATACGAAATTTACAGAGCCCAAATTTAAAAAAAAAAACTTTTTTCAGGCTTTAGCACCCTTCTTCACCATTCCCATTTCGAAACACACTTATTGGAATGATTCGGTATCATACTGACAACAGATATGAACATTTCTCTAGCACATTATTGGCGAGCTTACATAAATAGTGTTCAGCGACTGGGGTAGGGTTAGGTATATCTCTTTAGAGAGTGCGGCCCTGCTTAAGGTTGAAGAATTCGAAACAGCAGTGTGCGCTTACGGAGAAAAGTGTGGTGATTTATCTAATCAGGAGCATCCGATGAGCCAAATGTTGTTTTCAGGAAAATTCACGAGTAAAATATATCCGCGAAGCATTTTCTTTCAAGGATTTTCTTTGTTTTTGCTCAAAGCCGCCGGCATGGGTCTGTTCAATTTGCGGTATGAGAGGGCACCAGACTTAACTCGAAGGATCACAGCCATGCGCAAGCGCTCTCCATTGTTCGAGACTCGTAATTTTTTAGTGTTACCTCGAAGGTTATTTTCTCGCTTCATATTCAGCGCGACAGACAGCAGTGGAGATCTCGCGCTTCGACGACCGCCCAGAATGTCTGATTCTATTCCCGTCGCCTAGTTTTTCGGCTATTTTGGGCTGAAATCAGACAAATACAGGCTTCACTTTTAGAACCTTTCATTGTGTGCAAAAAATTTGACCACCTTTACCAATACGTGGCATCTGCTAGAGCTGGTGCACCGCGAACCTGCAATGCTCAGAAAATGGCGGGTGACGTTGCGTCATCAGCGATGGTTCTTCAAAAGCCACGTAATTATCTTGGGTTCTCTGGACAGGCCTAGGAAGGCGCCAAGAATGGAAGGGCCAGTAAGAGCGTGTGACGGACTTCGACCGATATGAGGACCAAGGAAAACTACGCTAAGCATTCTTTGTTCGAAGTGGCCAAATTAGAACCTGATACGAGTATGACGATGCTTCCCTGCAGTCTTGGAACTCATTTAAAAACGAGGTCTTGAAATTACTCACGAAGATCGTCTGCCGAGAAAAAATTAATTCGTTGTTCCAGACGCGCATTTAACAGGCAAATGAGAGCATCGTTTCATACGGTGATGAGCGGTGGCGTGTATATTCTGTCCCGAAGACTCTAACATGACCGAGGAGAAGTAGCTGCGCTCCTCATGCGGGACATCAAGGAAAAACTTTTAGACGAGGTGGTCCGAAACCCGCCAAAGACCGCAGCCACAGATAATGTGACTACAATAAAGAAGATCCTCGAGGCCCGTGCTCTCCAATACGACCAGACGCTAGCAGCCTTCTCTGCGATGCATGCGGATACTTCAACGACCAGCAATGGCAGCTTATGTGGTAACATCCACGCGGTTGTTCGGTAGGAGTTTGCACACTCGTGCTATCTTATTTGCTGTCTCACCTTGCGTCGCTCAGGGTCGCGGTTCGGAAGAAGTTCACCACGCCTCATGTGTCGCCGAAACGAGCAGCACAAAATAAGAGCTCCAGGCATGACCTGAAGCACAGTTTCGCAAAGCTTCCTCGCGCAAATTTTCGTTAAACCTGTGTTGGGTTACTGAATACAACGAGTTCTCCATGTCCTCGGAAATGGCAGAAATGGCACAGGTGCCAGTTCTAGGTAAGAAGTCGACAACGCACATCGAGGTTTGGACGCCCGAGGTGTCGTCGGGCGCCAAGAGGTCCAGTGAACGTTTTAAGAACTCGTCTACCGCTTTTCGCCACGAGCCGTTCTCGATGGAAATGTCCTTAAGGGATGAAGGCCTTGCCTTCCAGTGTACGCGGTTCGCTAGCCAGGGCCTCTCCCGACCAGTGACAAAACTACACTCAGCATAAAAGACACCGGTTTATTCCAGAACATGCCAAAGCGTTTACCGAGGGTCAACATGGAATGCAAACGCGGCGCAGAGCATGCGGTTAAGGCTCTCGTGGGCGCAATGCAGTTACAACAAACCTGCGCTAACACTTGAGCTTGATGAAACAAAGACACACTGAGACACTGTGGGAACGAAGCGGCAGAGATAAGGGCGTGAAGCAGCACAAAAAACCAGGCTGCTGGAAGAGCAACCACTCACGCCAAGCAGCTATGCATTCTGCGGGGATGCCGCTTCCATCATCTGTCTGCATCCCGGTAAGATACCGACCTGTACTCCGTGTCCATACCGACAGCTCGCGCTAACCGGCCATAGCGTGACCGTGCCCCAGCAGCGATCCCCAGCCGGAATCCCCTCGCACGTTATTCTCGCCGCCCTAATTAATTAGTCGCCCCAGTGAATACATGCCACATCTCGCTAGCAACTGTTGGGTCATGCGCAGTTGCGCTGCACCTGTAGACACCAGATGACTGGAAGACAGCGCGCGGTTTAAATGTAGAAAGCGAGCCTCTGGAGCCCCGCCGGAGATATCCAGTTCTGTGTGCCGTTGTAGGAAAGTGTATGTCGCTCTCTTTCTGTTCACATCTTCAAGAAAACTGCCGAGATTTATGTTCTTAAAATGCTCAAGAGCGCGACATTTTATCGTTGACGATTTAGACTTCACAGGCTTGAAATTGTTAATAGCCTCTTGGGCTTTCGTGGATAACAGGCTTTTGGGCATTAAAACAAAGCCGCCCTCTTTACCGTATTTTATATGTTTCCAGCATCGTCCTATTTACTTCTTCTTCTGATCGCGTCGTTTTTTGCTGGGTTCTGCCGGCAACATATTTCGATCTTTGTCACAGGGTTCTGTTTTTAGAGACCTTTCAAAGGAAACAAAATGCTGAAATGATCGAACAAAACAAAGCAAAAGTAATGTCAAATGCTTGCTGATTTGGGAAATTAAAAATAAAGAAATAATGCCTGTCTCTTTCTACAGGCATTGAGTTTTACGCAGATATTTATTTTTTGGAGCTTCGGCCTTTGCGAGGAGCAAACTTCACTGACAATCAATACTCTTATCTTTTTAGAGTCTCCCGCAGTACGCCTGCAGTCGTAAACGCTGTTCCATTCTGTCTACCAAATGAGTGAGCAAGGATTTTCGGTTGTCATCGAGCAGGTCGTGCGTGGGCAGTGCCTCAAGGCCATGCTGCATATCTTCGGGGCTCCAACCTAAAGGTTACACGTTACAGGTTACAACGAAACGCCGAAGGACCCCCAACAACGCTGCCGTATTTAGTACGTCTGCGGCGCAGACAAAGACAAGCTCTACCACGAACTGACATGAGTTCATAATGAGGCCACCTTGCAGCGTAATCACAACGACCTACCTCAGGCGCGATCACATCCCCCGAAGAAGACGAGACCGAAGTCCAAGATGAGCCTTGTGGGCGAATCCTCATCGCGGGGACGCACAGGCAGTGACTCGAGGCAGGTCTTCGTAACAAAAGGTTTATTCCCACATTGCAGGGGGGTCGGGCGTCGTTGCACAGCGGGGGTCAGATGGTCCTCGGGCAGGGCAGGTGCCGCGAGAGCCGGTGTCCAAAAAGAGAGAGGCTTGGCGGTCGCGCCTTAAGAAGGCTCCCTCGCGTAGCTTGGTTCCCCCCGCACCACCACTAGGGAGGAAAGGTTCGAGGCTACCCGCGGTGAGCGGCGCGGGATTGAGTTGGCCCGCGAGCGGACCCTACATCTCGCCCCCCCCCCCCCCCCCTCAAACGTCCCTCTCGGCTTCCGCCAGTAGGCGCTCGACGACCTCTGGGTCCGGGTCGGCGTCCATGGTTTTGTCGAAGGGGGGAGGGGAGCTAGCTGGGGGGCCGCTCACCGCTGGATGGATGGGCTCCTCACCAGCCGCCTGTGGGAGCGAGGAGCCTGGCTCCACTGGGGGCGCTGCCGGCAGCGCCCTGCAAAGCTCCTCGGCCGCCGGGGACAGCAGGTCTGGGCGGCTGGACTGGAGGATTCGGAGGGCCGCCTCCTCCGGGCTGCCCCTCAGCAGTGGCGCAGCGGGGGAAGCTGCTGCAGCCGCCAAGCACTTCTCCGCCGCCTCCTTTCGCGCTCTATGCAGCGCACCGGCCTCGTGGTGGAGCTGGTGCACAACAAGTGTGCCGCAGAGGGAAGACAGGCCGGCCCGCTTCTCGTCGTTGTACACGGCCGGTGGCTCCTGGTCCCTTTCCTGCAGGGTCAGGCTGCGGAAAGGCAGCGGCACTTCCTGGAGGTCGCCGTGCGAAGGTGCTGCGCCTGGTCCCGCCACATGAACCGCGCGCAGTAAGAGACGGCCGCTCCGTTGGCGACCGTGGTCCAGGTGGCCACGTGCCGCAGGACCCTGGGCCGCTTGGCTTGCCCTGCGCTTGATCGTCCCTGGCCCTCTTGCGTTGGCCTGCACCACTGGGAGGTGCTCTCCAGTAGTTGGCGGCGCGGCTAGGCTGGCGGTGGGGGCCACCGCAGCCGTGTAACCGGCGCCACTCGCGCGGCTCCTACCTCCGGCTGGGTGGCGCGCCTTGATGGCGGCCACCGTTGGACGTGGTCTGCCTTCCCTTCTGGAGTCCGAGCCACGGGTGTCGGTCCGCTGGAGCTTCTTAGAAGGCATACTTGAAGGGCGAGGACATTGCGAGTGATTATTAATTCAGAGACACGGGTGCTACCTGGCCCTCAGGTTGTAGCGTCGGTTGCGAACCGTACCGCTACCTGCTCGTCCTCCCGGGGGTGAGATCGCCGCATTGCGCTGATTTTCCACCGCTTCGCAGTTATCGTACTTGCGAAGGTGGAAAGCCTTGAAATCAGCGACATGCACCGGAGCGGCGGTTTCGCCGTTTGTCAACAACCGCAGCTGGTAGGTGAGCTGCGTAGTCTGTGCCGTAACTTCGTACGGCCCAGTCCACTTGTGAGCTAGCGACGCGGCGAAACCGCGTGCTGTGTTACTAAACGGGTGCGTTCTCTTGAGTACTAAGTCGCCCCTGTTGAAAACGACGTGACGGCGGCCTTTGTTGTACTGATCCGCCTACTCCATGCGAGCGACATTGAGGTTTTCGCGAGCCACGCGCTGCGCTGACTCCAGGCGCTCCCGGAGCCTTGCCGCGTACTGCGAAAGCGGGGGGGGGGCGCGGGCCCCGCCGCGTCCAGTAGGGCATTCTCTAGCGGAAAAGCGATCTCTCTCCCAAAATTCAGGTAAGCTGGTGTAATACCCAATGACCTGTTCACGGTTGTCCTTGTAGCGAACGCCAGTTCGGACAGCCGCGCGTCCCAGTCTCTGTGCTGCTCGGTCATCGCGACCAGCATGCTCTTCAGATTTCGATTCACCCGCTCGGTTATGTTGCTCTGAGCGTGGTAGGGACTCGTTCTCCTGTGACGAATTTGAATCGCCCAACAAGAGTCTACAAAAACTTTGCTTGTGAAATAAGAAGCATTGTCCGTAATCAGGTCGGAAGGGAAACCGAAACGAGTGAAAGTCTCCAACAGTTTTTCCCAAATTCATTCCGACACAAGCTTCCTAAGGGGGAAAACCTCGACCCACTTGGAATAGTGGTCCGTTATTACAAGGATGAATTGGTTTCCGCGCGCTGACCGAGGGAGGGGTCCCATGATATCGCACGCGACCACTTGCCACTGGTAGTTGCTAACTACCGCCTTCATCATGCCAGCGGGCTTGCGCGCCAGAGGCTTGGCTACCTGGCATACCGGGCATACCGGGCAGGTACGGGCGCATCCCAGCACATCCTTTCTCATGCCTGGCCAGGTCGCGACACGGCATAACTTGTGTAAGTCTTACTGCCGCTGCCATGGCCTGCCAGCGCTGAGCCATGGAAGTACTGAAGGAACCGTTTCCGCAACCTTCTCGGGACCAAGACTCGGAAAGGGGATGCTATCGCCTCTTCCTCGTCAAGTTGGGGTATGTAGCGGAGGAGCAACCTATCATCGCCCACCAGTTTCGCGTCGTACTTGCCCTCAGCGTTCCCGGTGCAAGCTGTGCTGCTCGCAAGCTCCTTCAGCACCCGCTGGCAAAGACCGTCTGCTTTCTGGCCCTCGATCAGCTCTTCTCTACTGACCGCTACTCCCCAAGACAGATTTCTTTCTGCCTCGCTCCTTGGCAGGCCAACCGTCGCCGCCACGAGCTGCTGTGCTTCCTTTCTCGCACAGCACCGTGCGGGACCTTTGTCCGTCTCTTCTTTCGCCAAACCGGGCGCGACACTCCCGTCCGCCCTGTCCTCCTCTCTAAATGCGGTGACGCCACTTTCTTCGAAGCTGGGCGGCGCCTCCGAAGCGCTTCCGCCAGCCATCCATGGTGCGCGCGATAAAGCATCGGCCACCTTGTTCAAGCTGCCCCAGCGGTGCTCGATGGCGTACGCGTAACGTTGCAACGTCAGCGCCCATCTCGCGACTCTACCTGCGGGGTTCTTGAGCCTCTTTAACCAAGACAATGCCTGGTGATCTGTCTGCACGGTGAAGACCACTCCGTTTAGGTACATGTCGAAGTTCGACAATGCGAACGTGATCGCCAGGCATTCCTTTTCGGTCACGGAGTAATTCCGCTCCGCTGATGTGAGCGTGCGACTAGCAAACGCGACAGGGCGCAGTTTTCCCTCGTGTTCCTTTTATTGGTCCTCTAAAAAAACAGGTAAAAAACATAAAAGAAAGAGAGAGGATGCCTGGACCAGCAATGCTTTGCCAGGCTTAACGCCAATTCAAAATAAATGAAAAATAACTAAATGTTCTAAAGAAGAAAAAAAATTAAGCGAAAAACAGAGCATTAAAAAACTCATAAGAAAAGAAAACAAAAGTATCGTCATAATAAGTTAGACGCAGGCAGATAGCCAAAGCACAGCCTGCAGTCCGCGGATTAAATAATAGTAATAAAAAAGAGAGAAAACCCAAGTCACTGCAATGTCATTATCACCGTAATAGTCAAAGAAAGCACTGAGCGCCGGCAACAAAATAAAAATCAGAAAAATAAAAACATAATCATGACAAAAGAAAGAAACCGAAGCCACAGTCACTCAGTCAAGGACACAGCTCCAACAAAACAGCTCCAACACCGTAGTCACTAGCGTCTGTCTGCAAGACTAACTGCTTGTTCAGGTCGGGGAGGTGCAACTACCGGCATTTGCTCTCGCGCGAGCCAAGGCAACAAATGCGTCACTCTGTTCCTTTTCCCAGACCCACTTCGAGCCTTTGCGCAACAGCAGGTTCAGCGGCCTTGCAAGCTTCGAACAGCGCGAGATGAATTGCCTGTAGAAGGCAACCATCCCCAAAAACCTCTGCAAACTTTTCACAAGCATGGGTGAATATGTCGCTGCACCAACTGGCCCAACATTCTGCTCTACTGGGCAAAGGTAGTTCAGAATTGCCTGCAGTTTGTCATCATTCAGTCTCAGTGTGCCGTCATCCACGACAAAGCCCAAGAGGTTCAGTCTCTTCGATACCAACTGCACTTTCTTTGGATTGATGGTTAGGCCGGCACGTCTCATTCTATCAAGAATGGAATTCAGGTGAATGAGGTGCTCCTCGAACAACTGTGAGAATATCACAACGTCGTCGGGGTACCCCATGGCTTAGTTGAACCTTGCATCGCCCAGCACGATGTCCATCAGTCGCATGAACATGCTCGGGGCGTTAGACATTCCAAACGGGAGTATAGTAAATTCGAAGAGCCCGCGGTGGCAGGTGAATGCGGTTTTCTCAATATCACCTCCGCCCACCTCAATCTGCAGGTATCCTCTGCTTGCATCTAGGACTTTGAAGAACCTCGCGTTCCCTAACGCGTACATCACAGCCTCGATTGACTGAAAAGGGTACGCTACCGTAGGCGTCAGTGAGTTGAGCTTACTATAATCAACACACAGCCTGACCGATCCATCTTTCTTCGGTGCTAGAACCACTGGTGACGCCCAGGGACTTTCTAAGGGTCTCACCGCACCGGTAGCAATCATCTCGTCAAGGGCACAGTCGAGAAGCTGCCGCTTATGTGCACTTAACGGCCTCGGGTTACACCTGAAAGGGCGCGCATCACCTGTTTGAATCTCGTGCTGAAGCAGGTCGGTTCTGCCGGGTTTCTCCGTGAAGCAATCCGAAAATGGGAGTAAAGTTGCCGCGAACCTTCGGCGCTCACTACTGGGTCCTGAGAAAGACGCAATATCTGCTTCTTACGGGCCACCGTCTTTCTGCATCTCGAGGGAGCTCCCCTGCCTTTCTGTCGCACAGGCGTGGACGCCCGCCTTTTGTGCACGACAGCCGGGCAAGGGTGCGCTTTCGAAGGGAATGAGGGGGGCGAGCGGGCTTTAACGATAGCCATTCTCCCCCATGTCGAGCACAATGCCTTCGCTCGAGAGAAAATCTCTCCCCAGAATTACTGGTATCAACAAGCCAGGCAGATAGACGAAGCGATGTCTCCGCTTTCTGCCATCAAAGCGCATCGTGAAACGTACTGCTGCCTTTGCTTTTTCTGCCCAGCTGCTAAACTAAACGGGGTTTCGGCCGGTCTGACACGAATGTTAGCTATCCGGCAGGCCTCGTACACCTCGTCACCGACCAGTGACAGCGTTGAGCCCGTGTCTACGAGTGCGGAGCAGCATCAACCCGCTAACTGCACTAGCAAAAATGGGCTTGAACGCGGAACAACTCCCGGAGCTCTACAGGCGAGCGGGACAAAGGCGTCTCCGTCGCCGGCGCGCGAGTTCTTTTCCTGACTAGCGCCTTGACAACCATGGCATTCTCCCACTGGCGGTGAAAGGCCGGTGCCACCAGACATCACCGCCAGCGTCTGGCGTTTCCCTGCATACGCCTAGCTTGGCAATCGCGTGCCATGTGGCCTAGCTGGTTGCAATTCCAGCAAAGCCGGTCGTTCGCCCGCCGCGTGGACTGGGGACCCCTCGTACCACGAAGCAGTTGGGGATGACTCTCCCCTTTCTCCGCGCATTCCTGACGCTCGCTCGGCGCGCGGCCTGTGAGGCCGGCACGACGCCGCTGCTCGAACGCGTACGGGTCAAGCGCGCGAGGGACAACAGGGGGTTCCGCCTGCCTTTCCACGGCCATTAGCTCGGCGCGCCGAGCCCTCGTCGCGTATTCTCGGCCTCCATACCATGCGCATCCCGGTTCTAGCGCTGCGGCTGGCCGGAGGGGGGTGGCTGATAGAGCAGTTTGAAGTTTGAAGTTTGAAGTTTGTTTATTTTACATCATAGATGTGGGTAGGTCCGGGTAAAAAGTGATCGCAGATCACTTGAGGGACCCCCGGACCCCCCTTTACATGGCATACAGCAACAAACATCGGAAGATGGTCAAACGCTAGAGACAAAAAGTTCGGCAAGTAAATCCGCCTGCACGGTCTTGGCCTCCTGTGCTAAGGCCTCGAGGTTTGTAAAACTGCGGCCCCGCAGATACGGCTTGAAGCGTGAATGGCACTGCCTGATCACACGCGCAACATGATCTCGGTCGGTTGCCGTCGAATATGCCCTCTTGTACAGCTCCTGCTTTGCGCGTACGTACTCGAAGAGGCTTTCCTCTGGGTGTTGGGTACGCAACGCGAGCTCCTCCAGCATCCGGCGCTCATAGTCAGGCGGCAAGAACTTGGCTCGGAAACGGTCTTTGAAGTCCGCCATCTACTGGAAGGTCGGCTGCCAGCGCCTCCACCGCGCCGCGCTCTCGACGAGTGCTACAGGCAGGACCTGCCCTAGCATCACGTTATTCGGGGCGCCCAGAGCCGTCTGGTAGTCTTCGAGTTGTTGTAAAAACTCGTGGAGTGATTTCGCGTCCGTGTACTCGCAAAAGGAGGGGACCTCCATATTTATCCACGGGCGCGATGCTGTCGCCGATGCTACCGATGCTGCGGCCTGGTTGGCGCCAGCCACCGCACCGAGCTGGCGGGCTAATGCGGCAAACATCTCAGTCACCTGCCCTATTACGGCTGCCGCGTCGGGAATCTCTGCCGCGTTCCTCGCCTCACTACCGGTTGCCCCGCCATCCAAAGCCGTGGCTGAAATGTGCCTTTTGGGAGGCATAGTTCGCTGAAATTGACGGGGAAAAGCCGAGGCTCTACCCTGCGCGCAACTTTTGCCAGGAAAGCCCGCGTCAACTGTCCGGGCGCACCGGCTAACGGCTCATGGCAACCGAGCGGACAAAAACATTCATATACACAACAATCTATCTACAAACGCATAAAATATACAACAGAAAACGCCGGAAAAAAACTACATAAACAACTCAAAACTCCTAACAAATTTACAACACTGTACAAGTCGCTACCCCGCGAACATTCCGCCTGACCTGCTCCTTAACCCCAGCGGTCCGGCGTGGCTCCAAACAAAGAGGGCCTGCAACGAGTCTGGCTGCACGTCCCAAAATCGGCAGAGAAATAGTCCACACAGGTGTTAATTAAAGCCGTACGCTGGGCGCCATTGTTTGTGGGCGATTCCTCTGCGCGGGGACGCACAGGCAGTGACTCGAGGCAGGTCTTCGTAACAAAAGGTTTATTCTCAGCAGTACTTTGATTTGAGCTAGTTGGTTGTAGCTTGACATGTTTACGCAAAAGGCGTACTGGCGCTAAAAAAACGAAGACAACACACACAACAGGACAGGACTGGCGCCAACTTCCAACTAGTTTATTCACAGAAAAAAACCACTTAAGAACCACACTTAAGAACTCACATTGCAGGGGGATCGGGCGTCGTTGGCCAGCGGGGGTCAGGTGGTCCTCGGGCAGGGCAGGTGTCGGGAGAGCCGGTGTCCAAAAAGAGAGAGAGCCTTGGAGGTCGCGCCTTAAGAAGGCTCCCTCGCGTAGCCTGGTTCCCCCCACCCCACCACTCGGATGGAAAGGTTCGAGGTTACCCGCGGTGAGCGGCGCGGGATTTGAGTTGGCCCGCGAGCGGACCCTACAGCCTGCAATGCGAGTATGCGAACCGCCTTCATTGAAGTGGCTGTCAGTGGTAGCACGTTAACGGCGTGAGCGGTCTCAGGAGCGGACTACTCTTTGATCATTGGAGAGTTTTCGGCACAGCTCAAGATATTTACAGCCACTTCTCACGGCCCTGAAATTTAGCGGCTGCTGGAGGCCATCTTGTTTCACCGTCAGGACAATACACAGACGGAGAATATATGTACCCTGCGAGCTTCATATTATTACGGGGGGTTCGCCCAGCAGCAAACGGGACAGGCCACAGTAAGAAGGCACGCCGAGCTAAATCACTCCAGCCCAAATTGCCACCTCCTCGTCGTCGTCCACTGCCGAACGTCCAAAACAACGTCGTCTTCGCCTAGCAACTATGCACCGTAACACTATCCCCCCCCCCCGGCCCTCCTCCGCCGGGCGGAAGGAAGCACAGTCCCTGGGCGTCCTAAGGTAGTGGGTTTGAATGGTAGGGCTTAAGACGGGCGACGTGTACGAGCTGTGTGGAGGGAGCCGCACGAGGAGTGTGGGGTTGCAGGGGCGCGATCTCGTAGGTCACATTGCTCAGTTGCCGCAAGACGCGGTAAGGACCCACGTAACGAGGCAGCAACTTCTCACACAGGCCCACACGGCGCGCAGGAAGCCAGACGAGTACGAGGCAGTCGGAAGGGTAATGGGCGTCACGGTGATGAAGGTCGTACCGTCGTTTTTGAGCGAGTTGTGAAGCGTCGAGGCGATCTCGAGCGATTTGTCGGGTGGCGTCAGCTCGGGCAATGGCGTCACAACCGTAACTGCTGGTAGAAGGGTCGTGAGGCAGGAGGCTGTCGAAGGGTAGCAACGGGTCGCGGCCAATGAGCAGGTAGAAGGGGTAGAAGCCGGTGGTATCATGGCGTGTGGAATTGTAGGCGAACGTCACGAAAGGTAAACTGACATCCCAGTCACAATGGTGGTCTGAGACATACATGGATAGCATGTCCGTCAGGGTGCGGTTATGACGCTCAGTAAGGCTGTTGGTCTGAGGATGGTAGACTGTCGTGTACTTGTGGCGGGTAGAGCATGAGCGCAGTAGGTGGTGGACCACTTTAGAAAGAAAGCAGGGGCCGCGATCCGTAAGCAGTTGACGAGGAGCGCCATGAATGAGGACGACGTCATGAAGAAAGTCAGCGACATCGGAGGCACAGCTGGTAGGGATAGCGCGCGTGATAGCGTACCGGGTAGTGTAATCGGTCGCAACGGCAATCCACTTGTTCCCGGAAGTTGATGGGGGAAAAGGACCAAGCAGGTCGAGACCAACAGAGAAAAATGGGTCAGTCGCGATGTCGATGGGCTGAAGCTGGCCACTGGGTGGAAGTGGGGGCGTTTTCCGCCGCTGGGATTGATCGCAAGCAGCAATATAACCGCGGACAGAGCGGTAAAGACCAGGCCAGAAGAACCACCTGCGCACGCTATCGTATGTGCGTGACACGCCTAGGTGCCCTGCAGTAGGAGCATCATGAAGTTGGTGAAGTACTGTGGAGCGGAGATGGGTCGGGACGACAAGCAAGAGGTGGGCGCCATCTGGGTGCATATTGCGTCGGTAGAAAGTATCATGATGCAGCACGAACATTCGTAGAGCAGGATCAGAAGGGTAGCTGCGGAGGCGGTCGACTATGAGGCGCAGAGATGGATCACGGCGCTGCTCGTCGCCAATGTTTAGAAAGTCTGATACGGACAGTACACAGTCGTGGGTATCACGGGTGTGGGAATCAGGAGTATCGAGAGGATGGCGGGACAGACAGACAGCGTCTTGGTGCAGCTGGCCGGACTTGTAGACAACATTAAATGTGTATTCTTGCAAACGCAAGGCCCAGCGACCCAGACGGACTGTAGGGTCTTTAAGAGAAGACAGCCAACACAAAGCATTGTGATCCGTAACTACGCAGAAGGGCCTTCCAAACAAATAAGGGCGGAATTTTCGTTAACGCCCAAACAAGAGCAAGGCACTCCCGCTCACTAATGGAGTAGTTACGTTCGGAAGGAGAGAGCAGGCGGCTGGCGTAAGCAATCACACGGAAGTGCTCGTATTGGCGCTGCGCAAGAATTGGCGCCAATACCATGGGCACTGGCGTCTGTGCGAAGTTCCGTAGGCGCAGATGGGTCGAAATGGGCCAGCACAGGAGGAGCAGTGAGTGCCGCAACAAGTGCCGTGAAGGAGCGAGCTTGGTCAAGGCCCCAGGAGAAAGGGACATCCTTCTTCAGGAGGGTGGTAAGGGGACGGGCCCTGTCGGCGAAGTTGGGGATAAACCGGCGAAAATACGAGCAGAGCCCGAGGAAACTGCGCACATCGCTCGAGGAACGGGGACTGGGGAACTCACGAACGGCACGAACTTTATCAGGGTCGGGCTTTACACCAGACGCATCAACCAAGTGGCCGAGGACCTCAATTTGGCGCTGGCCAAAGGTGCACTTCTTGGAGTTCAGTTGGAGACCAGCGCGACAGAAGACCGCAAGGACAGTAGCAAGACGGCGTATGTGGCTTTCGAACGTTGAGGAGAAAACGACAACGTCATCTAGGTAGCACAAACACGTTGTCCATTTGATGCCACGCAGAAGTGAGTCCATCATGCGCTCGATTGTCGCAGGAGCGTTGCAGAGGCCGAAAAGCATAGCTTTGAATTGGTACAGGCGATCCGGGGTGATAAAGGCAGTCTTCTCACGATTCCTTTTGTCAACAGCGATTTGCCAGTAGCCTGAACGGAGATCAATAGAAGAAAAGTAGCTGGCACCATGTAGACAGTCGAGGGCGTCATCAATTCTCGGAAGAGGATAGACGTCTTTCTTCGTTACTTCATTAAGATGACGATAGTCGGCAGAGAAGCGCCAGCTGCCATCTTTCTTTTTGACCAACACCACAGGGGATGCCCAAGGGCTGCTAGAAGGCTCGATATTGTCGTTTGCCAGCATCTTGTCCACCTCTGTTTGGATGACATGGCGCTCAGGAAGAGAGACACGATAGGGCCTTCTGTGGATAGGGCTGGCATCGCCCGTATTGATGCGATGGGTCACGACAGAAGTTTGGCCAAGAGGATGATTCCCGAAGTCGAAGACATCACTGTAGGAAGCTAAAAGGCGCAGAGAGCGTTGGCGTGGTCAGGTGGCAAATCCGCCGCGATCATTGCAAAAGTAGGGTCCGGGCGTGAAGCGGCCGATCGGGAAAGGGCATGGAGACCAACGTTAGGCTCAGCTGTTAGAGCAGAAACTGTACATTCGGCCAATGGAACCAATTCAGCGAGTGCGATGCCACAGGGCAAAACTTGGGGAGAGAGACTGAAGTTGAAAATCGGAAGGTAGGTGCGGTTGCCGGTGACTGTCAGGACTGTCTGTGGAAGGATGACGTTACGCTGGAGGACAACGTCCTTGATTGGGTACGTGACGTAGACACCATCAGGAACGGCGCGAAACGGGGACATAGGGACATAGACTGCAGCGTCACGCGGCATGCGAGTAAATTGAGCGGCACGTAAGCGAGGCGGCTTTGTGTCGGCGCTTTCGGAGCAGAGCGGCAAGTCCAAACAAAGAAGGCCAGTGGCGAAATCAATTAGAGCCGCGTGCGTCGTTAAAAAGTCGATACCGAGGATCGCATCGTGGGGGAAATGTTCGGGCTCGGTGGGCTCGGTAGCTATGTGTCAACGCAGACTACTAATCCTCTGCTTTTCGCAATGCAGGTGCTTACCCTCGCCCTGAAACTGCTTTTCGCCGCTCTACCGTCTGCCTCCTGTTCATCAGTGTCTACGGCCGCCGTGAAGTATCATGAAGAAGACTATTTTCATCCGCCTGCCCCATCACCATTGCTACCCCATCAGCTGCCCTCATCGCCGCCAGAGTAGGTCATCCCGGACCAACAGTGGCCAGCCCCGTCGCCAGGAACATCAACTTCTGATAATTTTATCAGGCATATAAAGCCCATGATGTCATCGCCGCCGCTCTGTGGGCTCGGCAGCTGTGTGTTAACGCAGACTACTAATCCTCTGCTTTTCGCAATGCAGGTGCTTACCCTCGCCCTGAAACTGCTTTTCGCCGCTCTACCGTCTGCCTCCTGTTCATCAGTGTCTACGGCCGCCGTGAACTATCATGAAGAAGACTATTTTCATCCGCCTGCCCCATCACCATTGCTACCCCATCAACTGCCTCATCGCCGCCAGAGTACGTCATCCCGGACCAACAGTGGCCAGCCCCGTCGCCAGGAACATCAACATCTGGTAATTTTATCAGGCATATAAAGCCCATGCTGTCATCGCCGCCGCTCTGTGGGCTCGGTAGCTGTGTGTCAACGCAGACTACTAATCCTCTGCTTTTCGCAATGCAGGTTAGTAACAAGTTTTCCCTGTTTGCTAAAAAAACCAGTAACTACTTTTTAATGCAGCTGCCGAGCCCTCAGTGCTGCTGTAGTATTGTTGCCGAGTGTTCACGTGTTCTCCGTTTTCTTTTACTATTCTCAGGCGATGTCGAATCTAACCCAGGCCCCGACCGTTACGATTGCATACTTTCCGAGCTCCAGAAACTAACTACCGGGCAAGCTACATTAATTTCCGATCTACAGGACATTTAAGATCAACTAAAAAGTACAAAAACAACCTTGACCGACTTAAACAAGCGCATGGACACCCTGGAATCACACTACGCCACACTTTCCACTATTCATTCTGTGATAGACGCGCTGAAAACTTTAAACACTAAACTTACCTGCAAGATCGACAAACTTGAAGCACGTATGGACGATGCAGAAAATCGCTCTCGCCGTAACAATCTCATATTTTACAATATTCCTGACACTAACCCCACTGAAACGTATGCAGACTCGGAAGAAACAGTCATTCGTCATTGCCCCACTCAACTAGATTTTGCCATCGAACCCAATCTAATCGAGCGTGCTCACCGCCTCGGGCGCCACTCATCTGATCGCACCAGGCCAATCATCGTTAAATTCACCTCATTGAAAACTAAAGAAAGCATCCTTTCTTTAGGAACTAAACTTAAAGGCACCAACTACAGTATTGGCGAAGACTTCTCCCTTCCCGTTCGTAACGCCCGCAAACATCTTGTAACCTTTGCCAGATCAGTATCCGATAAGTTCTCTTTGCGCTTCAAAACATTACATATTGGTCCTAAACGCTACATATTCGATGAATCATCACAAACAGTAAAAGAAGTGAAATAGCAACCATCTCAGCACCTATCGACAGATCGTTCGAAGCATGCACAGCAAGAAGCACTTTCATTGTCAGCAATCTTTACTAACGTGCGGAGTTTCATTTCAAAGCGCGACATTATTTCCCATATTGTCACTTCATCTGCTAGCAACATACTAGTCTTGACGGAAACGTGGCTAAACAGTGACATTCCTGATAGTAAAGTCCTTGCTGACTTGCCTAATTTCAGTGTTTTTCGCAAAGATCGCCCAGACCGAAGGGGAGGGGGGGTACTGATTGCAACTGCTCGGGATCTATCATGCTCAGCTGTCCACCTTTCATCAGATATAGAAATATTATGGGTTTTATGGCATGCTTCACCTAAATCAGTTGTGATTGGCGTTTGCTATAGGCCTCCTAGCTACCCAGAGTTCCCTCGAAAACTTAATAACGCATTAAATGAAATTAAAGCTAAGCACCCTAACACCTGCACTCTCCTATTCGGAGATTTCAATTTTCCGAGCATTGACTGGCATAATCTAACCGCTAGAGGTAATAAGGATGCTAATGAATTTCTAGACGTCTGCCTTAATTTTAACCTCGTTCAAACTATATCCGAACCAACCCGTGTAACTGAAGACTGCGCTAATATCCTGGACCTAATATTAACGGATAATCCTGAATGCGTTCATTCCGTCACGTATCTACCAGGCGTCAGCGATCACCACGTCATACATGCCGGCTTCACGATTAAACCTTCCTTACGCGTAACTTCTAAACGAACTATCCGACTGTACGATAAAGGAAACTACAGAGCAATAAATAATGAACTTCGCGCATTTTTACCAGTATTTCAATCCAGCTTTTATCACAGATCCATCCATGATGATAACTGGTCCTTGTTTAAGAGGAAAATCGAAGATTTGGTCGACAGGTTTATTCCAAACATAAATATACGAAATAACCCTCAAAACCCATGGTTCACAAACACACTCAAACGTCTTGAAAATAAAAAGAAGCGTCTTTTCCGATCAGCCAAGTTGCTTCCTAGTCAGAACGCTTGGAACAAATATTATGGAGCCGAAAAAACTTATTTATCAACTATTCGAGAAGCCAAACGCACTTTTTTTAACTCCGATCTGCCTAAAATGTTGTCAACTAACCCCCGTAGGTTCTGGCAAGTCATTAACCCCCAGCGCACACGCACTGTTTCCCTCACTGATGCTTCGAGTGCAAATGTCTCTGAAACTGAATGCGCCAACATGTTCAACACAGCCTTTTCATCCGTGTTTACTAATGAAACAGAGCCGACATTTCCTCCAAACCCCCCAATTATTCAAGATACTATGCCTCCTCTTATATTTTCTTCTGCAGGAATTTTGTCACTAATAGAAAATATTAAAATATCATCCTCTGCTGGAACTGACAATATCAACGCTAAAATACTGATTAATACCAAAGATATATGTTCATCTCTGTTGTGCTTGTTATTCGCTCAGTCACTCTTCACAGGTCAACTGTCCATAGACTGGAAAAATGGGAAGGTCGTTCCAGTCTACAAATCAGGTAACAAGAACTATCCGCTTAATTACCGCCCCATCTCTCTAACTAGTATTCCCTGCAAAATCATGGAACACGTCATCTATACCCACATCATGGCATTCCTTGATTCGAATAACTTCTTCCATTCTGCTCACCACGCATTTCGCCGGGGTTACTCCTGAGAGACCAAACTTGCCACATTCATTCATGACCTGCATGCTAACCTTGATTGTAATCTACAGACTGATATCATTTTTCTAGATTTTGCCAAACCATTTGATAAAGTACCCCATAAACGCCTGCTGATAAAACTTTCTCGATTAAATTTGCACCCCCATATTTTGAAGTGGATCGAAGAATTTTTGACTAATCGTTCGCAGTTTGTCTCCGTTAACAATAAGAACTCTAACTCACTCTCAGTAACGTCGGGCGTCCCACAGGGATCTGTGCTTGGCCCACTACTGTTTCTTATATACATTAATGATCTGCCTTTAAATGTAACATCTAACATACGCATGTTCGCTGACGACTGTGTACTTTATCGTGCTATTCTTACCACCGCTGACCAATCTTCTCTTCAAAATGATCTTAATGCCGTTCAGGAGTGGTGTAATAAATGTCTAATGGAACTTAACCCACGTAAGTGTAATCTTTTGTCCATTAGCCGTCGCAGTATTCCTTTAACCTTCTCTTACGTAATATCTGAAGTTCCCGTACAACTAGTTCAATCATACAAGTATCTAGGCATAACTATTTCTAGCGATCTTTCTTGGAGCCTGCATGTTACTAATATAATATCGTCAGCAAACAAGACATTAGGTATCCTAAAGCGCCATCTTCATCATGCTCCCCATCATGTCAAGTTATTAGCTTACAAGTCATTAGTCAGGTCCAAATTAGAGTTTGCGTCGCCCATCTGGAATCCTCATCAAGCATATCTCATCAATGCCCTCGAATCTGTTCAGAATCGCGCTGCTCGTTTCATTCATTCATCCTACTCTTATGACATCAGTGTTTCGTGCTTAAAAACAGCATCCGGACTATCACAATTATCGCTCCGCCGTCGCATTGCCAGCATGTCTTTATTTCACAAATTCTTCCACAGCCCTATGCACATCGCACCTTATATTCTTCCACCCGCACGCATATCTCACCGCACCAGCCATCGCCTACAAGTTGCCCGTCCACGATTACGCACCGTCACTTTTTCTAATTCCTTCTTTCCTCGTGCAGCCGCAGACTGGAACGGCCTTCCGAACAACGTTGCCATCATCACTTGCCCAAGTCTTTTCACTGATAACGTAGAAACTTTCCTGTCATTGTGAATTTGTGCTTTTACTCTTGCCACCCCTTACGTAACACCCCTTTTAAGGGGCCTTTAAGGTAATAAAATGAATTGAAATGAAATGAAATGAAAACAATGAACGCGACAGGGGTTGTACGACCAGCAATGGAAACACGCTCAGTGCACAGTCGAACAACGGCAGCAGCACTTCCGTCGGCGACGCGAACGGCTGAGGAAACAACAGGTGTCACAACCTTTTTCAGACGACGGCGAAACGAGGAGCTCAGGAGAGAAATTTGGGCGCCAATGTCAATAAGAGCGTTAACTGGTGCACCGTCCACGCAGATATCGAGAAGGCTGCGGCGAGGAGCGGGGGTCAAGCGAAGATTTTCGGGCCGGGTCATCAATGCAGCATCACCTCTGGGAGCTGCATTGGTTAGTTTTCCGAGTGAGAGCCAGGTAAAGGTGGAGTGGACGGGCGTCGATATTGCGGAGAACGAGAGCGGCGGTTCTGAGGGGAAGGCGAGCGGCTGGACCTTCGCGGGGTCGAAGTGTCGAAAGCGTGTGGAGACTAAGCACGGGAAGACGTCTGGCGTGGTGCGAAGCCGGCACGGCGATCATAATTGGAACTAGGTCGTAAGTGGAACGGTGGTAAGTGGAACGATGGTGAGGTGGTGAAAACCAACGGCCGCGGCAGTGACGGGAAATGTGGCCGACACGCGAACAGGTGAACCAAATTGGGCGGTCGTCCGGTGTGCGCTAATCCGCAGGATTCCGGTAGCGGTAACGTGGGAGTATGGTCGGAGTCGGTGAAGCAGCAGCAACCAGTGGAGCGGTGTTTGGCAAACAGGGCGACGCAGACGGCAGGCCAGAATTGAGGCCCACGTTCGCAAAATCCTGGCGAACGACGGCCTGGATCAGCGCAATCGTAGAGTCGACCGGTTGAGGGGCGAAGGTGACGGGAGTCATAGCTTCCAGTTCTCTGCGTACAATTCTAGTTAAATTGGCAGGATGGGACGGTTGTCGCAGTGTTGGCAGGTCTTCGCAGGAGGATGTCGCCGCCGTGTTCGGAAGGTGATCAAAACGAGAAGCAATACGGCGTTGTTTTGCCTGCTCGAATTGCCGGCATACCTGGAGGACGGAGTCGACCGTTTCACAATCTTTACCCAGAAGAAGGTTGAATCCATCATCAGCAATCCCCTTCAGGATGTGGCCCACCTTGTCGGTCTCTGGCATGGCGCTGTCTACTTTTCGGCACAGAGCGAGGACTTCCTGGATGTACGAGAGGTATGACTCCATAGACGACTGTGCTCGAGAAGCAAGGTCTTTTTTAGCACCCGGCTTGCGTCCAATTGGTTTGCCAAATAAGTCTCGGAGCTTTTCTTTGCAGTTGTCCCAAGAGGTGAGGTCTTCTTCATGCGTCTCAAACCAGACGCGCGGCGTGCCCGCCAGGTAGAAAATAACGTTAGCAAGCATGAGCGTCGCGTCCCAGCGGTTGTGCTTGCTGACTCGCTCATACATGGCGAGCCAATCCTCGACATCGACGTCATCGGTGCCACAAAAGGCGCCCGGGTCGCGAGGCTGAGCCTCGGCAATGGTCGGCGCTGGTGGTGATGCTGCGGCCGGAGGTGGGTTGGACAGCACAGTGATGGCTCGAAGCTGACGACCGCTGCGGAGGCCCAGGGCAGGGTCCCGGTGTGATACCCAGCACGACCTCCATCAAATATTACGGGGGGTTAGCCCAGCAGCAAACGGGACAGGCCACAGTAAGAAGGCACGCCGAGTTAAATCACTCCAGCCCAAATTGCCACGTCCTCGTCGTCGTCCACTGCCGAACGTCCAAATCAACGTCGTCTTCGCCTAGCAACTATGCAATGTAACAATATATTCCTCTAGCACTGTTCCCGAGACGGTGTCTTTGGCATATAGCTTTGGACTGAGCACCAAGCAGCCATCGGCATTCAATCAAAGTCTGTCACGTTTTCGACGGATGAATCCCTTACTTCGAAGACAAGAACAAAGCATTGGGTCATATTGAGTGTGCTTAATAAGAAGTGAATGTTCCAGGCTGGTGAAATATCACTTTTCTGCCAGGTACCGTGATTGCAGAGAAAACGGAGGGATTCTTTGATGGAAATACGCAATTGGTCTTAGATCAGACTGGCCATCGCTAGAGACATCGCCTGTTTGTGAAATGTACAATCTGAGGCGGTGTTGACAAAAAGGTGAAGAATACCGACACGTCCTCAGGCACGAATATGGGTTTATTAGAGCAGCTATCTGACTTAGAAGATGCCTTCGCCATGTCCAGGGAATCTGCCGGAGATTCGCCCAACCAAGAGAACTGGCCCGCCTTTGGCACCATCCCGGCCCTGCGCCGTAACAGACAATACCAAGAACGAAGTCTTAATCAAAGTTACAGCGAAAGTTTTCCGTCTTGGACAATGGTCCCACAAGCGCCAATTAACAAACATCGCAATGTAGCTGACGAACACTGTCGAACTCTGCGCCGTAGCCCCTACCGCGTGTCGCCGCCAGAAAGCCAAGCCGTCGGAGATCAAGCGGAAGAATTGCACCATCTAAAACATGATCCAGGTGTCGGAGAGCCTCTGGGAGCAATCGCTTGCTTTATTGAGAAGGAAAGGGCACGACAACGCTCCATGCAATGTTGCCGGTCGTCGCCGACGAGGACAACCTGGAGGTAACCACCTGCCCCAGCACAGCACACCAATGCCCGAAGCTGCAGTCTGCGTCGATTCCACGGAGAATGCAAGCCAGGGGACTGGCTAGGTTTGTTGTCGATACCTGTTCACCGCTGTTGTCTGAGCGTGAAACTTTCAAGCCGCCAATTCGGCCTATATAACATCATTCGCAGGCTATCGACTAGACTACGAAGTTATTTTAATGAAGTGAAAGCATCCCTGTGACGCTGGCCACAAGAAGTGCTAGATGTCGTGCATCAAAAGCCATTTTAGGGTCGTTTAACGTTTGTTTTGCTCTCGTATTTACAAAGTTTATTTGTGTCCACTTTTCCTTTCATTGCAAAGCTTCGTGTCGATGCTTGTTAGAGAGGGGAGTATGGCCACGAAGGGTTTTATTGTTTGTTTTGCTAAAATCCGACGGGCAGGCTGCTTTTACACTTTGTTTTTTATTCGAGAAGCGACCAGATTTGACTATGATCAAAGCCACGCGCAAGGGCTTTTACTTTGTTCGGGATTGTCCTTGTGACTTTTGCGACTTATTTCGAAGCATCTTTCAGAAATCAGCGTGGCCGAGAGCCGTGGAGATTGTTTTTCGACAACTGTCAAGAATGTTTGATGCTATCACCGTAGCTGAGTTTTTCGTAACTTTGCGGGCGCAATTGAAACGACTGAACAGTTGTTTTTCGAAGCCTTTAAAAGGTCGCCCAAACTGGTGGATTGTTGTCTCAACTAGGCGATCATTTTTCTTTCTTGGCTTACGCCAGAGGTATAGATTTTGTGCATCGTAAAGAAACAAGACTTGCCTGCAGCTCAAAGAAAACATATTGTGTTTCTAGATTGCGTGATTGCTGTAGACGTTATTCATTCTTAGCACACAGGGGCGAAAATTTGTAGAAGAAAAAAGCCGGTGTATTCGTGCAAAACATTGCAGTTTGATATGAAAGCCTGTCAAACTACCTCGTTCTGCTGCCGCCATGTCAATGTGGATTCGCGGACGCATTTTTCCGCAGGTACCAGCATCGTCGCCTCGTTCTGGCCGTTGCGGAAGCAGGGCTCGCCGTCCGTCACCGACGACCAGCGGGAAACGCGCGTGCGAGCCACGACGGGAGTCAAAAGGAGCCCCTTGTCTTGTACTGTGCAGTGTACCTCCTGGGCTGCGCGCTGTCATGTGGCGCTTTCGTTGGCGAGCTCTTCATGCAGTCACGTCTCAAGCGGCGCCTAGTAGTGCTGCATCGGAGGTTGCTTAACAAAGCCTAAAATATGATCTGTGCGCGTGCTAAGTGGAATAGGAATGACAGCGACGGGGAAGTATTTTTTTTTGTAACCTCCAACTGTCCAAGATGCCGCCACTTATGTGATGACAGCTATAGTGACATAGGACCCAGGCTTGATGTGGTCATGTTGATAGTGTTGAGAGAAGCGCGGAGAATTGTTGCATTTTTGATTGCATGCTGTGCTGTTGTAACTGAATACCAAAAGGTTATGCTACTGTGTATATTGATTGTGGAATATGGATTGGCTTGTTGGATTGGATTATAGATTTGCTTGTTGGATTACTATAGATTGGATTGTGGATTGGCCATGGGTTGGTGAAAGTGTGACACATCCTGTCCATGCCACTCATTAGCCATAAAAGGCTTTCACCTTAATATTGTTGTGCAGCGACAAGCCGAAAAGTGAGACTTGATGAACGATGGAAAAGAGATTAATGGCCGCTGGCCTAGTGCAAGCACCGCGATCGTAAAAGGAAGACAATGATCAAAATGCGCGTGAAATGATGAGCTTGAGATCACGGTGACGGAAAATAGTGGCCTGGCCGCGTTGTTTGTCCTGCTGCGGGGTAGTAGCTAAGTACCTGGCGGTGTTGTGTTAGCTTGCCCACTTTTTTCTGTGTGCCTGCTCCAGTTAAAGAGTTATTGGGCGCAGGACGAAGGCTTAATGTCTACTTTTTCTCCCGGCCAGAGGTTTTCCTCTTGGTCGGCCTCTCTTCATCAGGACCAGCTCCTAATATATGTCCTTTTTTCGCAGTGGAGTAACCAGCATTCCTGTGGTTTTAGTTCCTTCTGATGGAGGCGCAACCCTTTTGAACAACCCGGAAGTGGTACAGGTGGCCCTTCAGACTACATCGCCTCACTACATGCGGATCTCAGATGTGCGGCAGTTCTGCAGGGGTAGAATATTGTGCAGGTCTCCGGTCAAGGATTGAGTCGCCAAACGTTTTGAAGTGCACAGCCTTTGTCAAAAGTTTGGAGCCCAGGGGGTTTGCTTCTGAAGCACACTGTCTGGTTCGTAATGCATCTCCAGCGCTCCAAATTTGCTGAAGGTAATAATATTTCTGGTCCTGCCTCCTCCAATGGGTAGGACTACCACCAATGTTACAGGAGTCCCACTTCGAGGCTTAGAAGCAAACCCCCTGGGCTCTAAACTTTTGACAAAGACTGTACCTCTTTCGAAAAGCACCCGGTGAGCGCATTCATTCCACCTCATCTCTCGTGCTCCAAGTGCTTAGATCGAGGTTTCGACTCTCGATTGAGCTCTTCAGAAACGCTTGAGAACCTCTCGTCTGCACGCGTCCTTGCTGTCCATCGTTGCAGCATACTGGTAGTGGGGGTAAACACATTCCTACAGAGTCCGTCACAGACACATTTGCAGGTATAGTGTGCACGTCAGAGATCAAAGTGTGGCCACTGGTGTTTAGAGTAGATGCATTTAACTCTCGTGCCCTTCAGTGTGAGAACTGCTAGGGGTTTGGCCACAGCAGCAAAGCCTGCAGATCGGGCTTACGTTGTTGTGCATGCGGCGAAAGTCATGCTAGAGAGAAATGTCCTGAACAGCAAGGAAAACATCTGTGTGGTGGTTCCCACTCAGCTAAATTGACTGTCCTGCACGAACTCAAAATGTTGAAGTTCTAGAGGTAATAGATAAACGCCGATGCACGCGACGAGAAGCCTTTGCGGCAGTCAAACAGGCAGCTTCATGTTATTCTAGTGTGTCTTCCAAATGTCCACCCGTAATGGACGCCTCTTGGCCACAGGCAATCACAGCGGGAGTTCAAAAAGCAATGTCAAATGCAATAGAACGCATTATGGAAGTCGTATCCACGTGCAATTCCCAGGTCATAGCTACCCAGACTACCAATCTGCCGCAGCTACCCACCGCTCCGCTGTTGCCCTGTGTGGTTTGGGATGCTCCTCCACTATCTGTGGTCATCAATAGCACTCCGCAGGGCCAAAGTCAGCACGAGCGACAAACGTCTTCTGAAATATCCCTAGCTAACAGCGTTATGGATCCATCCTCTGATGAATGTGTTGAGATAGGATTTGATATCCGCGCCCGAAAACGAAGTCGGTCTTCTTTGAGTATTGAGTCCAAGTGAAAGAAAAATCACGCTAGTTAAAATTCCAGGACGAATATTTTAGAAGCGGCAGTTCTGTTGCGGCACTCCCGCTAAGATAGGGTCGATAAGTGTACTCCAATGGAATTGCCGATCTATATTCTCAGCTTCAACACATTTGAAATGTCTATGCAACCAACTTCTACCGGATTTGATTGCATTACAGGAAACATGGCTTACTACAGATATTTATGATCGTGTCAAACATTACCGCTCGTTCCAACTTGACCAGTCCTCACGAGGAGGGGAGCGGTTGTTAGTGCTGATTTCTTCAACGTTTTGTCGCAGGGCCTCCTTTTCTTTTCAGTATTCGGACAATCAATGTGAAATACTTGCGGTTGATCTTAATATCCTAGGTCAACAGCCCTTTACTGTACCTAATGCATATTTCCCTGCAGGTGTGCATGACACTCGGCCTCTTGACTCACTCATGTCTAGTAGCCGATCTCAGGATTTATTAGTTGGGGATTTCAATTTGCACCACGTGACGTGGGTTTTCAAACAGATTGCTTCGGCTCTAAACTATTTTATTCGGTTTGTGAGAACAGAGTCTGCAACAATTGAGGAATCTCTACACTTGTACGTGGTCAATGTGCTCTGCGTTAGATTTAACTTTTTCCTCCCCAGGAGTCTCTGTCACATCTTGGGCGCCTGTGGACTGCGCCGCAAACAGTGATCATCTACCGATTAGTTTGAAGCTTGCGGGTAAATTAACTCTTTCCGAACGACAATAGCGCTCCTTCATAAACTACAGTCGTTTTAAAGACACCCTCAATTCAGCTCACAATTAATTTAGACCGAAACCCCGCGACATGTTCCGAATGCAAACCTACACATCTAAGCTCAGTTTTGGAACGCGCAAGCCAAAAGTCTGAATTCATTGTCACAGGAACCAAGGATGCAGTCACCAATAATTTTTGGAATGCTTAGTGCACGCGTGCCTATAGACGGCGGAAAGCAGCCTGGAAGAAACTTGTTATAAATCAATGCTCAAAAATTCGTTGGGTTATAAGTACGTCCCAGCAATATTTAAGCGCAGAGTCTTCCGCGCGAAGTTGGAGTATATTACGTCATTATGATTTTTTTTCTCAGTAAGGAAACAACGGGCTTTGTTTAATTTTTTGAGGAGAACGAAAGGGATTCCACCGGCTGCCACCATTGAATCCCTCGTTCAGTCCTCTGCTGATATCGCTAAGGCCTTAGAAGGAATTACGTGCGGCCTAGAACGATGATTTACATCTGCACTTTGTTCTCTAGCTACATTCACATGCATCTCAAGTGATTTCATTGTGGTCACTATGTCTGAGCTTCCGAAAATTGTTCTGCGCCTAACCCCAGCGGCTCCTAGAGCCAATAGGTCTTCAGGAGTTCATAGTGAAATCTGCGCAAAAAACGAAGACACAGAACTAGAAGGCACGACACGGGCGCAGACCATCAACTGAATTTTTATTCACATGAAGAGGCCTATATAATTATCTTCTGCCCACAGTGAGACAAGTACAAAAATACAGCAACCGCTAAAATCTACCCAAAACACAATCACCCACTATCCCTTCGCGTGCACCGTGATGCAACCGTCAATTACTCTTACAAAAAACTGCGCACAAACAAGAGCACGACAACCTTAACGGTCGCGCTGATATCACGCCAAAGACCCATATCGCCTGCTCGCCTTAAGAAAACTGGCCAAAAAGGCTATCTCCCTATCAAGCAAGGCCACAGATGGTGATGCCACACAGGAATCTGAGTCTTTCTTGGTTAGGTAAGCCTCCACCATCTCCCTGCATACCTGATCGCTATGTTTGAACAAGACGCTGGTCCTGTTCAAATAAATATAGGATTTTTCGCAACCCTTGCAATGCACGGCGAGATTAGAGGAAGCCGCGCCCTTCAACGACCTGCGATGCTCCGCCCTCCGCTCGTTCACACAACGACCCGTCTGGCCGATGTACTTCTTTCCGCACGAAAGCGGCACTTCGTAAACAACTCCAGTGTTACACTCTGTGAACCTAGTTTTCTTCCTGTGCGCTACCGAACAACGGGTTCCAGCACGACTGCCCTCAGACTCTAGGTGCACAGAGTGTAACACTGGTGTTGTTTACGAAGTGCCGCTCTCGTGCGGAAAAAAGTACATCGGCCAGACGGGTCGTTGTGTGAACGAGCGGATGGCGGAGCATCGCAGGTCGTTGAAGGGCGCGGCTTCCTCTAATCTCGCCGTCCATTGCAAGGGTTGCGAAAAATCCTATATTTATTTGAACAGGACCAGCGTCTTGTTCAAACATAGCGATCAGGTATGCAGGGAGATGGTGGAGGCTTACCTAACCAAGAAAGACTCAGATTCCTGTGTGGCATCACCATCTGTGGCCTTGCTTGATAGGGAGATAGCCTTTTTGGCCAGTTTTCTTAAGGCGAGCAGGCGATATGGGTCTTTGGCGTGATATCAGCGCGACCGTTAAGGTTGTCGTGCTCTTGTTTGTGCGCAGTTTTTTGGAAGAGTAATTGACTGTTGCATCACGGTGCACGCGAAGGGATAGTGAGTGATTGTGTTTTGGGTTGATTTTCGCGGTTGTTGTATTTTTGTGCTTGTCTCACTGTGGGCAGAAGATACTTATATAGGCCTCTTCATGTGAATAAAAATTCAGTTGATGGTCTGCGCCCGTGTCGTACCTTCTCGTTCTGTGTCTTCGTTTTTTGCGCAGATTTCAGTATGAACTCCTGAAGACCTATTGGCTCTGGTTAACCATTCCGTTAAGGGTCCTTGGATACCCCATGAGTGGCGTCTTCTGGAAATAGTTCCACTACTTAAAAAACAAGAGGAGGGTTTCACTTCAGACAACATACGCCCGATTTCATTAACATTTAATTCAATGAAATTGGTGGAACGGGTCCTGCTTCGTTGTATTTTATTTCTGCAAATGATCTCTTCAATCCTTGTCAAATTGGTTTCAGGCCGGGCTGTTCGATTTGGTGTGCTCATACAGACCTTGTGAGCCGTATTAAATTAGCTCGGAGCACTAAACAGTTTGCCGCACTGGTCACTCTGGATATGAGTAAAGCCTACGACAGCGCCGAGTACTCGACGCTGTTACACACATTACAGGACCTTAATTTGCCAAACTATTTCGTAGCCTGGACCTATGCTTTCTTGTTAAACAGATAATTTTATAGCTCCCGAAATAGTGTTTCTTGTAGGGAATTTCGACAGACAAGAGGTGTACCGCAAGGCTCAGTTCTTTCTCGTGTTCTGTTTAACATCTTTCTAAGCTCAATTCCATGCATCAATAATGTGACAACTTACGTGTACACTGATGGCATCGCATTTTTTGCTTCTGCAAGTGATGTTCACTCTCTTTAAGAAACCTTTCGGAATTACCTCAATGTTCTTGGCAACTGGCTAGGAAGTATTCATCTCTCCCTCAATGTGATCAAATGATCCTTGTTTCTCATCCCGTAAATATCTGCGTTGCTTATAAAAACCATATAGTTCCTCAAATTCAAACTGTAAAGTATCTTGGAGTGATATACGACTCTACTCTCTCCTGGTGGGCACACATTGAGCAAGCTTCTGCAAAAGAAGTTCGGTCCATTAACATCCTGCGTAGGCTTTGCAGCGCTAGGTCAGGCATGAGAAGGCACACTCCTGCTGATCTGTAAATTGTATGTCCGCCCAATTTAGGGGCTCGGCTGTGTTTCATTCTCAGGAGCTCCTGCCTATGAACTTCGCCCTCTTGTGCTCTTGGAGCGTCAGGCGTTGCGCCTCTGTTTGGCACTTCCAAAATATGTAGCTAATGTTGTCCTGCATCTAGAGGCGCGAATTCCATCTTTAGTAACTAGGTTTTGCCTTTTCACAGTCCAAACCTTTTTAAACTTGTGTGACTCTCCTTTTCACACCTCAAGCGCAATATTTCTTTGTCTACCTGCAGTCTTTTTAAATGCCACGTGGTCTCGTTTGCATACTCCGCAGATGTGTTTCGTGCAGTCTCTCCTTTATCCCTTAAACATTCATTTCACAGGTATTCATCAAATGTATAACATCTCTCCTTCAGTCAAGATTGCACTTTATGAAATTTTCCCATCGAATGCAAAGCTGCAGCCTTTCCTCCCCTTCATGGTTTGTTGCTGGACGACCTAAGGACCTTTCTGTTCCATATTCTTTTTTGCTACCGATGCCTGGCAGGATCATGATAAGACTGGTGTGGGCATTTTTCCCCCTACATTTTGATGGTCCTTTTCTCTCCGTCTTCCTGACTTCACTTGAATTTATCTGGCCGAAATATTGGAAGTAATTCTAGCCTTACGTAAAGTAGATCTTACCGTTTCCAAAGTCATGGTTATGACGGACTCTCTATCTATTTGCTCTACATTATCATCACCCACTGAGTTTCGGGTATTACGCCAATTTTAGCAGCTTATCCCGCTCCATCAAAATTCAGTACGGTTGCTCTGGGTACCGGGGCATATGGGCATCCAGTTAAATGAAGTTGCCGATTCCCTAACAAGGGCTTCTCGGTGCATACCAGTAATTGCTGTCCTGCCAACCTGCGCATATACAGCTGCGGTGAGGTTTCGCAGTTACAAATTATTTCAGGAATTTTCAGCCACGGCGCTCGCATCATCTCCCGAATATCAGCATCTTCTGCATTCTTGAAGTAGGCAATATTGGCGCTCGCGCAGACTGGAGGTGATTTTCACGAATTTGTGATGCCGAGTTCCTCTGCTAAATTTCTACCTTCACAGATCTGGTCTGACGGTTTCTCTACTGTGCCTTGTGCCTAGCCTGAGACAGTGGATCACTACCTGCTGTTATGCCGCTGCTTTTCTTCTTTGAGGAGGCGCCTATTAGAAATTTCGTTTCACCAACTGGGTCTGGCTGTGTCCACTGCGGCTGTTTTTCCGTTTGGCGCTTGTTCGCTTGGACGAAGCAACAAGAGTGCGCGCTGTGCTGTTCAAAATTTTCTTCCAGAAACACAGCGACTCCACTGCTGATTTTAGTTTTATTGATTTTATTTTTTACTATTTATTTTAATTTTTTTTTATTTTCAAACATTTATTTTCTTATTTTATTTTTTCTCTCTCTCAGTCAGTGAAAAATTGAACCATTCCATGTGTTGTAATGGAATCTGAACATAAAGCCATCGTCCCGTCTTCGATCTCCCAGCTAACAGGACCCCTATCATTGCGTCGTCCAATTTGGCAGCCTATACCCTATTACTACTCCTTTTCCTCTAAAAATGCTCCTCTTTCCAGCAGTTCACCGCCTGCGTCTTGGCCACTCCTACGTATGGGTATGTGCCATTTTATTTAAGGCCAACCAATCAATGACGGTGAAACAGAGATCACAAGGTGGTGTTGGGCTGTCCACCGCGATGAATGTTGAGCAATTGTGTCTTGGTCCACATAGCTTCCTAGCCACTGTTAGCCAGGAGCTGACGACCTAGGCCCTTGAACGCGCCAAACGGCATGCGCAGTGGGATGGTGTTTTGACATATGAGCAGCATTTCACATCGGGAGGCTCGGTATGTCGGGTCGGTCACGGCGTCACTTCGAGCTCGTCCTGTCGGGTGGTCGAAGGGGGGACGTGATGGGGGGAAACAGCGAGGTCGGTTTGGGTCTGACAGGCTAAAGCACAGCTGGAAAACGCGCACCAGGAACCCGCAGCTGAACCCGCACCAGGAACCCGCGCCAAATGTTACTTGGCAGCCATCCGAACAATTAGGTGCGTTGAACGATTGACAGGAGATTATTTAATGACCACGAGCCCATCACGCGGAGGTAGTAACCGCGTGTCTAGGCAAGAGAGGACCACATCTCCGATTTCATTGAAGGTGTTAGTCACTAACCGAGATGTTAACGCGCACATGGGGAATCCAAGAGCGGTTTTGAAAAAGAGTACGAATTAAGACTTCAGCCTTGTATTGCTTAGTCCTAGTGAGGTGGAGGTCGGGAAGGATGCACTCAATGCGGCTGATAGCCAGACCTCTGACGAGTCGGAGTGTGCCCTTTTCGTGCGTGCCCTTCTGTGCCCCGCTTTGCCGCGGATCAAGCGGGTGATGTTAACAGCCGAGGTGTGGAGGGTCTGAAGAATGTGGATGGGTTTGCCGTCGCGTTGAACACAGGGGCCGAGGACTCGGATAAGCGGGCGTTCCACTGTAATCCGGTCATGGATTCGAAGGTAGATAATGCCAGGCGAGTTGCTGCGGGTTCCATGAATTCATTTCATTTCATTTTATTACCTTAAAGACCCACGAGGGGTATTACATAAGGGGTGGGTACATATATTTTGGTGAGCAAGTGTTAACACAAAGAAACATGACTGGTAACATTATTAGCAAAGTTGGATGAGCACATGATGGCAGCGATTTCGTTGGGTAGGTCGTTCCAGTCTGCTGCAGTACGGGAAAAAATGATGCGGCAAAGGTGGTAGTATGGGCACGAGGTCTGGAAACTTGAAAAGGATGACGAGTGCGATGAGATATGCGGGCTGGAGGGACGATGTAGGGTGCGTGGCCAAGTGAATTATGGAAACATGTATGGAACAAGCAAAGGCTGGCAATGCGGCGACGAAGCGATAAGGGCAGTAAGTCGGATTCAGCTTTCAACGCTGATACACTGATGTTGTAAGAATACGATGAATGGATTTAAATTACTTCGGTTTTTTTCTCCGGGGCCCGCTTCAGTGACGAAATCCTCGACGGTTAGAATGGCTTATTGAAGAGCATTTCCTTAACCGCGAGGGAGCCACGAGTAGACCTTAAGGTAATATCACCTGCATACAAGGTATAGCCGATGTCCTCTTCAGCAGCTAGTCCGTGCGCCAATGGGGCCATAGCGATATTCAAAAGGAGCGTGGAGAGGACAGATCTTTTCGCAGTGTCCTTATTAGGAATGTAGAAGGGCTCTGATCGCATGGTGCCCATGCCGATTGTGGCGGTGCGATTGAAGAGGAAGGAGATGGTGTGCTTATAGATGCTGGTGCACAATTGATAGGAATAAGGCCGTTAAGGATGGTTGTGTGGACGATATTTTCAAATGCCCTCTTGATGTCCTTGTGAGGAGAAGGCTTTACGCGAGATGCATTGATTACTGTTTGGGGACATTACCGGCGTTTTTTCTGCTTGGAAATCTGTCTGGGTTGTTGCGAAAACTGCCACTGGTAATGCAGAAACCCTTTCGCATTCAAACCTCCCAGAGAACATAAGCACAGGTACGTTATTTACTTGACGAATATACGATGGACCTGTGCGAAAAATCGGACGTGCCACTTCCAAAGAGCAGAAGTATATCCGGACTGCCGATTCTGCAATCACGGCGTAATGGCTGAGTGCCCCCGCCAACACACTTCGCCGCCAAACGCTTTCAAGCTCTTTCAGCGGGGTTTGGCCAAGGCTAGGAACCATCCTCCCATAACGGCCGGAGGGAAGCGAACTAGGCCGTCGTATCGTCGTCATGACAGCGGTATCCAGCAGAAACAAACTTATCCGTATCCCGGTCACACAGACAATTCGACCACAGCCGGAGCCTTACCACGCTTTGAGCGTGGGATGGAATCATTCAATTTTAAGCATTTGTTCACGTCCAGTCGCCAGGTGTGCTGAAGTATTTAAAACTGGACCTAACCAGACTTTCTTGCCCCTCTTTGTTCTTAGAAAAAGCGCCACAGGAAAACCGCAGCATGGCCGCCTAGATAGGGCGCGTGGCGGGCTCCGCGTCCAATCCAGGCGCCTGTTAAGCGTAGCCGCATTACAGTGTCGCTGTCTCGAGGAGGCGCGTGATGGTGCAAAACCTCTATAATGTGCAGCGTGCATTAAACTATCGGTGCTTGCGCCAAAGCTGCGGTTTCTTTCCTTATAGCCCCTCATAAAGGCGCACGTTACAACAGCGGAAAGAAAATCAAAATATACACCAACGGTCGCGCCGAGAACAAGCGTCGGCTTTAAGTCGGCGTGAAGAAACCACTAGGTCGCCGTTTGTTACATCTGAGTCTTTGGTACTGGAGTGACCAGACGAGTGTATAAAGGTTTGTTTAGCTCTACTGACTATGCACACATGACAACAGAGCGAGACAAATTACGCATGCGACCCGGCAGCGGTGTAATCTATGAGTAGGACGTATTAGAGGGCAATTGCTTTTTTAGTTTGCCAATATATGAGCAGGAAGGTCGGTTTCATTCTGCCATGGTCGTTGGAAAAATTTAGAGCATATTTAAGCACGCAGAAACATTTCTTGCAAGGTGAGCCAAATGTAACCAGGCTGCATTGTTTGCTTCTAGTTCGTACAGCGGAGCCCTTACACCTTCTCTCAAGCTGAAATGGTCGTTAAAGGTAAGGACATGGGGTCTTTTTACCTTCCAACACCTTTTCATCTTTAGGAAAGTCACAGGGGCTCCACTATACAAGCTAGAAGGAAACCATGCAGCCTGGTTACCTTTGACAGAGACGGTACCTCATGGGTTAAGTGCATAGTTATATGTATCACATATGAACGAGTGTAATGTTTAGAGAATAATCTGTTCTACAGTAAAAAGCCTAATTATTATTGTCAACATATCACAAAAGCTTGCCTACGAATATTATGTCACCTTGAATTCTAGGTAGGAGGTTTTGCATGGAAACCGGGAAGGTTTCGTCGTGGTTGATGACGACGAAAGCGTAGCTGGCAGGAAACTAGGCAGCAGATACAGCCGCCCGCGGGCTCTCTTACAAAGCTGTTTTCTCCACCCGACCCGATCAGGAACCCGATTTTAATACGGTCTATACCTTCAATGATGCCACAGTCAAGATAGTCATAGCCTTTACCTTCGCCGATGTAAAGGCCTCAAGAAGGCGGATGAGCGGCTCCTTCTCCGCCTTCGCACCAATGCATTGCTGTGCCCGGCAGCACTACAAAATTTTTCCCCTGCTTTAACGGCAGCTGCCCGCACTGTAGAGCAGTTTCTTCGGACACGTATCACTTGCCGTGGACCTGCCCCTCCAACCGCGCTATTCCCTCCAATCCCCAACCCAACCCGGGGACTGGGAGGTGAACCTGCTCGGCTGCGACGACTTACAGGCCCAACAAGCCTTAGTCGGGCGTGCCCGGGTGGCGGCCACCGCCACTGGGTCCCAAACTATGGTTCTCCACCTGGTGCTTGTAAGGATCGGTCTTTTAAGCTAGAGGCCTACGGCGTCGGTCTTTTCCATCTTTGGCCGGTAGCTGCCGCGTCCATGGGAAGTCTAGAGGGGTTAGTTATGATGGCAGCGCGCGCGCGCTTGGACCCTGTCCAAGGCTGTGGGAAATGGGGAGTGGGACCGTGTACGACCTTGGCACTGTCGCAAAAGGCCGTCTCCCTTTTTCTGTTGAGGAAGGAGGAGCTCTCAAGTGGGGGAGTATATTTGCGTTGGCGACTTCTCAAGCCACCCGACTGTCCAGCTAGCAGTGGGTTTCTGTTTATTAGCAGGAGTGGCAGTAAATCCGATGCCAGCGCGCCTCGACGGGTTGCAGGTGTAGCGAGATGCATGCGAAAAACCGCGCACCATGCATGTTCCAGGAAGTGCCGGGTCCGCTGAGTCGGGCTCTGCCGAGCCCTGGGCTCATCCGACTTTTATGTATCGTGCCATTCCGCTGTTATCGGTCGAAATTAGGCGAGAGCAGATTTAGCAAAATTCCGCCCAATTAATGAAATGTTTAAAACCAGCTGCAAAAAAAAGAGCTGAGAGGAGCACGCCGTGTCTCAATCTCGTCGGCTTTTAAATGGCCTTTCTTTTAAACCGTTTCTTTCTCTTACTGCTTTATTTTGGTCCCGTCTTTAATAAATCAGTTTTGTTTGCGAAGATGTTGGGGTTGCTGCCCCAACCGGCAACGTGTCGCCGGACGAGTGGAAGAAGACTCGAAGTGCTCTTCGGACTGCTAACTGCAGTGTATCCAACGTGCCGTCGTTATTCGTCACTCGGGACGAGCATCCGACCAGCCCAAACTGGCCATCCGACGTTTAAGAAAAACTTAACTGGTCACGTGACCAGGATCATCTGAGCAGCTTTCTGCAAAGCGGTTGGAGGCAGTACTTCCCGAAGATTGACGGGGTAGCATTCTGGTGAGAAGCCCCGGTGTCCAAGGTCCAACTGAGGCGATATCTTTGTCAGAGGCCTCGGAGCCAAGAATCCAGGACAGCGGCGAGGAGTGATCGGAACTAGACCGGCGATCCGAAGCGCTGCGACTTCGGCGGCACCTGTGGTTGGCGACTTCGTCTGCGCAATGGGCCTGCGGCGAAGCCTGGATGCCGACCAGACATCTGCGTCTATGGACGCAATCTACCGCTGCTGCACAGCAGGTGCCATGATGTGCCGCAAGGTTAGAAAAAACAAGGCAAGTGGCTACATTCAGTTGGCGGAGTGGATATGGCTATGGGTATCGGCATAGCCAGTAGCGAGCGCAATGGCGGAGGCCAAGCGGGCCAGACAAAATGAGAGAAGTGACGCGTATATCCGAGACTTGAATCCCCAGATATCGATAGCCGAACCTGCGGCAGGAGAGGAAGAGAACTGAGGTGGAGTAACACTCAAGGAGAGCTGCGTGTGTACTGCCGGAGCCGGCACAGACAAAGCCATACGTTAATAGCGCGAAAGACGCTGGTCAAATGCTGATCGAGGTGGCAAATAAAGAGGATAAAAGCTGCGGAATTCATTCGGTTCCTATTGAGAACTGACAAGAGGCATCACAGGTTCCTGCAAACAGTCCAGCTATCGTTAGCGTCGAGGAGCCGCAAGTTGTGCAGTCAGCCAATAATGTTCACACATACCAGCAGTCTTTAATTCCCATGGTGGAGGAGAGCTCCACGGATTTGAGTGCTAAAAATTCGACCTATAATCAGACTGTGCAGGTCCTCTGCTGCGAGGCATGCCACCATGTTATTAGAGATTCTAATTTCACTGATCAGTGCAACGACATGAAATTTTCGTCTGGCCGAGATGCCCAGTGCGATCTTTTGTTGCAAAGTGATGCGTCGGATTGCCAGGTAGAGTTTGGTGAAAGCGGCGCGTACTTTAATGCAGCATGCTCAGCACTCACAGCGGAATTACAGAAGCCAGCATCACAGCATGGTAAGCGAGGGTGTTTTGAGCTGGAAACTCCAGACTCGTGCAACGCCGCGATAAGCTTAGTGGTAAATGAGCATAACCTGAGCAGTGGCGATGGCGAATTCGCCCGGTGCGCTCAGAGAGGGTAAGTTACACTGGCGCTGATAGGGGCGAACCACGATCTCCTTACGGGTACTCCCAGCTGGTGGACCGCGATCCTAGATGTCGCTGATCAGGGACCGTTCAGCTGGCCATGTCACATTCCAAGGGGCCAACTGGGAACGAGAGCTGAGAGCCTTTGGCGGAGGCTTGCGACCCATATGCGCACACGGTCGGCGCCTTCACCGAGGCCGAAGAGGGGCGACACAACCGGAAAGCAGGACGAATGAGAGAACTGTGCTCGCCGCAACACGGACAGTTCAAATTTACGCGACCAGACGGCGTGTTCGATCCTGGCTGATAGCGACAAACGCCTAATGGCCACCGCCTTAACCCACTCTGCCACTGCCAGATCGCGATAAGCGTAAAAATACAGTGAGGCTAGACCACGCGATGGGGCGGTGGGTGAGAGTGGGGGAACGAGAACAGTTTACAGCTAAGAGTCTGAAAATGAATGGACAGAGCCATGCTGATGTGCTGATTTTGTCTTGTGTGATCTGTTTTCTATTGTGATGACATATCATTCGCGTCTGACGAAAAGCACCGTGTTATAATGTCGGTCTTGCCCTCGTCTGGATCATGTTGCTATGTATATGCAACTTCATGAAAACTGTGCCGTCATATGTTTTCTTCATTCCGTATTTATTGCAGTGTTGTTGCATGCACCTGTGGTTTTTATAATGAGCTTACCAGAGGATTCCATTTCCTTGTGTGCCTCTGACTGAAATGTGCAAGCTAAGGATTGCGCTTGTATCTGCATACCTGAAGGTTTCTTCCTGGGAATTTTTTTTGCAATTGCTGCTTGGACCCAGAAGCGCTCCTTTTTCAGTAATTGGTGCCGCTCCCAGTCATGGTCCGGGTTCCTTGTGTTGTTGCGCTTTTTTTATGTTGTTGAGGGCCGGGTCCCTTGTGCTTTTGCGCGCTTTGGCATGTTGCGTGTACGAAAGGCGTGTCCCTCCCACATTCTCGTCGGCGAGGCGTTAAGCTAGAAGCCTACGGCACCGGCGGCTCCTTTGTCCCTTTCGCCGGTAACTGCCATGTCCCTGGGAAGTCTAGAGGGGTCAAGAATAATGACAGCGCATCGCGCGCCTCGTAGGGTGTCCAAGGCCGTGGGAAATGGGGAGTGACACTGCGAACGACCTTGTTAGGGTCGCAAAGGGCCGGCGACCTTTTTCCGTTGAGGAGAAATGAGTTCTCAGGTAGGGGGGGGGGGGGGGTGATTAGGGTCGGCGACCTCTCAAACCACCCGACTGTCCACTAAGCTATGAGATTTTGTTGACTTGCAGCAGGGACAGTAAAGCCGATGCGGGGATGCCTAGACAGGTTGCAGGTGTAGCGAGATGTATATGCGGAACTGCGCACCCGGCATGTTGCCGGAAGTGCCGGGTCCTCTGAGTCGGACTCTGGCGAGCCCTGGGCTTCGCCTACTTGTATGTATAGTGCCATTGCGCAGAGCAGATTTAGTGAATCTCCACCCAATTATCGAAGAATTTAAAACCAACCGCAAACAAAGAGTTGGGAGGAGCGCACCGATTCTTAATCACTGGCGGTTTTAAACAGCCTTTCTTTTAAATCGCCTTTTTCTCTTACTGCTTGTATTTTGGTCCTGACTTTAATAAATCAGTGTTTATTGTCAAGAAGTTGGAGTTGCTGCCCCAACCGGCAACGTGTCTCCGGAGGAGTGCACGAAGATGCGAAACGCTTTTCGTACTGCTAACCGCCGTGTATAGGACCATCGACCAACATACCATCCTTATCCTCGCTTGCGAGGAGCATCCGACCAACCCAAACTGGCCATCATCCGACGTTTACGAAAAACTTAACTCGGTCCCGTACGGGCTGATCAAAACATACCTCCTGTCCCTTCCTAAAAAGTGTTTTCACCACCACCATCAGCGGATCCTTATCGTAACGAGCCTGAAACCACGATAGATAACGGGGAGACTGAAAAGGTAAATTGCCTTTTTTAAAACTTTCAACTTAATAATCCCCAATCAGTTTCTGAAATGAAAGGAAAAAAACTGGGCTTGCAATCTGTTTGAGCACGTGCATACCTTGATAGAATTAATTTTTTTTTCTGGTGTGTTTTGCAGCATGCAGTGGTGGTTTCTATGATGACGACTAACTCGCGCGAAGAGATTTTCATCTGTGGGGGAAGGAACCGTCGTCAACCCAGATAGGTACCTTGCATAGCTCGATGCGCATGGCCCGCAGCCTCTACTCAAAGCCATGTGCGGCTCTCTGTTACTCGTTGTAGCTTGAAATCAATGCTGCTCCATTTCATTTCATTTCATTTCCTTAAAAGCCCATGCTTGGGGTATAACATATGGGGTGGTGACTAATAAAGAAAACGTTCTTTAAACTGTACATAATTTGTTACATTTTCATTGAAGTTGGATGAGCAGGTGATTGTGGCAATGTCGCTTGGAAGGCCGTTCCAGTCTGCGGCTGTTCGGGGAAAAAAGTAATTGGCGATGGTGCCAGTGCGCGAGAGTGGTTGGTCCACATAAAAATGATGACTGGTGCGGATTGATATGCGTGCTGGGGGAGGAAGAATTTAAGGAGCGGGGAGCATGGGGCTTTTGAAGATTTGATGAAATTAAAGATAAGCTGGAAGTACGACAAAGGAGTGATAAGGACGATAAACGGATGGCGTTTTTAAGGCAGAAACGCTAATGTTAAAAGCTTGGGATGCATGAATAAACTTGGCCACGCGATTTTGGACGGACTCAAGAGAATTAATGAGATAAGGTTGATGAGGATTCACATTGCTGATAAGAATTCGAACTTTGACCTAACGAAAGATTTATAGGCTAGTAACTTAACATGTTGACAAGCGTGATGAAGATGACGTTTTAGGAATCCTAGCGTTCTATTGGCAAATGATATTGTGTTATTGACATGCAAACTCCAGGCAAGATCAGTGAAAAACGTTATGCCTAAATACTTGTAGGACTGAACTGGTTCTATGGACACATCAGAGATTACGTAGGAACGAAAAAGAGGATTACGGCGGTGGTGGACACATAAAAGCTTGAACTTATGAGGGTTAAGTTCCATTACCCTATTGAAAATATTGAGCGTGGATTCTGCGTAGCTATCTTTTCGTGTTTATTGCCACGCAAAATGCGACGATTGAGCGACGTCTCAGAACGCAAGGCATCCTCAGATAATTTGCGCAAGCCGAGCAAGGCTCGCAAACGCGACACATCCTCACATAAAGTGCGCAAGCCACCCAAGGCTCGCACAACATGAGACCTCCTCGCGTAATATGCGCAAGCCGGGTGAGGCTTCCAGAATGTCCGAGAGCCAAGGGTGAGTCCCAGAATGTGCAAGAGCCGAGTCTGGCTCACAGAGCACAGGACAGTGTCAAATGGAGTTACCATCATGATACCGATAATACCTTGCATGGCTGCAAGGTTCCTACATCACTGCTCAACACGTTACGCTAATGCCTGCCTTAAGGCCTCCTCATCTGTCTGTCATTGCCTCATTCAGCATGCCTGTTGTGAGATAACAAGCTTTGCAGAAATGGTGCTTCGTGGGATGGCTCTCATATGTGTAGCATGCTTGCAAAAGGACATAGATAAGGTCACCTTAACTGGATTTATTAATGCCACATCCCTCATGATGGGTGCCACAAAGTGGCTAAACAATTTCTTCAGTTTCTCCAAGTCCAGCAGGTTGGCGTCTTGATACAGGTTCTCACTATGCAGCACCTGCAAAAAGGTAGCAGTATATGCAAAAAAATTCAGTTAATCTGCTTTCTGGAAATTCCAGAAAAGGGCACAAGTAGTTCTTCCATTAATGAAGTAATGATGATTTCGAAAAGTGTGAGGTTTGAAATACAGACACTGGAAAACCCGACTCAAACACGCAGGCTGCTCAGCATCAAACCTGCACAAAATCTAATAACCATGTCACACAGGCATTTTGAAGGCTTTCAAATGGCTATCAACTCAGTGGCACTTGAATGCAGCTAAATGGGCATGTTCAATAGCCACAGAGTCCCTAGAAAAGTGTGGACATCTATCAAGATTTTGAAGGCTTTTCACTGGTAGAAATTTGCACTGAGACATGGAGCACTCGCAACTGTACACTAAGGAATAAAATCAAAGCAATTTAATCGCTGAAAGAATGCTCAACATGAAATGTACAACTTATTTCACTGAAATAAAAGGAGGCTGGCTACAAAACACTGCAGCAAGCATATTATCGCTGTTGCCAATAGCACAAAAACAACGAATACCACCTTTTCAAAACATCGTGAGTGCTACAACAGCTTCTCAGCAAAATTATCAACTGTGACAGTGGCGCCACAGCAGCTTGGTGCGAGAAGATGAAATATCTCTACGGCGATGAAGTATTCTGTGTAGCAGCGGCATAACTCCCGAGCTGAAGTGCAAATTTCAATGCTCAATCTCCCACCTTAACTATTATCTTTAAACACATATTTAAATTCATTGCAGCGTGCTGCAGAAGTAGGTGGTCAGATCGTTCGAGAGGATACTTGCAAGCTATCTCAGGAGACGAACGATCTGAAGAAGAAACGCCAAAGCATGAGGACGTCTAACTTCAGAGATAGAATAGAACTAGGAGAGCTATCGAAGTTATTTATAAGTGCAAGGTAGCCAACATAAGAAAGTTTAACATGGAGAAAACCTAGCATGCTCTAAAGCATGGAGGTAGCCTAAAATCAGTGAAGAGAACAATAATCACAGGTAAAAACCAGATGTATGCGCTAAAATACAAAAATGGCAATGTCATAAGCAATATGAATAAGATAGTTAAAATAGCCAAAGAGTTCTACACAAATCTCTACAGCAGTGAATGTAATCAGAACGTTACAAGAGAGGCAGTAGGGCACAGCAATGGGACATCCCGCCACTAACGAAGGAGGAAGTAAAGAAAGCCTCAGGAGCAATCCAAAGGGGCAAAGCAGCTGGTGAGGATGTATACGCTTGCCTCCTGACCACGAGCGTATCAAGAGGTTGGAAGAATGCGAACATTATTTTAATTCATAAGAAAGAAGACGTCAAGGACTTGAAGATTTACAGACCGATCAGCTTACTATCCATTGCCTACAAGGTATTTACTAAGGTAATCACTAATAAACTCAGGACAACCTTTGAATTCTATCAACCAAATGATCAGGCAGGCTTTCGTAAAGGATACTAACAAGAGACCACATTCATGCAATCAATCAGGTGATAGAGAAATGGGCAGAATATAACCAACCCCAATATATAACCTTCATTGCCTAGCAGACAGCATTTGACTCGATGGAACCACAGCTGTGTTGCCGGCATTGTGGAATCAGGGTGTAGAAGAGTGTTATGTGAAAATATTGGAAGATATTTATAACGACTGCACAGCTACCATAGTTCTCCATAAGGTAAGCAATAAAATTCCAATAAGGCAAGGTATCGGGCAGGGAGACACGATCTCACCAATGCTATTCACCGCATGTTTACACGACGTGTTCTGGGGCCTTAAATGGGAACAGTTGGGGATAAGAGTTACTGGAGAATACCTAAGTAATTTGCGATTCCCTGATGACATTGCCTGGCTGAGCCACTCAGGATATGAACTGCAAAGTATGATGAATGAGTTAGGTAGGCAGAGCAGAATTGTGGGGCTAGAAATGAACATGCAGAAAACCAAAGTAATGTTCAACAGTCTAGCAAGGGAACAGCAGTTCGCAATTTGTAGCGAGGTGCTAGAAGTAGTAAGAGGATATGTATACTTAGGGCAGGTAGTGACCGCTGATCCGGATCATCAGAGGGAAAATATTGGAGGCTTATCAAGGTTAAGCCCAGTGGATGCGAAGCATGTCCTTAGCGTTTGGAGGCATCTTGACAGCATACAAGCCCGGCGCAAAGACGCTGGCGCGGTTGCGGGCACAGAGACTGACGCGACTGCGGGCGCGCGCCGCCTCATCCCTGGCGTGACGTCACATATCACGTGATGCAGCGATGGTGGCGCCGCAGCCGCGTCGCGCGCGACGGCGCGAACCGAAGCGTGGAGGCCTCCGCCGGGCGACGTCCGACGGCGCGATATGAGGCCCCATCTGCAGCCGGTGTGACGTCATCACGTGACGTCATGTCAAGTGACCTACTTGAAGGTCACTTGAAGGTCAATGGTGGCCACCGCCGGGCGTCGCGCGAAGGCCCGAAACCTACGTTAATATGCTTCGCATAATAACTAGAAAAATAAGAATGCAGTGGAGCGCATATGGCAGCTTCTCTCAGATCGTGAAAGGCAGTTTGCAATTATCCCCCAAGAGAAAAGTCTAACACAGCGGTATCTTACTGGTACTCACCTATGGGGCAGAAATGTGGAGGCTAACAATGAGGGTTCAGCTTAATTCAAGGACAACGCAGCGAGCTATGGAAAGAAAAATGATAGGTGTAACGTTAAGAGACCGGAAGCGGGCGGAGTGGGTGAGGGAAAAAACGCGGGTTAATGACATCCTATTTGAAATTAAGAGGAAGAAATGGGCTCGGGCAGGGAATGTAAGGCGAAGGCAAGATAACCGCTGGTCCTTAAGGGTAACAGAGTGGATTCCATGAGAAGATAAAAGTAGCAGGGGGCGGCAGAAAATTAGGTGGGCGGATGAGATTAAGAAGCTTGCGGGGATACGGTGGCCACCACTGGCAGAGGAGAGGGTTAATTGGAGAGACATGGGAGAGGCCTTTGCCCTGCAGTGGGTGTAGTCAGGCTGATGACGATGAATTTTAACTAATGTATACAAAATAGGGAAGTGGATAGCACAACTACAGCACAACAGTGGCTATTAAAACAGATACGGCACATCTGCAAGTAGAAGCCCTGGAAAGTGCATGTTTCTCAGTCAGAGCCAATAACACACTGAATTCACAGATGCCATCTCTCGTGCATGTCAACAGGCTATCACAGAAGTTCAGACCAGGAAGACAATCACGAAGGAATAGCACCCAGAGATGAGGGGCAAATGAAGTATACAACATGAGCAATGAATCACAACTGAATTTAATGCCAGAAACCTCATTGCAATCGTAATTGCAATTGTAATCATGTAGGAAGGTTGATGCTTGCATTGCGCATGAGACTGTTTTTAGCGGAGCGGTCAGGAGCTAGGCAGTTCCTTGCATCTGCCAGACGTGGTGCCGAAAAACAAAGGCAGCATTGGAAAAATTCCCCTGTCCAGATGAACAAGTTAGAATGACCCACAAGATTGTGGAGATGAGGCAGCTCGGTGTGCAAGTTCTACTCCCTTAATATTGGGTTGATGCAACAGCCGGCCTGGACAAAGTACACCTGCCTTTAAGTCGCAATGTGCGAGATTTATTGGTGCACTATATAATTTGCACAATCTAAATTAGGTTATGAAATCAAAAATATTCACTAATACTGCCTTCCATTTACTTTGATTTACTTTGGTAGAACCTTTATCTTCAATCATGTACGAAAGGAATGAGAAAAAAACACCACGGGCAAAGTTAACATTTGTTAAGCTGTGCTTGACAATGTGCTTTTTTCACTTACTAATGCCTGTCTTCCGTTAATCAATGAGTGGGCAAAGGTGCTCAAGCTTATTAGGGGCCAAAAGGCTCTCACAACCTTGCACCTGGTTCCAGCATTCTTCAAAGAATGAGACAGCTGGTGTATGTACGGAATGATCGCAATCCTATGTCACTTTTCTTCCAATGGACGCATTTATTGAGAGCTATTTTTGGCAAGGCTTTTGCATACAAAGGTTAAAACAGGTGCCAAAACACCGGCACCTTGAAGGCCGGCTTCAAGTCACAAAAACACTTCGTTCACAAAATGTATGCTCGAAGGCAACAGAGCTGCAGAGGCAAGACATGTTATCCTAGCAGTAGCTGCAGTACAAGCAGCACTACTGTCAAAGATCTAAAAAAGTTGTACTGCTGTTTTTTGCCCACCTGTCTCACTGTTGCATACGTGAGTATATTTGGCAGGTCAAAATTTCTGGCGGTTATCAGCCAGGCTTCATTTTTTTTACATATGTTCTAACATTTGCGAGCAGAAACATTGTAAAAAAATGTAAAGGACAAAGAAATGTGATCACGGTTAAAGAATGCAGCGCGAAAAGACAAAAACAAACGAAGAAATGGACACCCACCAATCCTGTCCACTTTTTCGTTTGTCCTTGCTTTTTCGCACTGCATTCTTTAACCATGATCACTGACCAACAAGTCCAAACAGCCACTTTAGTTGAAAAGAAATGTGGCCTTTCAATTGTGGTCATTCCATACTTGCACAAGTTATATTATTCTGCAAGAAATCTACTGCTATATACGAGGTCGAAGTGCCTTTCTGATGCCTACTCTGCTTATTGAGCACTTTTGTACACTTTTTAACAAATGAAAGATAGGAGCATGTAAGCGAAACGAGTCCAATGTCGAGCACGCTGCGACTAGTATAGATAGTGCTATTGGTGCTCTGTATCTAACTTGCACTCGAGGGTGTATTACCAGAACAGCTGCTGCATCAGCCAGACATGAAAGGTGTACGAACTTAGTTCGAGGAACACTGGCCTCAAGTCTCGCTGCTGATTGTAAGACATTCCTCTGTATTCCGAATTTTCTAACACCACCATCATTTTTTGGCACCGTGACCATATCATACAATAATTTGAGACCTACTGCGTACCTAAAGAAAATATGTATGTAAGCCAAGCATCAGCCGTTCTATGCAATAAGAAGTCTAAGTGAAAAAGATTCGATGTATATTAGAGAAAGCCTTGCCATTTTTGTACTTCTGCTTCTATGACTGCTTGCTGGATTTTTTTTCTTCAGTTGAAAGCATTCTTCCATCCCTTCTCTCTATACACTATTCCTCTGCCAAATTACTGAGTAACCCAAATAGCAATTCCTAAGTAGGGAGGGGGCCTTCTACAGTGACCACACAGGGGCCTTCATGTTCTTGCGGCAATCAAAACATCCCTTTGTAACACTGGCCCTGAATGCACCACTATACTGTTGTGGCAGGCCAAATACTTATAGAATTTATTTTTCAAAACCACACAGAAATCCACAACTGCCATTATGAAAACAACCTAGTAATGTAACCATAAGCGTACCTGGCCAGCATGATCAGCATGGAAAGGCGCACAGCTTGTGTGCAGCTCCTAAAATGAGAGCAAATTCACATGATTAATCACAATTTCCACAAAGATATTCTTGAAAAATCATGTTTTTGCACCTCTCAGCCTCATGCCTGCCTTTTTGCTCCTGCAGCAATGAGGCAAATCTGAGCACAGCTTGGGGTGAGCTGGTGGTATCACATTACGCACCTGACACTACGTGCATCAATCCATTTGTATCATTGAATTTCAGAATGGCGAAAAAGACACACACACAGGAAAAATGGTGGGTGGATGAGATTAAGAAGTTTGCGGGGATACAGTGGCCGCAACTGGCAAAGGACAGGATTAATTGGGAGACATAGGAGAGGCTTTGCCCTGTAGAGGGTGTAGTCAGGCTGCTGCTGCTGCTGATGATGATGATTATGATGACAGCCTGAGCACACCTACAAAGTAAAACTGTGAGCTCGACCCAGCAGCATTTTGCTGTGTTGAAAGAGAACAGGTACAATTGAATTGCTGCATTACCTTGTTATTATCATTAAAAAGTAGAGGGCTCTAACGACTTTCTAATTTACATCGAAACGATGGGTTACAGTGAACTTTCACGGATTACACTAAGAGGCACTGAATATCCAACACAGCTGCCCAAGAGAATATTAGGCAGCCGCACTAGCCTTCTTTTGCGCTATGCTACCTGATACCAGATTAAAATTCCAGAGTAATTTACTAATGCTCTAGCACTGGGATACGTTATGTCCCAGACTGATGCAGCTGTCTTACTAAAGGCAGAGAAGCTTTCAGTGTGGGTCACGTGTGCTGTGGCGTGAACACATGCACAGGATCATCTGCTACCATTCAAGTCCTCTGTGTACACAAATGCAGGTGCAATAGAAAACCCACATCACAAATTTGGCTAGTCTGGTTAGCCAAGCATGGGCCAGCTGATAGCACGAAGCAGCAGGTGCGACCCGTACCATCATCATCAGCCTGACTACGTCCACTGCAGGGCAAAGGACTCACCCATGTCTCCACATTAACCCTGTCCTTTGCTAGGTGTGGCCACCATATCCCCGCAAACTTCTTAATCTCATCCGCCCATCTAACTTTCTGCCGCCCCCTGCTATGCTTGCATTCTTTTGTAATCCACTCCATTACCCTTAAGGACCAGCGGTTATCTTGCCTTCGCATTACACCCCGCAAACTTCTTAATCTCATCCGCCCATCTAACTTTCTGCCGCCCCCTGCTATGCTTGCATTCTTTTGTAATCCACTCCATTACCCTTAAGGACCAGCGGTTATCTTGCCTTCGCATTACAAGCCCTGCCCAAGCCCATTTCTTCCTCTTAGTTTCAAGTAGCATGTCATTAACCCGCGTTTGTTCCCTCACACACTCCGCCCCCTTTTGGTCTCCTAATGTTAGACATCATTTTTCTATCCATAGCTCACTTTGCTGTCCTTATCGTTTGGCACGTTTTTTTTTCTTTGTAATAAGGCATAAAGTATTATACATGGATTACCACATGGCATCCTCCTATGACCGCTAAATAATTTATAATCAAATTTCTTTCTCCTGGTGTATTTGTTTCGGTTTCAACAGCTGAATGATGGCTGTGACGTCAAAGCGAGGTTATTGGTCGCGTGAGGCATGAAAAACTGCAATACAATTGGCAGTTCTGGCTCTTAAGGAATGCTGGCGTCAGCACTGTAGCGAATTAAGACGATGAAGCAGCGATTATAAGTGCAGTTTTTCCACGCCTCAAGTGACCTATAACCTCTCTTTGATGTCATAGCCATAGTTAAATTGTTCACCGAAACAGGATGGCAGAAAAATTTGATTATAAATTATTTAGCGGTCGCACGCGAATACCAGATGGTGATTCATGCATAGTTGCGTCTTCCGCGTCATTATAGAGAAGAAAACATGCCACCAAGATTAGGCGTCTATACTCTTTTAAGCTGAACTCTTTTAATTAGCCTCCAAGTTTCTGTCCCAAAGTTGAGAAACATGCAGGCTAAAGAAAAGATTTCAGCTTAAGTACCAAAGTGGCTCTAATCACACGATGAAGCGGAAAAACTCTCGACACTTGAACAGAGAACAAATAGGAATTCCAACAAAATTTTAGATTCTTGTAAGGCTATCAAGCATTTCTGAATAGTGTAAACTGCACTTTCACACATACAGTACGCATGTATGCCAAGCTCACATTCAGTAGCCCCGTTTTCCGGCTGTAATTATCACGGTCTGAGCTTAGTTACAGATTTAAAACCAGCCAAAAGATGCAACACAGGAAAAGAGAAGAAAACAGGTTGGACCATCAATTGAATTTTTTGTGAAGGAAAAGAAGGCTCGCATGAAGATGCGCACACACATCACCCACACCAGCGAAAGGCAGGACAACAAATAACTCACTGATATACAAGCACGTCATCTAAAAGAGAAAATTCTTTCCGTTGAAGATTGACTAATGGCTTCGCTACTCATGCAGCCGTTGCCTTGGAGATATGCATCAAAAACCTTACATATTTGTTTACCACTTCTATACCCCACTGATGGGTCATCGTATGATTTACACTCACGACATTGGCACTGTAGAGCCAGATTAGAAGCTGCCTTCCCCCTAACGAGTTAGTGCTCACTCAGGAACACATTAAAGACACCTGCACCTGAAGTACACCTGAAGTAGTTTCTTGCCACCTGAAGTTTCTTGACACCTGAAGTAGTTTCTTGAACAAGCTAGCGGAATGTGATAAACCACTTCTTGCAAGTCCTGAACCTAGTTTTATGGGATACCATACTGCTATCCCGGTTTTTATCTGCAGCGCAAAGGCCCCCAACACAATGCTTGCCACAAAAATTACATTTAAAAATTTTCCCGCCACTCGATTTGAACTCATGAAGTCTACACAAAGGACTCCACAATAACCGTTCTGAGGTGAATGGCAGTTCAGCCTAGCCTCTGGAATCTGTGCCAAAAAACAAACGGAGTCAACGCATCGAATTTACTTCCGAAATCAGCCAGTGCTGATGATAATTGTATTTTTTGCTTTCTCTGGCTTATAAAGCTCCACTTTCAGAAAAAGTGACGTCTTTGAGGTTAGAATGCAGAACTCCATCATCACAGGTCAACTTCAGCTTGCCATCAGTGTCCCTTTAATGCCTCAAAGTTGAACATTAGCTCCATCCATAGAGGAGGGCTGTGCAAAAATTTCGACCATCAAAGATTCTTTAACATGCCCTGACATTGCATAACACACGAGCAAATATGCATTTCACCTTGTCGAAACGAAGCCACCGCAATTAAATCCCGCGTCTTTGGGCTCAGCAGCCGAACACCAATGCAGTAGGCCACAGCAGCAGGTGAAAAACAAAAGAGAGCCCTTAATAGGCAACCTAATTTGCCAAAATCAACATTACGAGGGGTCACACAAGTAGCAGTGGACTAGGAAAATAAAAGCTACTTGTGTCGGAAGATGTCTTCAGTGCTTACCTCAAAAGCCTGCTTGCTTGCTGGGCATCCTAGCACCAAGTGAAAGGCTGGCACAGCCATACTGGAGAGCTTGGAAGAGGCATTGCTGGTAAAGCTATGTGGAGCTTGCTGCAAGGTAAAAAGACACATTTAACAGCAGCACAGTGCAAAAAATGGACTAGAATCAAGCATGTAAGGCAAAATGCAAGACACAAAAAGGAGCCGGTCGCAGAATGGAACACGACTGTTTAACCATATTTCGAAGTGGGCCTCGCAACAAGAAATTCATAACCATGGCAGTCATTCACAAGCTAGCCTCAGACGAGACATCGCTTGCATATCGATATCCAGCATCGTTTCTACAATACATGCAACCATTCAAAAGAACAGACCACCACAGAACGATATTTTCAGTAGAAGGCTGGTTTGCTTCAAATTCTGCATGCGTCCCTCAATTTGAAATCTGCATGATTAGCACTGATTTCACATTCTCACAGGTATGATAAATTAATAGTGCCAATTGCAGAAAAAGCACAATTTTTCCTTTAACATAAAATAAGGTATTGGAGAGGTACCTCGGCATATTTAAGTCAGTCAGATTTATTTGCGCCATTGGTTATAATCATGAAACAATCAAGTTTATTCTTCGTACATATTAAGGCTCAATTACCCTTAAATTTCACTGCAACTTCGGGATTTATGGCAAATGGAGCTTGGGCACCTGTGTGCGTTTTGCAGTTGTTTGTACCATTTCAGCTCCGAGCCAAAGTATGAAAAAGCGAATGCCAAAATACAGGCGAAAAACTTCAGAGCAATTTGTTTTTATCTCACCGTTCTGCTATTCAAGGCTCGACTACACTGGCTCGGCTATAAGTACGAACGCAGCTGGATCATACGGAGCTTCGTACCTTAAATACACAATTTCTAAACGTACAACTGAAATACAAGTGAAAGAGGAGGAAGCTCAATCCTAACGCATACAGCTGAATCGCAGTCTACGTAGTTAAACTGCTCGAGCGCTGTTACTTCAATTACAGAGTAACATGCGGCGAGAATGTCAAGTCCGGGCCGAAGATCTATTGGCGGGCACATATTCCATTCTCGGCGAGAGATGAATGGCAGTACGGCGGCAGTACGGCGCCGATATCGTGGACCCCGCGATCGGATCAGCTGTGCATATCTGCATGGCAAACTGACCATGGCCGTGTGACCACTGACACTACACGCGCATTCATGCCCGTGTGCCGCCAGCAAACAACCTTTCAGCGCTGCGTGCTGCCGCGATAGGCACTGCGTCTTCGCGTCTCTCTACTAGCTGTGTTGACGTGGCCAGTTGTGCGCAAAGGCTTTGAAATAATGTACAGGCTCGAAGAAAATTAACTTACCCCGAAGAAGCGAGATGTCACCCGGGTAGTGGTCTCCCACCAGCTGCTCCGCCTTGGAGGAAATGAGCCCCGCCGTCAGCATAGCGATTCCAGTGAAGGCGCGCAAAGGACGACGCGCTATCCGTCGAGCACGCTGACGCACGCTATACACACAGGTTTACTCAGCACCTTACCACGTTTTCGTACATCGCACCAGCGAATTTCACTGCTGTCGGCACATCACATATCGGAAGAGTGACAAATGCTCATGCCACCGATGGTTCATGCCATCGGCACCACAAAGAAGGACCACGACAAACGTAACGCTGACCGCCATGCACTGCCCAGACGCTGCGTTCGTTGGCTAGCGCTTCGGCCAGTTCCGACTGCCTTCGGCCCGTTTAGAAAGGCATCGCCTCCAGGCATTCCTCCAGGTCGTCTCTTTCGGGCTCTATGCTTTTGGGCAGTGCGATAGCAAAGGACTAAAACCAAATGAAACTTTCGTTACAAAAATAATTAAGTTCTTGTGCACATATTAGCATTAAAAACTTGAGAAATTATTGACGCATGGACGCATGAATATGCGTGTCGGTACATGCGTGCGTGCGTGCGTGCGTGCGTGAGTGGGCACGGTCTAGAGCGTCAAATCCAAAGCCTATCCGACATGCTGGATGGTTTCTGAGATCACCGCCGTGAGCTTCGCTTGTTTTCACGTGCTGCTGCTGGGCGCTCTTGCGCGCCGCTGTTACTGTGCTGGAATCGCAAAAGAAGGATTACCGGTGTGTGCTGCCGGTGAGCGCGCTCTCATCCAAGAGTGGTAGCAGCTCCCAATTAAGCGATCCATCGGGGCATATGTGTTATGGATGTCTGGTCGACAACGATAATGAGGTTAGCAGCGCGGTGCCGTCGTTTGATGAGTCGAACCTTTCGGCCTATTGCACTGCTAACTTCGTTGCAAAAATGCCTGGCTCATAAGCAGCGACAGTGGCCATTGTTTCTGTGGTGTGTTTCGATTACAAGACGGCGCCCTTCTACAGTGTGGCTTCCTTGGAAACTTAGTCGGCGGTGTGCCTGCAACGCCTGTCGCTGTCAGCTCAAACTGACCGCCTGCGAGCGCTGCCTTCTTTTGCGATGTGAACGGTGACTGGACACTTACTGCCTGTGGCGGGAGCTTATAGCAAAAGCGAAGAGTGTTTTGTGTGAAAGTTTGACGAAGTGCGTGTGTCAGTCTGGACCCTTAGCAAGTCATACGAGATGCGACATGCAAAACTGGTCCACCTGTCGCTTCAGCAGAAAGGAGTGCGGAGGCTTTTTACGCTACTTCATTCGAGAACTGCCCATGCAAATATTTCAACTCGTCTCTTGCCTAAAGAGCGTAGTAAAGAAGCTAAAGCAACAAAACTGCTGCTTCCATGCTGTATATTGATTCCGCACTCGTGCTAGAGGTGGGAAATATGTAGCAGTTATTGGCGTAGTTACAGCCTATGAAGCAAGTGCAGCTTCATGCAATTGCAGGTTACGATATGCGCCTTACTTGGTATTGACTTTTTCACCAGACATAGACATTTGTCAACTAAAAGAAATTTCCTTGCTATAGGATTCTGCAGCATTATGTATGCTTCTGGACACTGAATACCGGGCGCGTCACCTCTCTTGAAAGCACTCAGATTTTTGTACTTATCAGTACGTTTGAGATGAGAAAATTTTATCAGCTTCTTTTCTTTATTTTATAATTACTATACGGCATGTTGCAAAAAAAATGTTTTAAGGAAAAGTATTTCAGTTTAGAGTAGAATAGTTCAACAAAGTTGTTTTGGGCATTCTGGTAACTTCAAGATGGTATCTGATGGTTGCATACAGATGCGCAAGTCAAACCTCAAAGGACATCAAACTTAAAAGTACCGCTGAGCTTATCCTTTCATGCTTTTTATGTGTGTATAGATCACCTGGGGAAGTTCAGTATTGGATCTTGGATTTCATAGTTCTGCTACAACTTTTATCTTCCTTTCTACACATGAAACATGACTGAACTGGATTACATTCCACAAGCAAATACCTGACGCCTTACAAGCGTTCCTTACTGTGCACAGTTGTCCCAGTGCATTATATCCACTCATGTGCAGCACACTGTTGTGTTGCTCTTGGTCTCCGAATGTGACTCTCAGCAATATGATGGAATCATAGTCCATCCAGATGGTCTTTGTGGTAGTGCAAATTTCTAAACAGATTGAAGAAGAATGAAGAGTGTGATACTTCGTCATGCAATGCTGGTGCTAATCAGGCAACATGTGTGGTATATATACTTCACACATTTGAGATTCATTGAATTTGTTCTGGAGCCATACTGGGAATTAATAAATCGATCTGTGATTTGTAACTGAAATTGAGAGAGGGCACTAATTTCTGAACTTTTGACACCAACTGTGAGTTAAAACTGTCTTTTCATGTAGGCTTACATGGCCTTTTTACGTGTATTAAATTTATGCTAATGACTAAGTTTTGGAAATTGCCTCGTAACATTCCTGTTACAGCTCACAATTCGCTTTCTGCACGTCATGTTTGGTTGAACCTGATTTATCCCCAAGCTTGTTTGTTGCACCTAACAAACACTGTTGCCCTTTCAGAGTTATTCCATTGATTGACTCCTTTCGAGTGCAAGCAACAAATGGTTGTGTTGCTTCTGATTTCGAAATATGGCTGTCTGCATGACGGGCAACAACATAAGTGCTCTGGATGGCTTTCATTATGCATCTATAAGATATCTGTAACTCTCAGAATTGGTTAAAGTAAGAACTGAAGGATGCTGTAAGAGTCATTAGCAGCTTGTTTTTTACATTATTTTACAGTGAACTTGCAATGTTGACAAGTTCTTGCTCAGTGTGCATGTTGACATGTACAGGTCCCTGGAGTATCGAAGGGAACAACCATTTTGTACTAAAAGATAATTTTTTGGTTATTTGTTTGCTGAAGTTAAAAATGCTTAATGGGTACTTACGCCAAGACGAAAATTATAAAACAGCAAAACGTGAGCTTATTGCTCATTATTGAGAAGTAATCATTAACTGAATGCTCGAACTTTGTTTGCTTTCACACTAAATGGGCCTTTACAGTCTCGACAAGTTACTATTAAGCAAGCAAACGCACACATGGCCACACGTAGCCTCACTGAGCTTGCTCAGTATGCACATAAGCACGCACAGCTTCGGCAAGCCCCCTCTCAGCACGCAGATGTCCACGCACAGAGAGTTGTCCACGAGAGTCCACGATTTTTTCCACACAGAACACCCAGAATGCGTACAGGTCAACGCACAATTTCTGCGCATTCGTGTGCAACATGAACTTGATCGTACAAAAACCACTGTTCTCGTGCAAACTCACGGAGAGTTTTTTCAATAGGGAAGTCAAGACAAGTTTATTGAACAAAAATAATACAAGCGAAATTATTAATTGAAGTTAGCAGTTCCAAGTTTTACATAATTTTTGAGTGAATTAGTAAATGACGACCTCAACACAAGACAATATGTAGCAACACCGCATTATAAGCGGTGCGTTACAGATCAACTCATTTGATTGTTCGTCATTGAGAAGAAATTCTTCCCGACTGATAGCTATAGTAGTATCACCCAAAAATATTTCTATGCTCTACCGCTGTCCTCAGTAATATTCTTTTAATGATATTGCTGGTCGTATGTGCAGGGAACATCGGTTTGTCGAAATCAACAAACAGCCCATTAACATCTAAAGCTTGAACTTAACCGTTTCTTTATGTGATAAAAGAGGAAAGACTAACCAAAGATGTTAAATGTACGTCAAAACGAGTCTGGCGTGCACGGTGAATTCCCTTAGGGCGTGTTGCTGTTGTCCTCTAAGAACTTCAACGGAAATAATAATTCCATTGCAGGGGAAAATCTCGGCACTGAAAGCAATGAAAAATCACGAGAAAAGTTTTTCTTTGTGAGTGACATAGGTTCTCCTGCATAAATGGGGATGGCACCAGTGCAAAACTTACCCAGTAGTGGCGAAAAGACAAGTACCTCAAGTGTTGAACTTTTCCTCGTTGCTTGCTCCATATCATTAATTTCATTTCTCTATCTGAGCAAGTTCATTATGTAATGTAGTGCTCTTGTGATGGCAAGGCGCACACCTTACCTGTACCGTGCTTTGCTAACTACAACACACTTAGGTTCAATACCTGTAACCTCTGCTTGAAAACGAAAAAACAAATGTGTACACATCAGTGTGGGTATTTCAAGCAGTATAATATGCGTTCGTGACAAAATTACAGGTTACTACACACACGTAATGAACTCCGGTGCACTTTTCAATGCAGGGTCACTAAAAGTGCAGGCTCGGCGTCTGCGGAAAAAAATTGAAAAGACGGTGCGCGCCTCGTGATACGGACACTATCTAAAGAGGAAATACGCTTCTGTAATAACGGAACGATAAATGATTTTATGCCAAATTGACAAACAATAGCCCGTAAATAAGGCGAGTGGTACCCGTGAAAAAAAACATATTAAGTATGTAAAGGCATAATAAACTCATTATTCTTCACTTCTCTGTTTTGGTGAAGAGGCTATGCAATGATTCTCGGAATGAAGATTTTGATAGGAGCTCTCCAACCAGAGCTGCAGCCGATAATGCGCACCCGAGCAAATACAATACAAAGTAGAAGACAAACAGTTCATGCTCATCCTTGTTGCCTGCGTCCTGTGGCACGGACGTGATGCGATGAGGAACAGCTAGTCCTTGTTCAGTGATAGCAAGCAGTAGGTGGCGGTGTTGCTCGCTGTAAGGAAAACGGCGATAAATATTCATAGGAGAAAAGAACACAGAAACTATTTCAATTCTCAGTGATAGAAAGCATGGTAACAAATGATTCACACAGTTTATGGTTTTGAATTTCTATGCTGAGTTCAGAACGGCTTCTTTTGTTGCTTGTAATGTAGGCAGAGCTTTACAATTTTATTTCCGGCTCTGTGCCCCCCTCGTCCCGCTAGGACTTGCCGCCGGTCATAGGGAGAAAATAGGTGTCTTCTAATGTATGGGCTGCGTCCGCCCCTTCATAGGGTGCTAAATGAATTTGGAAAAATAGATAGGTATGCGCCACTGACAGTAAGCCCTGCTGATTGTTCGAACAGCAGATATGAGGGCACAACTAGAAAAGCAAAAGTACTAACCACAGTGGGTTCAAAACATGCATAGCTGGTACTTGATGCACTGTGGTGAAATGCTCGCCAGGAGCCAAGTTCCACTGTGCAGCCGCATACACTTCCTCCTCGTTACACGTAGAAAATGACACATATGAACTCGCTCATACCTTCTTGTAACAGACGGGCATATCGGCTTCATAGTTGCAACTTCTAATGCACTGTTTCACAGCATTCCAAATGATTTGAAAAAAATCCTTCAGACGACTATCTTCTAATTCGCCTTCATTGAACCCAATCGAGTCCGTGCTCAAGCAAGGCCAAGCGTGGCCTGCCTCAATTCGAGACTGAATTTCCCGGAAGGAATTCACACTGCCTGAAACAATCGGAACGCTTCGGGTGGCTGTAATGCTGGACTGTATTTAATTGTCGAGAACGATCATGCCTAGGGCCCAGAAAGCAGTTGCCAGGTGTCGATGTATTAAAGAGCCAGCCGCACACGTCGGAGGACTCCGTCCCAGAAGTGCGCATGAAAGCAGCAAAAAATAGCTTCCCGCGTGGAACGTGCGCTGTGTTCCAAAAAGAAGGTGACAGCGGGTAAATGTAAAGACGCCTATTGTACACGCGACTCCAACCAAAGCGACGCATAAGTAGGCGCATGATGTTCAGCTATCCATAAAGGTGATTCTGTTGCTTACTCTACGCCGGCTGAAGAAGCACAGCGGAAGATGGGAATATTGCGCGTATGGGTAAACGTCTCCACTTGATAAGATGCTGCTACCAGTAGGAAGGAGGAATAATTCAATAACCTTGTATTTGAAATCTCGCCAAAGCCCTCTTTTCTCTATGTGCAACGTGTTGCTCAGGCTTCGGTATCCATCAATCAACGCCAAAGCTTCAGATATTTTCTTAACGTCTTCATGCACCTTGCCATAAATGGCCAATATAGCGCGAATCGTCTCTCCTTTTGGGAACCTGGGTATGCTTGACGAATCGCGATAAAGACCTCAGACGCATTCACTCTCCGGTAAGTCTTACACCGTTGGTAGCGGTCTTCAGTAACGTTAATGTCGCTTGCACTAACACTGATAAGTTGGAAGAGGGGAGAATCAAAATATTCGTATAGCTCACTGTTAAGGTCAGTGTCGATCACCGACCGATGTCTCACCTCCGTGAATACTAGGCTATAAATGTCCATTTTAGTCATATCCGGTGCAGGGCGGAAAAACGGTATAAATATTATCCTTTCCTGAATTCTAAGCAGTGGACGCGTTTTTGACAAACGACCACACCTGCTACGAATCCCTTCGTACTGATCTTTAAATTCACAATATACCTGCGAGGTTATAGCTTTCACAAACTTAACCGCGACGGGAAGCTGCTTCGCAGTTTGGTAAAGCCTTTCTGTATCTGACGAGAAATAAAGGAGGACCGGTCAAACCGGGAAACCACGCGAAGCTTCCATGATATCAATCATGGGAGGGCATAGCTCAGACGAGTTCCAGTCAAACAGGAGGGAGTGCGGAATAAATACATATATCCACAGAAATTTCCTCCCACAACAATTAGCCATGTCTTTCCGAACCTTCCGCAGGAATGCCTTGCGTATACAGCAACCACTTTAAAGGAATTCTGCACCTAACTCACGTGCTAGGTGCACATCAATATATATTACAGAAGAGCTAAAAATATCGACGAAACTTAGATCAAATAATATAAAAAGTATCTCCGGTGGAGTAAATCATGATGTGACAACGTGGCGATCTGCGCGCGCGTCTGGGAGGCCGAATGTTTGTGGTTGCATTACGCACACTCGGGAGTGATGCAAATTGGGCTGAGCAATCAAGTGCAGATATGAACATTGCAAGTAGAACCTTCGGTGGTCATTAATTCACCTCTTAAAAAGAGATCAGTTCTGCTCTCGCAGCCAGTTCACGCCAACGTATAATTGATTTCATGAAGACCAGAGCCGAGGCGCGAGTTATGTGTTCAATATCATGGGAAGCAGTATGTGCGCGATAAACCGCAACAAAGGAGAGAGTTCAACCGAGAAGCCATTCGCCCAAGTCCTGCCCCGCAAGAACTTGTCGCTAGGCGACCAGTAAGGATCAAAACAAACCAGCTTTGGTGTTTCTGCAGTGGCATGGTACCGCCGTCACTTAGAAAATGGTAATTTACTTGAATTATGCCATGATCGAAGGTGCGGTAATCGACTGACAAAAACAGCAGGTGCGCAAAAAAAAAACAATGCGAATGTGGAATTGCATGCAGCGCACTTCCGCCGGTGCTGCGTCCTATTGCACCGCCTCCAGTTCTTGACGAATTTGTTTTTTAATTTAAAGAATGACTAAGGCGTTTCAAGAATGCCTTAGTAGCCTGCTCCTGATTGACTTCGACCCTATGGCGTACACGAAGACCTGCAGATATTCTAGCGCACGGCACTTTTCGCATCCATCCCGATCGAAATCCGGTCCTCATGTCGTAGGTCAAAAACAGGAAATCTTTTATGCAAGTGTGCCTGCATACGCTATGTACTCTAAAAATTTAAATGTATTCAAATTAGAATAAAGTGAGCTGTTTCTTTGCACACGAGACCCATCGAATTTTTGAACCTGAAAAAAAAGGGGTGTTTACCACCTTTTATTTATTCTTTTTTATTCTTAGGGAGCAAACATCTCTCTTGTGTCAGGAGAATTGAGAGAACAATCGTTTTTTGAATGGTATTTGTAAAGAAATCTCTGTCAATGGTTTGCTCTCTGAAGCAGATCTGTTCATTAGTGATTGTTATATTCTGTTATACCAGCTTATTCATAATCGTATGTTCAAATTTATATTGGTGGTGGAGTCATAGCCCCGGAAACAATAGTTTATGAAAACAAACTTATGAGCCAGACCAAATGCGCAGATAATGGAGAAAGACAGAATTTTTTGGTGGAGCTATTGCGTACTGCGAAAGCATTATTCAACAGTGTAAACCTCGAGGAGGGTCTTTCGATGTACGACCTGGGAGGATTGGGAGACCCTACTGAGCTCGGAGGACCCGTCCGTGCAGACCATCGCCACCGGAAAGGCTGCCAGTGTTATGAACCTTAGGAACACAAACACTTGAGTGCAGCTCCGTCGTGCAGGGACTGGCGGGGGTACTCTGAATTCCTTCAGTTTCTCTCTCTCTCTCTGTTTTTCTCTGTGTGTGTGGGTTCGCGATGATTCTAGATTTTGTGCTAAGTCAAATAAGCATATATATACTATATGGCGGGCGGTCTAGCATCGCCAGGCAAGAAAAATTCAGCGGAAGCACAGTTTTTGCAGGTGTACACTACCGCCACGTACTTGAAAGCTCAACTGAGTGGTGCACTGACCCAGAGAGACGGTATACGCGTTTTCGATATTTTTATCGTCAATTCCACCTGGCGTATATAATTTACGACGGCGGCCTATGCTCGAGTGCAGCGTTTCTCCAGCAGTGTTGTAAACGCCAACCCCTTTTGCTCTTCTGGCATGTTTCTCAATAGAATCAAGACGGAAAGCTTTGCTATTGGTTTGTCATCATTAATTATAAGACTAGCGCATAAAACAACGACACAGACATAGAAGGAGCCAGGACGAGCACTAAAAATCAACTGAAGATTTACTGCGACAAACGGGTACATAAAAGCACTTTGGTGGTACATGCGCACACTAAATCAGAAGGAGCACAAACTAATAAATGTGGTAAACTGCTCTGAGATACATTTCTTCCTTGCCCACTTGCCCACCTCATCTTTGCCCACATCACTTGCGCTGTTCAAGAAGGAAGAAATGTATCTCAGGAGCAGTTTGCCACATTTTGATCAGTTTGTGCTCCTTCTGACTCAGTGTGCGCATGCGCCACCGATGTGCTTCTATGTGCCTATTTGTTGCAGTAAATGCTCAGTTGATCTTTAGCGCTCGTCCTGTCTCCGTCTATATCTGTCCCAGTGTTATGCGCTAGTGTTTTAATTAATAATGACATGTTTCTGGCGCAACGTTGTCCATTGCGACGCATGCTGCACATACCTCACGGTCACCACCACCGCGTAGCGCAAAGCGTGCTTATTAGTTTGGTGCTATTGTTTGCTGACGAATAATGACATGTGCAATACACTGCGCGAGAGTCTCTTGTTGTTTAACAATTGGAGTGTTCAGCTGCTGCGATAGCCTAGTGCTATCAAGCGGTGGCCAGCGAAGCAGATGTGATCATGCCGTCGCGGGTTCGAATTTCGTTAACGGATGCTCGATTTATTTTTACTCTTTCTTTCGATTGGCACGAACCCAAACATCGCGAGGTCCTGCTCGGAACTAACCAATCAGAATATTGCATCCCCACTGAAAGAAATCAAATAAATATCCACGACTGGGTTTAGAACCCGCGGTGGCGCGCACAGATAAGCTTCGCCTGCCACTGTGCGTGAGCACCGCGTTATCGTCGACACCGAACTCGTCTGAGATTAAGCTGCAACACTCTCTCGCGCTGTGCATCGCATATACACTTCTTCATTAACTAATACTACTCTCAAACTAATTATCACGATTTGAGTTATGCGGTGGTAGCGGCAGACAGATGCGCGCTGCATGCGTTGGCGTGAAGCGCTGTGACAGAAATACGGCACAAAAGCAATATGCGTTGGCGTTTACAACACTGCTGCAGAAACGCAGCACTGGACCACAGTCACGACGAAAAAAAGATCAGCACTGTGACGTGCGACGCATGCCAACGCTCGGCGCTGCGAATAGGAACATGCCGATAACAGAAGTACTAGGCGTGTTCCCGAAGCCCAGCGTGGTGCCAGCCGCACGGCGAGATTTTACTCGCTCCGGTGACGTCATTGTGCTAGTGTTTATCGCCCCGTACACTGGCGCTGAAGATGAAAAGTTGATGACGCGCATAACTGGCTTCCTCGTCCTGTGGTTTTCAATCGCAGGTATGCGTAGCGCTTCCGCAATATATTTCTTTGCTTGCACGTGTTAAATCGGCAGCCGTTTTTTTTTTCTCGTGCGCAGTATTCGTCAGTAGGACAGTCTGACTTCGTCACTTCTAAAGTTTTTTCGAATGAGGCAATATAGTTATATTTCTCTGATGAGATGAAGCTTCACTGATCGGCTGAGAACGCCGGAGTGGCTATTGCTGGCTATTTCTGGCATAATTGCTGGCTATTCCCACAAGGTTTCTTATTCCCAACTTTTTCTGTTCTGTGAAGTACGGTTTGCTTAGTACTTACGTCAATTCTCTCTTTGCACATTTCAGTTGTGCACAATAACTGAATTGTTTTTCTTTGTCCTACATTATTTGGTAGTGCCTGTCATTTGTATCCATTTTCACTTGTATCTTTACGGATACAATTTTTGTAACTGCAATTCCGATTTTAGTTTCGAAAAAAGATCAATTAAAAAAATTGTACGCAAAGCAGCCTCAGTGATCATTGCAACAGTTGATGAGCTGAAGAGACAAGATAACCGATGCTGTAATTGATGTAACTAAATGAACGAATGTTTTTTGAGGTCAGCATATTCTTTGCTTCTTTCGGGTAATATTTATTGCACAGCCACGCTTGTAACACGAGAGATACTGGTAGTGAAATACACAGAAATCATCAGATAAGATGCAAAAGTGTCTTCCTACACAATGAACCAGAAATAGTACACATGATAAAAATCCCAGACCATTCTGAATGTGTAATACCTGTGACTTTTGTGACAGTGTACTTTGATTGAATGACCAGCGAAAAAAAAAATCTTACGCAATAGTAAGAAAGAAACCAAGAACGATTTCTGCAAACACGATAAGATTAAAGTAGTTTTCCTGTAACACATATTGAACACGCTACTTCTAAAAACTGTATCTTGTGGTGTTTAACTTCCTGAAACCACACCTAGGCTACAGGAAGGATAGAGGAGGGCTGTTGATTACTTTATAACGCCTGAGGTTTCCAACATACAGTAACATTTAATAATAGACTGCTGGTTTTGTATTTCGCCTCCACTGAAATACGACCGCCGCAGCATGTGTCGAGCCCTTGATTTGGTACAAAGCTCCTTCTTACGGCGTTTTTAAGGGCAATATTGTAATCACTTTTTCCTAGTCTAACTATGCAGAGTGGCAATGAACAATTATGACTAACTCCTGGCATATAACGTCTGCACAACAACCGGGCACTTGCCTCACGATAGCGTCCGTGCAAGAAGCTGGGATAACTGCCAAACTATGAGAGAGGGAGTGTCATTCGGCTTTGGGACGTTGGTGAGATGAGTGCGTTTTCGGGATACGGCTGCGAACCCATAAGGCGGTTTGCATGCGACGAAGTTGAGACGAAGCTTTGGCTGCAGCCGGAGAGATGATTCGTGGGCCAGCAGGTGCAGCATGGGGCATTTTGAGTTATATGGGGCTGTAATTACATCGCCGCGGCACAGGATGAGAAGTTCCAGGCTCTTTGGGCCTTCAATCAGATTACACCCGCGGTGTGCTGCCGAGGCGAAGCGAGGCGGCAAAAGCTTTTGAGTAAAACGGATTTCGACTAAACAAACTGTGATGATAAGAGCCTGTAGAAAATCTTTGAGAAAAGTGCGAAGCTCAGAGCAAACTGAAGAGGAATTTACATCAACTCCATGCCCACCAGTGGCTACAAAGAGAAGTGCATTTCTAATACAGGAGTGCACTATGACGATAATGCGGGTTTTGATAACGCCAGGATGGCACGAAGCCCCAACGAACAAACCGGGAGCCGGATCGGACGCGAAGACAGGTGTAACAAGAACACACACCTCCGTGTGCGCTCCACTGACAGCCAGCTGCCATCACTTGGCTGCTGCGCAAATAGGGTCGGCAAGGCATGGAATAAAACAAGTTAAGTATCCACAGATTCAGAGTGCCTACCCCACCCTTGAAAACAAACTCTGCAATCCTAGAAGGGAAGCGATAATAACACGATACTAACCACCCAATACCGCTGCACTTTATTAGTGGGTCCTACCATCAACCGTATCCTCCAGGGTTGAGTTTAGACTGCTTCTGATACTGCAGAGGGGAAGGCACCTTCTTGTGACCGCCGCACACAGCTGTCAGCAGGTTGTAGCCCGAGCGAGCAGTAGCCCCTGAACCTAGTTGGCCGCACTTTATGAAATGGTGGATACCAGCAAGACCCATACGTCTGCCCTTTGAATTCACTGCTTGAGTGAGCGTCCTGACAACGTAGCTACTGTTCGTTCGGACGTATGGGTTGTGTGATATGGTCCGTAAATTCTATACATTATTCCAAGACGAAATACGCATGGATGGTGCAGTAAATAAAATCTTGTGAAAATCATTTGTGGTGGAGCCGACTTGCGGGGAGGCAATAATTTTGATTGGTATCTACACAAATGAAGCCTGGCGGCTTGCAAGGAAAGTAATACTCTTTTACTCTGTTTGATCAATGATGCATCGTAAACACTCCTGCATGGGCCCGAAAAGGGCCTGCAGTATGTTCAAATAAATAAATAAATAAATACAAATGCTCCAGAATGACCATATTCGAAGGCAACGTCGTCCTCTTCGAGCGACAAAACCTAGGGCAATCGCTGTACCGACTGAGATAACCTGGGCGCCTAAAGGCGTTGCGACGGAGGGAGTTGATTGAAAATTGGAAGCGGAAAAAGTCCTTGTTCAAATCGACAGGGGGCCGCATGAAAGGTGGAGTATAGTATTGTAAAGCAAGATTCATCATCGATTTCATTTTGACGCCCTCATTGACAGCATTATCCTAAATATTTCTTTTTGCAGCCCTCCTTTGTCAGGATGGTCTAAAATTAGATATAAAACCGCAGAGACAAACGTGAACAGGCGGTGGAAGAAAGGGACTGCAAATTTGTGTCTGTTAATTATTCGATTTGCGCTCGTTTCTTTTTTGGAATGAAGTATGTTAGTATTTCCCACCTTTCTGAGTCAGCGTTCATTCGGCATTGCTGCTCAGCGTTGCTATCGTGTTGTATTGCAAGTGTGGCATGTGCCTAAGTGTAATGGCCTCTCCAAAGCTGCGCGGCGGACGAGCAGACGGGAAGAATGTGGTGAGGGGGTTTGACGAGTGGGTTATTTTATAATTTACGATCAATAATTATTGCTATCACTGCCGTGGAACTACACATCGCTAGATGCGACCCTGCCTGCACTGCAGCGTAGAAATAGCCACGGCGAACCACGCATCCGTTGGTTGGTTGGTTTATGGGGTTTAACGTCCCAAAGCGACTAAGGCTATGAGAGACGCCGTAGTGGAGGGCTCCGGAAATTTCGACCACCTGGGGTTCTTTAACGTGCACTGACATCGCACAGTACACGGGCCTCTAGAATTTCTCCTCCAAAGAAATTCTAGCCGCCGCGGCCGGGATCGAACCCGCGTCTTTTGGGTCAGCAGCCGAGCACCATAGCCACTGAGCCACCGCGGCGGCTCCACGCATCGGTGATGACACTGCTGCAGGGCAGTTTGGCGTTTTGCATGCATGGCATTCCCTTTGTTAAATACGCGAAAGGCGCTCTGTATGAGGCTCCCCTAACATGTGGGAAGGCCTATATTGGCCAGACATGACGCTGCGTGATCGTGCAGGGGAACATGAGTGCACGTTAAGGGACAAGGAAAGTGGCACGAATTTGCCCGAACATTGCCGAAAACAATAATGCTGGTCGCGACAGAATGAGATCAAGATTCTTGGCCACGGCAGCAACGCCATGGCGCGAGAAATAAAGGAATCTTTCTTCATAAAAAATGCACACAATTGCGTTAGCGATACGTTTCTTACATTGCATGGAAGCCAGTCAGCTTTGTTAAGATCTCTCTTGCAGGGTATGATGGTGTTATCACGTTTGCCAGGCATGCTCTGGGTGCATCCGCAGCGCGTGCACCTGCTTTTCTTATATTTAAAGTTGTCAACGTCTGAATAAACTAGTTGTAAGTTTGCGCTCTTTCTGTCGTGTCTTCTGGCTTCGTGTAGTCTTTTTTGCGCATGACCTCTCATGGCATTACAAGATAACTGCACCTTCTTTGCTCCCCTGTGTTCCCTAGAAGCCACATGTCGTTGTTCGATGGCCACCTTAATTTCCATATTCTCGCCAGCTTCATGGCTTCCTCTTCCCTCTCCAGTGCTTTACTCCTTTTACTTGATTCATTTCTGAACTGATGGGTAATTCTAACTGATTACAATCCCACTTTTTCATTCCACTTTTTACCACTGGAAGCACGCTTTTTCAACCTCACTGCCACCTCAACCTATCTGTTGTGATAGTGAAACGAACAGGGGCAGCTGACCCGTATCTAGCCTAGGAATTATGTAACCTGCAACTAACTTGTAGACTGATTTATGTCATCCACAGGCGTTCGTGGATAGCTTAAGTCCACTTTTACTGGTAGTGGGTGCCGAATGCCTCGCTAAACATTCTTGAGGCCATGCTTATTGGGCAAACTGTCCAATTTGCAAGCCCGTTTCTGGGCAGATGGCATGGTATTGTCCGCAAGTCCTTTACTTTATTCGCCGTAAAAATCATGGCCAAAACATCTGATGTATGCTGATTTCCGTTATCGCTTACTTTATTTAGGCGAAAGCCTTTAATGCCTCATACTGTCGTGACAAAGGAATGTTAGCAAATGTGTCCGCGTTTCGGCGTCACTACTTAAAACTCTGTCGAGGCTGGGAATCGAACCAGGGCCCTTGGCATATGAAATGGTGACGCTACCACTCATCCACGAAGACTACGGGTTTGAGCATGAATTAAGGCGCATGTAGTGAATGCTTGGGTTTCATAAATAAAATAAAAAAATACAAAACATTAAATAACAAAATGAACAAAAAATAAAATAAAATAAAAATTGGAAAAGAAACGAAAGTAAGAATAAAATAAAAAAATATGAAAAAAATATACAGTGCGCCAGGAAACGCTTTCGCCTTGCAGCACTTTAGAAAGACAAAGTGCCCCCTGAATTTTTCAGGACGTGCCTAGTCCGGAAAGAAAATAGCTGGGGTGTAACCGCTGTTGAACCTGGTAACAGAGCGAAAGCTGTGGTGTATCGGGCAACTAGACGAGGCTTGGCGTCTGTCACATTGACTGCGTTCCGAACAATTTGGCTGCTGGCCTAATTGGAATATCTGTAATGTGTGCGCTAATATTTAAGTTGTTCAGGCCTTCCCCACGACGTCGATGCCATGAGCTGCCAATCAACCTTCGTTAACAATTTAAATATGCCCTTCACAAATATCATCTAGGCAATCATATCCAATGAACATTTCTTCTCCCACCCCTTATGTATACCCCCAAGGTGGGGTCTTCAAAGTAATAAAGGGAAGCGAAGTGGTCATCTCCGTACATAATTCAAAGATAGGTTTATAAGACATCTGTGCATGACTGGACGCGCTCCATATGCTGGACGATCGTGTACATTGTGTGTTAGGGATTCATGGGGCGCCGCACGGGGCACCTCCGCACAGGAAGTTAATGCTAGACTTCTGTGAGCGGCACAACCTCATCATCATCATCAGCCTGACTACACCCACTGCAGGGCAAAGGCCTCTCCCATGTCTTTCCAATTAACCCTGTCCTTAGGTGAGCGGTGAGCGGCACAACCTAGTTATTGCCAATACAGAAACTAAATGTGAGGGTCAAATCACGTGGGCATCCCGTAAAAGGCAGACAATCATTCACTACTGCCTAATGTCGCAGGGCATCTATAACAAGCTCGCAATAATGGAAATAGACGAAGAGGGGAAGAACAGCCTAGGAAGTGATCATAAACGTATTAGTCTACAATTGGGAACCCTAGTCAAAAGAGAAATGCAGCGAAGTCAAAAAGGCAACGCAAAATTAAACGACGAACAAATAGTGCCAATAGCAGCCGACATAGAGGAAGCAATCGAGCAACGCCCCATAGAAAAGTGGGGCTATAAGCAGTTAGAACTACTCATGAGTGCAAAAATTAAACAAGTAAAAGGAGTAAACCGCTGGAGATGAAAGAGGATGCCACGAAGCTGGGGCAATATGGAAATTAAGAAGGCCATCGAACAATGACGGGCGGCTTCAAGGGAACACAGGGAAGCAAAGAGGGCGCAGTTATCCGAAGAGGAAATAGGCGAAAAATGGGAATCCTATCGACAAAAGGAACAGCTTGCTCAGGTCCTCGTCCAGGCTAAAATAAAGCAGTCCTCTGATAAATGGCCGGCTGAAGTACGCGAGGCACATAAAGGGAGGCCAACAAAATTCTGGAACCATATAAGCTGGTTGCGAAAAACAAATCAAAGAAAGCAGGAACAGATTAAAGATGCTGAGGGAAAATGTTTTGAGGGAGACGATGCTGTGAACTACATTACGTCATTTACAGCTGCGTCTTTTAGTAACGACAATGGGGTAATCTCCCCAATGAGGGAGCAACACAGGGCAGCAAAATAGAGAACAGATTAGAACTGACTAGTCTTAACTGGAAAAAGGCGGAAGCAAATATTCCTAAAACCACGTCCGCAGGGATAGACGAAACTCCAATTAAGATGATTAATGACCTTGGCCCAAAAAAAAGCATTGGAGACAGTCACAATAAATAAGCAAATTCCTCATAGCTGCAGACAGTGTAAAATGAATTTGATCTATAAAGGGAAAGGACATAAGATGAACAAAAAATCCTTCCGTACGATTACGATAACATCTGTTATACACAGGCTGGGAGTGCAGGCGGTGAAATTAAAAATGTAGCCGTGGTTAGAAGGTAATAGGATACTCGGAGAACTTCAGAATGGGTTCAGAAGGGGCTGGCGCTTAGATGACAGCCTGTTCGTGCTTACCCAATGCATAGAAATAGCTAAGACACAAAACAGACCTCTCTACGTAGCCTTTCTGCACATAAGCGGTGCATTCGATAACGTGAACAGGGAATTCCAGTGGAATATATTAGGAGATGTAGGTATCGGTCATGAGGTAATTGATTTTCTAGAGGAAATCTACCGAGATAATAAAGTTGAAATTACATGGTAAGAGGCAAAAAGTACCACAACTGGGGGGGGGGGGGGGACACTAAGAATTAAGGCAAGGTTGCTCTCTATCACCGCTGCTGTTCATGCTTTGTGATAAATATGGAAAGAAGGCTACAAGAAAGTAATCTTGGTTATAATATGTCGTACAGATTAGGCGGAAATCTTGTTGAGCAGCTGCTCCCAGTTTTAATATGTGCGGACGATATTGTACTGCTAGTAATTAGCCAGGAAGATTTAGAAACTTTTATTAACTGTGGAGACAAAGGAGACGCTCTAGGTTTCAGTTTTAGCGCAACTGAATCAGGTGTGATGATTTTCAGCGATATCACGTATCAGGTTCTTACAATACAAGGCCACGAAATGCCCAAAGTGGCCGAATACAAATACCTCTGGACATGCTTAAACGAAGGGTAGATGCACACGGTAAAGCATGAACAGTCTCTTAGGGCAAAAGGTCGAAGAGACGCCGGGATAATGAAACAGAGGGCATTATGGGGGTACAACAATTATGAAGTGCTGAGATGTATTGGGAAAGGAATAATAGTGGTGCCGGGGCTTACTTTCGGGACTGCGCGAAGTTCAGTCCAAAATTAGACGCAAATCTGAGAGCTGTTAAACGATTGGCACTAGGTGCCCACGGCAATAGCACAAACAAGGCAGTACAAGAAGATATGGGCTGGGCATCGTTCGAAGCACTGGAGGCTAAGAGTAAAATACTATATGGAGAACGCCTGAGGTAATTGGGCGATAACAGGTGGGCAGCTAAGGTATTTAAATACTTATACAGAAAGAGCGTTGACTCACAGTGGCGGAAAAGAACGAGAAAACTAACAAGTAAGTATGTCGGTCATGACGATGGAGAAGGAAACAGCATTAAACGACAGGTTATAAACGTGGAAGTTAAAAACTGGATTAATTAAATGGAAAAGAAGCATAGCATAGAACTATATCGATACTGGAAAAGGCAGATCAGTAAAGAATATTTCTATGATAACTCAAGACGCAGGGCACTGCTCTTTGAAACTAGGTCAGGGTGTCTTAGAACTCGCAGCTACGAAAAAAAATTCAAAGAAGATGATGACAGATGTGCAGTGTGTGGTAGATCTGTGGAAACAATTGACAACCTCATACTCAAATATGATGATCTCCATCCGGATGTCGATGCAAGCAAAGTCACTCTTCTTGAGGCCCCTGGGATTTAAAGGTAACAACGGACATTTAAATAAATCTGCGGTAGAAGTTAGCAAAAAGCGATTGGAGGATTAGTCGCTGAAAAGCAGAGATGTGACATAAGGAGAGAAGTGTAGGAAACCGGAGTGAAAGAAGATGGCAAATCTTAATGAAAATTAACAACACAGTTGAAGAAAAATAAAGAAAGAAAAGCTGAGCATGGGGGCAATTGCCACCACCCCGTTTCAAAGGAGCCGCTCCCATCCATCCACCCATCCACCCACCCAACCACCCACCCACCCACCCACCCACCCACCCATCCATCCATCCATCCATCCATCCATCCATCCATCCACCAAATCCACCCACCCACCCACCCACCCACCCACCCATCCATCCATCTATCCATCCATCCATCCATCCACCCATCCACCCATCCACCCATCCACCCACCCGCCCATCCATCCATCCATCCATCCATCCATCCATCCATCCATCCATCCATCCATCCATCCATCCATCCATCCATCCATCCATCCATCTGTCCGTCCATCCGTCCATCCGTCCATCCGTCCATCCGTCGATCCGTCCGTCCGTCCGTCCGTCCGTCCGTCCGTCCGTCCGTCCGTCCGTCCGTCCGTCCATCCATCCGTCCGTCCGTCCGTAGGTCCGTCCATCCATCCATCCATCCATTTATGCACGACGCCTTGAAACGGTTGTCATGAAATCATCCTGCAGTGACTTGATGGCGTGGCATCCTGCCTGTGAGCCTGAGTAGCACTAGTACCCGCACTTATAGCCGCCAGGGATGACGTGGAACGGAAGTGGTTTTAAGGAATCTGTCGCCCGATAGACGCAGCTTCTGCATCGACAGATGCTCTTATGGCACGTACGGCATCAAGACTGCCAGAACCGAGGCCTTCGTTAAGCTATTGAGCCCACAAGGGAAGGAAAAAGAGGGGCTCGTTATTACATGCCTGAGGGAAGCGAACCGTTACCAAAAACGACCAAACTTAGTGGACCTTTCATTTTCTTTTCATTCTATGGAGTTGATGAATGGGAATTCAATAGTGTAGTGGGCCGCTCATGACAGAGTAGTCAGCTCCCGTGTCGACCAAGGCAGTAACCGCGTGACCGTCGACCGTAACTTCAAGGTAACTTGTTCGCATTCTCGTATTGTACGTTGTCTTCGGTGTCCTATCTCGGCTTCGTCGAGCAGTGAGGCTGCGGTAGGCGTACTCCGACGTTTTCTCTTTGGGCAGCGGTAAAAGTTTCAAGTCTGGCCACGTCGTCGTCGTCGGTGTTGTCGTCGTAGTTGAGGCATGGTCTTGCGTTTTCGTCGATGGAGGATCTTGGTTATTGCGCTTAGAAGCAACCTCACCTCAAGAGGCTGCTTTATTCAGTTTAACTTTCGGGGGGTGGGGGAGCGTCCACGCACGGTGTAACCGCGGCTAGGACATACAAAGCGCGGGGCCGATGGCGACGGGGAACGTGATAGGCGGCTCGGTGATGAGCATTCTTCCCAACGCAAAAACTCTTCGATTTCGGCTGGTCGCCGGCCGGGTCGGGGTCGTGGGGCGTCGTAAGAGAACCCTCGGATGCCCATTCTCCTGTATGGGCAGTACCGGAGAATGTGACCGGCTTCGCAGCAGTGGAAGCGTAGTGGGAGGCGCTAGTCAGGTGTTCTCCACTCGTCGCATTTCCTCAGCCGTGTGCGACTCTCGTAGGACGGGCGGGTTGGGGCTAGAGAGCGGCGGACCAGCGCAGCTGGCTGAGGGTGATAGGGGCTTGGGTCCCGTCGTCGAGGTGCAGGACGGCGCACTGCTGCGGCGTCAGTCATGGCTGGAGGCAACAGAGGCTGCGTGGTGGTCGGTGTCACAACCAAGGCCTGTTGCACCTCGTCCCGGATGAGATTGGCGAGCGAAGTGAGCTGCGGCTGCGTTCCTGTTGGCAGCAATGGTCGCAGCTCTTCTCGCTCAATTTCACGTATAACCTCCCGCAGGTTATCGTTGTTAGCAGTGTCCATGCAACTTGCTGACAAAAAGCGCTGCTGGCGGTCATACTGGCGGGCTCTGGCATCAAGAGTTTTTTGCATGGTGGATGCCTCTTCGACGAGTTCCGCGACGGTTTTCGGTGGGTTCCGTACGAGGCCCGGAAAGAGCTGCTCTTCAACTCCTCGCGTAGGCAGCTTGACCTTTTCATCTTCCTTCATGCTCGAGTCGGCACCGCCGGAAGAGACACTTCATCTCCTCAGTGTCCATTGCAATCGTCTCGTTTGGATGTTGTATGCGAGGCTGTAGCAGCTTCCGGGCTCTCTCCTTTCTCACGACGTTCGTGAAGACCTTCAGAAGCTGCGCCTTGAAGGTTTCCCAGTTCCTGAGGCTAGCTCCCTCATTCTCAATCCAGACTCTTGCTGGTCCCTCCAAGGCGAAGAAGACGTACCTAAGTTTTGTAGCATCATCCCAGTTGTTGAAGACAGCCACACGGTCGGACTGTTCCAGCCATTCTTCGGCGTCAGCACCAGGCGAAGCGTCGAAGGTTGGTGGTACCCAGGGCTGCTGCAGAATGACTGGAGTCGACGTCTGGGGCAAGCTCATGGCGGACGTTGCTGTTTCCTTTCGCTTCCTTGTAGGCTCCGGCAGAATCCCGAACTCAGGTGCGTCCCCAAGCAGACGTCAGCTTACGCGATGGACTGGACTCAGGTCCTGCGGTAAATGACTCAGATGGCGGGCGTCACGACTTGGAGGGGGTGCCCGGAACATGGGAGGCCGCCCAGCACCTCCACCAGAGGTCACGTTGTAGTGACGGCAGTCCAGCGGTCATTAGGACACCAACAAGAGTTGGAAACGAAGCTCTTTATTTGTGCTGACTTGCGCCCGCAAAAGAACTGAATCACTCGGCGGCGGCGCAAGCAACAAATGTGCTCGTGAGTCGTCGAACTACGAATGCCCGCCGCTCGCGGCATCGCTCAATTTAAAGCCAGCAAGGAAACTTCGAGATAATCGGTTAAGATCATCTACAGTAATCTAGAAAAACGTAGATGCAGCTCTTCATGGCTGTGATCAATCGAAATTAGTCCGGTCGCTTCTCGCGTCACAAACAAAAATGATAACACCCCCTTTCCAGCGGCCTTGAGCGCGAACGAACGGACACAAAAACGAGACGTGGCAATATACTTTATAGAGCAAAGAGACGATACAGAGGATTACACAATCACTCGTAGAGCACACACAAAGTGATTTACAAAACAATGCAACTCGTGGAAAGAAACACTCGAGAGAGATTTCAAAAATGAATTATTTCAAAAATGAATTATTGCAGCTAGACTGCACGAACACAAGGGAGAGAGGCAAACAAACAAACACAATTTGTTTACCGGGCACCGCGAAAATCCGACGACCAGAGGTTCACGACGGTGCGTCCCGCAGACTGCCGCGCGCTACCTCGTTGGACCGTAGCTGAGCGAGTGGTGTTGCCCCGTGAGTCGAGCGTGTGCGCTTTTCTGAAGCTTTTAAAGGCTCAACTCCATGGGCTCATCAGAGGCGCGAAATTGCAGCGCCTACGTGTAAAAGCGTACGCCGTACCTGGTCTGCGCATGGGCCAGGCGCAGACGCGAGCTGGCACTGGCTCCTAGCGAATATGTGTCCATGTCAGATATTTGCGCCTCGCTCTCGCTGGCGCCGCAAGTGGCTCGCTGGTTTGCGGTCGGTGTAACCAATCAGAGAACGCGTTCTCTCGGCATCTGGTACAGACCGTCGTGCCGTTTTCTTCGCTAAGCTGAGCTGAGCCCGAGTACCAGCGACAGGAGGTGACATTCCATTGAGTTTCGTATGTTTTCCGACGCTTGTCGCGGCGCCGCGCTTGGCGCGTCGGCGCTGAGCTCGTGCGCCTCGGGTGTGTCCATGGAGATGAGTCTTTATTAAACGGTGGGTCGGGCTGACAGACAGCAATCAACGCCTTTCATATATACGTAAGCTACGCATCTGTTCGTTCTTCGCTTCAAGACAGGAGCGCACATACACAGAGTATCATCTGTGCAATTTCCTTCCTCTCTCGAGCCCGCCGTGCGTCCCCAATGGTCAGGCGCGAAGACTCGCTTCGATATGCTTCGAGATCATTCTTGTGTGCCGCCGCCGTCGGGGCACGAGTGAAGGGGGATAGGGCGTCATTTAGCACTTTGAAAGATGCGCCCTCTCCGTCATCATTGAGTAGAAACCACTCCGACATTCTGGAAAAATCGACGAAATGCGCTCACGTAATTCCTTGGCGCCGCGCTGGCGAGCGGTGGTGTAGAGGGCAGCAATACACACAAGGCTAGGCGTTCTCCGAAGTTTCAGTAAATTTTAGGTTCTCCTTCTTCCTAGCGCCAGGGGCGCCCCCCCCCCCCCCCCCCCCCCCCCCCCAGAGATGGTTTGTTTAACTGTAAGACTGAAGCTTTTCTTCGCATCAGGGGTGCCCCGTCAGAGACGGTTTTGCGATTAGTTACGATACAGGGATAAAGGGAGTACTTGAAGTTTATGTACAGAAATTTACATCCAAAACAAGTTTAGGGACTGGAGACAAATTAAACAGCACAAAGAGAAAACAACAAAAGGCGGAACTGGTTAACACAAAGAGAGCCGTCTACTCGGCATAGAGGAAGATGCATAGCACCTGATCTTAACTCAGAACCCCTTTTCCGGCTCCGGAGCCCGGTTTAAAAGACCTAAAGGCCTGGCTCAGATTCGGTAGCATCCAATCACGTTGCGCTACTAACATTATTGGTTAATCAAAGGCATGTCCATCCCTCCAGTTTAAAAAACGTCCTGGCCATCGATAGGTGCAAATCTCTGACTACGCGGCACACTTGAGGTCACGCTCTCTCTGGCGCGCCAGTACGAACCGCGTACTGCATAAGGAGCATAGCCCCTGCCCCGTCCAACCATACCAGTACGGTCAGTCTTGCTACACTTGATTTTGCGACCTGTAGCACGGAACGTACTGTTCCTCGCGCCGACTTTCAATCTGAAAGCCACGCCCCTGCCTTCTAGTACTTCGCCTCGCTTGGAGCCATTTGCTCCGTTCCTGCACGGGCAAGCATTGAAGTTACCGCTCCCTGCATTATACGCGCTTGTCGGTTTCGTGGCATCACCTAACTCTGGGGCTGCATGAGCTCCTTCGAAGTCATTTGACCCGAATTTGCCTTGTGGCAAGTCGCCACGCATTTCCCGGTCCTCAAATGAGCTGATCGGACACACATCGGGTGCCTTCTACAACTGCGCGGCGCTCTGCTCTGTCGACTCAACAGGCCCACCTCCGTTCTCTGCCTCGGATGGAAGGCTCCTACCTGCACTAACGCTACGAGGCACTTCCTGCCATTTGCCCGACACCGTCTGCCATTGCGGCAGGTTAGATTTCCTCCTGACACTAGCTCCGCGTCAGAGGTCACGATCTCATTCATAGAGGCTGCAGGAATTATATCGCTGTCCTGCTTGTTATCCGACAACTTGGTCTCGACTGCCCCCGGATCATCAGAATTTGGCTGCTCTTTTTCGTTGCTAGCCGCCCGTGGTGGCGGAAAGACTGTGATACCTTCGCGCCCTTCAGGAATCTCGTTTTCACTTCCTGAACCTTTTGTGGCCTTTCCTAACGAAGAGGCGTCCGCGCATGCCAGCTGGTTGTTTACAGCCACCTAGCTGCTGTTTCCTTGCGTGAGCTTGACGAGCACTAGCTTATGCCTTCCAGCACAGGTGGCCTCTCCTCTCGGGACTGAGAGCAGTTCTCCCTGGCTAGTTCACTAGCTCTCCTAGCCTCCTTGAGCTTAGCCAGCTCGAGCTCTAGCTGCTGGCGCTTTGCTTCTAACACCTTCAAATCCGGAGGTTTTTCCTCGCATAGCGGCGCCTTTGCACCATTTACTTTTGCGTTTGGCCTGAAGGTACGCTAAGCGCGCCTTCGCTAATTCCACCTGGTACCTCACATCGAGTGTGGGTCACCACAGACACCCTCCATAGCGCCTTCTGTACCTGTCAGCTGTCCTACCGGCTGAACACGAGAACAGGGACGTGAACAATGCGACGAAGGAAACTCACAGTTTCGATGCGTCGATCCGCATTGCCAGCTCTTTGGTGTCTGAGTCCACCGTCACTTTCAACGCACGCTGCGATGAGCTGTAGCACGCCGCTGGTCCTGTGCACGTTGAAGTCGCTTGCTTCGACCCGCAGGCGACCGTCCAGTTTCCGTCTCGACGCGTTGCTTCCCTTGGCTGAATGCACTCACGCGTCGCTCGACTACTGCCGTGGCCCTTGTTGCCGTCCCTCCGCAAGTCCTTTCTCGAACGCTGATATGTTGCCTGGTCGTCGCCTTTTTCCCTGCCTTCAGTCTTCTTACTGCGCCGTCTTCGGATGGCCGCAGGATCCTGTTGACTGCGCCAGTAAATTTCAGGTTCTTCTCTTTCCTTGCACCAGGGGTGCCCCACCAGAGACGGTTTGTTTAACTGGAAGAATGAAGGTTTTCCGCGCACCAGGTGTGCCCCGTCAGAGATGGTGTTGCGATGAGTTATGATACACGGACAAAGGGAGTACTTGAAGTTTATGTACAGAAATTTACATCCCATACAAGTTTAGGCACTGGAGACAAATTAAACGGCAGAAAGAGAAAACAACAAAAGGCGGAACTGGCTAAAACTATGGGAGGCCCATACTCGGCATAGCCGAAGGTGCATAGCACCTGACCTTAGCTCAGAACCCCTTTTCCGGCTCCGTAGCCCGGTCTTAAGGACCTAAAGGCCCAGCCCACATTCAGTAGCATCCAATCATGTTGCGGTACTAACATGATTGGTTCATCAAGGGCATGTCCGTCCCTCCAGCTTCCGTAGGTCAGATCACCCTCTCCAGACGAAAATGAAAGTAAAAACAAACACAAACAGAAAGTCGTGCCAGCACGTGCCAGGCGAGACAACCTTTCCCTCGCAAAGATAAGAGAAACACCAGTCGGGTCACCAAACTCAGGCCTTCGGTGTTCCCGGCTAGCCGCGCTGTCGCCAGCTGTTCGTCATTTTTATTGCCCCCCCCCTCGGCAACGGCGCCCTGACACAGTTCCGTCCGGCAGTGCTTAAACTCCAGAACGCCTGCAACGTTTCGAACCAGACTTTCGTCGCGAGTTTGTATCGCATACCTGGTGTCCGCCCAGACAAGGGGGCGATCAGCGTGCGGCGGCTCTCACCGCTCCCTGAATAGCCGGTGCGAATCGACCCCAAAGGGCGATGGACACCCGCCCGGCCCAGCGCCTTCACGCGCAGTCGCATCGTTCCCAGAAAGGTGACACAAAGGTCAAGCGCACTGAGCCGCCCCCTCCCGCCGGGAGGAGGGCATTGAAGACGGCAGCGGCGGGCCGCTGACAAAGAATTAGCTGTATACTAATGACCCCGCACGCGCTACCGATCCCTTACAGTTGCCTTCTCCCCTGTTCTAGCTGCGCGCGCTGTCGAGATGGTTTTCGCTCGGCACTGTTTTTTTTTTCATAAATGCGCCGCATTTTTTGACAATATCACATATATTAGCATGGACACTCAAGGCCTTAGCGGAATAGTGGTTTCATTTCACGTGTTTACGTAAGTACTAACAATTTTTTGCAATGATATACGATTGCAAGGTACATCGTGCATGCATTAAATTGCATGAACTCACTGTGCACATAATGATCCTTCTCAATTGAGTGAACTGTATGCGCGAAATGTCTGCATATGTACTGCATGGATGATGCCCAAACTTATGGACTTAGAGTGTAAGGTGCGCCGTTTGCGATAAACTTAACAGCTCTGGTCTGTCCACACGCAATATGTGTATTGTGTGGAATGCTGTAACCGAGACATAGTGTATTTTGAGAAATATCTCTTTCATACTGAATGTACCGACAAGGATATATGTGTCAATAAAACCATGGAGGAATATGTTATCTGCTCTTCGTACATTAGGCGAGAGGCCCCGTTACTATGGTCGACTAGCAGCGCATCCAATTTTACCATGCCACAACAGCGAAAAAAACGGCGTAGAAAAACCCATGTAAAGCGCGGCGAACGGCCACGCGCAGAGCAGGCGGACAACTATACATCCGGCGACCTCCCTTAGCAGGCCCGATTTTTACATCCCCGTTCCTAAAGCAGATGCCTTGCCAGCAACTACCCCCGCCCACGTGTTTCGGGCGTCCGTTGCCAGATTTCGGCCTCCAACGGCTATGAGCGCCAGTGAAAGAGGATTGGCGTAGCGTCAGTAATTCGTGGCTGCTGGGTGATATAGGAAGTTTCACGTTCTTGTTGCAATGCCTTACATAACACACCCCTGATTTCCCTTTTCTTGTCTGCTTACACATAAGACGCAAGCTTCACAGAAATTCCTAACAAGCACGTGCATCGGTACCAAGGCAAAAGAGCAGTTTGATGTGCCGAAGTTGCAACGCATTCCTTCCCTGGCCTTCTGATGTCACGACGACTAACTTGCGGGGTTGCACAAGGTATGGTTTAGTTTCCTATGCGCGCAAAGAAAAATATACGCTTCGCCGTTGCCTAAAGCTATTTACATTTACTTGCTCTCAGAGTACACGGGTGTTATATGAGACTCGTGCCAGTATTCGCAAGGAAGAAAACATTAGAATAGTCTCCGAAATTTTTTAAGAAGGCAAATAACTGCTTGAGGATATTCGAGAAGGTTCAGAAGAAAGTAAATTCTAATCGTCCACCCAATGTTGATTCTTCAAGAAATAACACTAATATCAGGCCTCCACATAAGGAACTCGAGCAGGAATTTCAGTGCGCCTAGAAACACTGATAGCTGTGCCACGGCCGGTGCCCCTTCCTTCGACTAGCATTCTAAGGCTTCGATCGGGCACGATGACGCCACGGCGCTATGACTGACCACGTTCGTTCGCTGCACGCACTTTCTATGTTCGCCTGCTGCTGGCGCATCTTGCGTCCGTCTCTTCGCGGGCGCGAGAATGCGTGTAGATACGGCTGCACGAAGAGACAGTGATTCTCAGCGGTGGTCAGTTTAGTGATCAATGACCCGGCGTCATGGCTCCCTAAAGACGAGGAAGCGACTGACTTCTTGGGCGATCAACAAATGACACTCGCGTTTAGTTTATCTGTGTTATCACCTGAATCTACGCAGGTGGCCACAGTCATTTACAGCAGGTGAAGTGTCAGTCCAGTAATGCAGAGCGCTGCGGTATCCAATAAAAATTAATAGGTGTGGTTCACAACCTGCCACAACAGGAGGGAGCACGGCGGAGAGCCTCCAATATGTGTGCGCTTACTAAGCTTACGACGTGTAAATTGCGAGCACGCACAACTGCGAATCGGTTGAGTTCATGGTAAGCGTAGCGGGGGGCGCCAGAAAAGTAGATGGCCGGTAAGATTAAGAAGTTTGCGGAGACATGGCTCTGGGCTGTTTTGATTGGAGAGATATGGGGAAGTCTTTGCCCTGCAATGTGCGTAGCCAGGCTGATGATGATCATGATGACATCTGTGAAGTCGACTACGGCTGACGCATTTCTACGTAAGAACGTGCCTTGTGGTCGTACTCACGCACTTGCAGTAAATCACCGCATTATAGACCACGGACTTTCTAGACTCGGGCACGGCGGTACGTGCCACACTCAAGCGCATCGAAGCTCTGGAGTGGTAGGTTTTTGCGTGTTTAGCACACCGAGGCTGTACGTAAGCTGTGGACTGTACTGTATTGAAGGGCTCTCGGTTAAGCGTGATTAAATGTCTTGGACATAATAAATACGATATCAGCGTTAACTACGACTGTACAGGCGTAGCGCCTGGTTAAGCACCGCAGTGCAAGGTTGTGTTATCGTATTAAACGCACCAGCCCTACGCCCATGCTAACCCATATTTTTTATGCACCTGGGCTCCATAAGCGAACACATACCATGCGAAACGGGTTTTCATAATTTGCCTCAATCGAAATGGGTGAAGATTCGACCCGCGACCATGGAGTCAGAACCGTGGCCCTAAATCCGCTGGAAAAGCCGCGGAAAGAGAAAAAAAAAGCATAAGAACGAGCTGAGAAAGTACAGTACGGTGAGACGAAGCAAACCTGAAGCGCATTTGTGCCGCAGTTGCGTTTTAAGACAGCTTTTAATCTGAGTTTTTATTTCAGACACCGCGTTGTTATTTCATCTCGATAAAAAAAATGGGCTTAGCAAAAATAGAGCGCTTTTGCTCTCTTTTATGGAAGCAGCGAACACGAGCTGCACTTTCTCTAACGAAATAACGCGAACAAAGGAAGACATTTACGACTAGCACAAAAGTTAGTCGTCCTTCCCGATAAAATGTGTAGAGTCGCTCAGAGAAGGCGCTGTTCAATGCCGTCCGCAGCGTCCTCTAGCGTGGTTCTCTGCCGCCTACATTTCCTGAAGTGGGCAAGGCCTAGAAGACAACCACATGACGTTACTCGTTAAGTGCAGCGCCAATTTTATCGGGGTTGTGTGATGGTTCGTTCTGAATCTAACTGATATTGCCATGTGCGCCTGTGCCACGGCCACATCCTTATAGATACGACGCCCTAGATATCAAAGGAAATTTCTTGGTCCGGCCAAGATGCTGTTGGCTACCTCCAGTACGATCTGATCCACTAGCTACCACGAGTAATACGGGGAAAAGTTAAAACATGGATAGCCGTTGGTGCTTTGAGAGATGTTATTAGGAATCTATAGATACGAGCCAAAAATATATAGTCGTCCGCATTGCGACCCATTATATTCTATGGGATCACCTGTGGACAGCAATGCAGGACTAGACGAAAACTGTGTCGCTTTGCGATGCATTGCAGATGTAGACGAATATCTATCCTGGCGCCCAGGATAATGCAGGATTACTGTCTAATCGGGGAAGTCGCGGTGCCGTCTGCTTTGAAAAAGATGTCTCGTATGTTCTATATGCAGCTAGAGACGAGCACGAGACTGAAGCGAAATAATATTATCCTGAATCAGTAGAACAACCAACCAGGACGGAGTGAAATCTATATACAGGAGTAAATATTCCTTCGGACAAATATTTCGCCCTGTTACAAAAAGTACTGCTTAACTGCTATATCACTATAAGGTACTGAGTGTGACAGAACTGAGCCTGAGTCCAAAAGTACTTTTAAAATAGAGGTGTTTATACATGCAAAAAAACTCATTTATCGTCCACTAGAAATACAGTTGCGTCGCAGGCACTCCATTTGCTTCAGGTGCATCATCTGCCTATGACTTCCATCATGGTGACAGCATAGCGTTGATCTGATTTCTAATGAGTGGGATCTCGCTTACATCCAGTCGTGCATCGACGACCGCAAGCAGGCACAAGTTCACTAGTGTCGGTGCCAAGTACAACACGTGAAGATCGGTCAGAGGCGCTTCCTCCTCCTCCTCTCCTTCCTCCGGGTCCTGTACCGGGCCATAACCGCCAAACACAAACACTCTTTCGCCAGTAATGCAGCAGCCTGGAAACCACCTGGCAGACGGGCCTAAGCCCCGCGGCCTCACCTCACTCCAGCACGATGCCTCAGGGTCGTACTTGTGCATGTCTGCACAGTAAGTGTCCCGAAGTTGGTTGAACCCCCCAAAGATGTACAGCTCGCCTCTGTAGACAAACGCTGAATGCCCGTTCCGACCCACGGGGGGAACGCCCTGTACGTGTGGGCGCACCCAGGTCGAGGTGGTTGTTTCCAGGTAGAATAATGAGTTGACGTTTTCAAAGCGACCTGCGAGAAAAGTGGCAGCTAAGCCGCCACCCCACACGTACATGCGGGTCCCGATTGCAGAGGCCGTGTGGAAGGATCGCGGAGGAGGGACCTCTCCACTGGTGGGGACGCGATGCCACTCCATGGTATCCAGGTCAAGCGCGCTGATGTCTTGGGAATCATGTGGGTCACCAAAAATATACATGCGATGACCGACCATGCAAGCTGAGGCGCCGTAATGCGGTGTCGGCGCATCGCCATTCACTTGAGGGCAGCTCCATGTCATGGTGTTGGTGTCGAAACGATAAAGGACGCTTTCCCACTGCGAGCCGTTCCGTAAGCCCCAAAGGTACGCGCAGTGACTGTAGGCGACAACGGTGCGACGGAAAATGTTATTCGGCCGGCCATTGAGCGGTGAATGTGTTTGCACGACATCCCACAGCGACGTTGCAGGGTCGAAGCTGGACACGTCGACGAGGTTCCTTAAGGGGTGAGGCCCGTCCTCGTGAAAGGAGCCGAACGAGTACACCTTGCCGTTGATGGAAACGGCACGTTGGTTGACGTGCTCTGGAACACCACTCAGTCGCACCGTCCACATCTTGACGGGGCAGCTAGTGCTCTGAGAAACACGGCGCGATCGTTCCAGCGATTCTGCCGACCTCACGTGGCCTTTCCTGAAACAGCGATATGCTGGCCGGTTTCCGCAGCGCATGCGGCAGCGATGATTTGAAGGGTGACTATGTGTGTCATATATTAGAATATTTTGGTTATTTCATGATGCGCAAGTGTATTAACGTTGCACGAAGAAACTGCATACTGTAAAGTTGCTGTCGCCGAGAAAAAAGAACGAAAACCGTAAGAGCTATCACAAAGGCGCTTCAGCGATTTTTCCAGCCTGTTCCTGACCGAAAACTTTATGGACGCTTCGACCCACGTCGTTGATGCTTCCCAGTTGATTCTATATTAGACACTTTTAGCTGAGCTGACCGGTTTTGAGGACCGCTATCCAGCTGAGCGGGGCGGACGCTCAAGTGCCCATGCGCAGTACGCTCCCCGCTAGCGGGTCAGCGGAGCGGCGCCTCCGTTCTGCAAGCGCGCCGGTTTAGTGCAGCATCGTATCGTATGGAAATGCCTCCAGTTTTACGGTTAGTTCAAGATGTTTGCTTTTGGCTCGACGGTCGCGTCTCAGAACGCGTCCCAGTTGCACTGTCTCAAGGGCTCATTTTCTACACTACACTCGTTTAAAGCGCTTCAAAATTGACGAAGATCGCTCTTTGCACTGCGGCGTGGTCAGGGTCAATCCTTTCGAGCGACTGTGAGCGCATGTGTAATCGGGTGTCTGAAAATGCTGCAGTCGGAACCCAGCGCGATTGGACATTGCGAGCTGCGAAAAACCGCGTGGACCTCCGTACGGGCTACACCAGCAAAATGCAGAGCAAATATGGCAAAGTCGCCCCCTTCAAGCACCTCTCAATTTATTTTGGAAATGAGTAGACGTTCGTGGAATCATATCCAGACGTGTTCACCCCGACAAACTGCAAACGTTCCCAAATGAAGTAATCGTTTATTTACCTCCAGTTTAGTAGCGCCAAAGGGAACATGCACTGCCGCAGTCTGAATTCTTGTTTTGCGCAGCGTAGAAAAAAGGAAAAACACTAATATAGCGGTTCACAGCGGCGCCTCGCATGAACAGTGTGGCATTGGTCGGTGTGGATCAAACTCCCAATGCAAGTCGCGTTTTCTTTCACTGAGCTGCCCCATCAGGTTCCCTTTAAGTACGCTTGTTCACTTAACACTTGTTAAGCTCCAGGCAAACAAAAACAAAGAGATATGAACTGATCATCATCACCATTCTGACTACTCCCATTGCAGGGCAAAGGCCTCTCCCATGTCTCTCCAATTAACCCTGTCCTTTGCCAGTTGCGGCCACCGTATCCCCGCAAACTACTTAATCTCATCCGCCCACCTAACTTTCTGCCGCCCCCTGAAACGTTTGCCTTCTCTAGGAATCCACGGAGTAGATATCAACTAGAAGCACAAGTTTCGATTTTGTTCATCAAATCGGGGCTATTTATCACCGCTAGATGGCGTCACAAGCCAAACCACTCTGCTTAGCCTTACCAGCGGAATAATTTGCTTTTATAAACTTGCTCGCCGCACGTCCGCTATGCTTATGTTGGGCGGACCAGCGTAATCGGAGGGGACCGTAAAACCGGTCAGCTAAAACTGTCTTATGGCATCCTTCATAGCGAACGCAAGTGATAGCAGGTGTATCATGCAGCGCCCATTCGTACATTAACATGATTGGCTTAGATTAAGCTGGCATCGCGTTCATCTAATGACTCGGCTACTTTTCCTTTCTGGGGGGGGGGGGGGCGCACTGTGCGAAATAAGCTACTTGCAGTGGACTCAGCGGAGAAAAAGATTAACTGACTTTGATCTCCTTCAGCGTCTGCGACATGCTTGGCGAGTGGCTAGCTGCGGCTTACAGATTGCATGGCGACGTTCCCTTTCTCGAAAGGTGCAATGCAGTTAAACGAGAAGGGCTTGAACAGAGCGATAAACCATGGACAGACGCTTTAGGTTGTACGAGGGGGTACCCAAAAGAAACCGGACTAATTTTTTGAATCGGCACAGCTTCTGTGGTACCGCGTTTGGCCGCTAGGAGCGCATAGAACGAACATTTCAGAGTCAGTAAGCCGAGTGCCGTCGCTGAAGGAGGTCAGACTAGTTTAGGCAGAGTTTTAGAGTGACGACTGTTTTGTGTGAGCGTCATTTTTGCAATGGCTGATTTTCGTGAACAGCGCGTGCCGGTGACATTCTGATTTTTTCTCTTAAAAAGTGGAACGGAAACTCTTGAAATATTCAGAAAGACGTTCAAAAACGATGCTATGGGGACAACCCAAGTGTTCCTGAATTAAATCCTGAATCAAAGCAACAGTCATGCCAACGGAAAACTTCAAATTCACCTCTCCTCAAGAAAGCTCGTCAGGAGAAACCAAACCTCAAAACAATGCTGATTTGTTTTTTCGACGTGAGAGGAGTCGTCCATTCAGAATTTGTTCCGCAGGGTCAGACAGTTAACCAGGCTTTCTGCTTGGATGTTTTGAAAAGATTGGGCAACAGTGTTCGGTGGAAGCGGCCTGATTTGTGACAGACGGGTGACTGGTTTTTCCACCATGGCAATGCCCCTACTCACACAGCCCTGTATCTACGACAAATTCGGACCAAAAATGGCATGACCTCTGTTCCTCAACCCTCATACTTACCCGACCTTGCCACGTGCTACTTTCTTTGTTTCGTAGAATGAAAAGACATGTGAATGGAAAGCGTTTCACTGATGTTCCTGAGGCGAAGAAAAAAACGACGGAGGGACTGTCAAGCATCACAAAAGATGAATTTTAAAAATGTTTCGAAAAATGGAATGAAAGATTCGACAAACGTATCATTGTAAGTGGAGAGTACTTTGAAGGATATTGAAGGTCTGTGGTGAAAATGTGAACAAATAAGTTCAAACAAAAATAAGTCCGGTTTCTTTTGGGTACCCCCTCGTACACCTGACGTTTCGTATATGCCGCTCAATGAATTGCAACCTCTTGCATCCAACATGTCGCACGAAGATGATAACGGTCGGCGCCTGGCACAAGCGGAAGCCCTAGCCCGCCAATATGGCTACAAAACAGGTGTATACTACGTGGACGCTTCCAGGCCTCACGAGGGGGATGGTACACGGTCGCGGTAGCTCACAACAGCCACACAGTTAATGGCCTCACCTTCAGAACCCGCAGTCCAACACATGCAGAAGAGGTGGCGATTGCTCTCATGACCTCACATTCCGATTCAAAATACATGATCACCGACTCGCATGCGGCCTGTTGGAACGTCGAACATTTGCAGTCTTAAAGTTACAACCCCTTCGTAAAGCTTGCCAAGGCACGACGTGAGTGATATGGGCCTGAGGGTTTCAATTTGTATCTTTTTACCAAGTTTAGTTATCATTATTACTTCGGCGTGTTTCCAATCTCCGGGAACCGGCTCCGCCTCCCAATGTTTGTTAAGAAAGCTGACGAGCTCTTGTATGAGGTCGTCGCTCAAGTTGCGGATTAGGGCGTTGTCGATTCTGTCCGCCCCGGCTGCCGTGTTTCTGGTGGTGTTTCTTATGGCCGCGTAAACCTCTTCCATAGTTGTGGCTAAATTTTAGGCGACCTTATAAAATTATGTGAACGATATATTGGTGACATTGTGCTGCCGATGTTTTCAGAAATAACGCTTCCTTTTTTAGTTTCGCATCCTAACCATGAAGCAACCTTACTACGTACCAGTCCCGATTCCAGTTCTCATAAAGCGCCAGCCAAATCACATTGTGATGAATAATCTATCTGTCCGGCTCTGCCACAATAAAAGAATGGACGTGAATGGCGGCAGAAAAAGAATTGCGTTTCTGCTTCTTGCATGCAGAGCCCGAATGGCAGAATAACCGCACATGTTTCTTGAAAACTGGCGTAGTGTCTCTCGATCGTTGTGCTTTTAATAGTACTGCTATTGAAAAACAAAAAAAAAAACATTATCGCTGCAAACTTTTACTTTGCCGTGAAGCTGGCGTGCAGTTCTTTAGCAGCTGCTTCGAACAGTAAGACATATTTCTTTTTCTAATACAGCTCACCTGGCAAACGTAGGCTGGAGATAAGCTATCAGCTATGCTTGGTAGAACAACCGTGCGCTGGAAATTAAATTCATTCACGCATGGAGAGCACCCTGAAAATAAATACTAAAAGAAGGCTAGGTTTCGTGTGTCTTCAACAGCTACGGTGCTGATAGTAATTGGTAGGTAAACATCGCAAAAGTTTTTCGAGATCTGAGGGCGAGAGCTTTTACGTACATCGAATCTCAAGCACGCGGTAACTTCCAGCCTTACTAAGAAATCCACCAGAGCGTCAAGAAGCCGCTTCTTCTTTTCTAAGACGTGCGCATTAGAACCGGCGTCACCACCACCTCCTCCCGCATGCCCTACTGCTGCTGCAGCACGTGTAGAACTGGGAAGGACCGAACAACGTGCAACGAGTTTCCCTGCACTCATCCATATAATACCTTTTTCAGGAGGTACAGTTGAAAAACTTGCAAAGATATGATAAGATCTGCTAGTCGTTCCATTTATTTTGATCATGCCCACTATAGCGCTGTAACACCTATAGTGTGGATTCCCCGTCTGTAGCCGATGTGTTTTTGTTTGGCTGTTCCCTCAGATTATGAAACGAAGTTCACCACGATCCTGCGCGAGAAAAGTATACAACAGCTTTTTCTTACCCGTACTAGCCCATGAGGCCGGAACGTGCTGGGTACTGATCAGGATTCAAGTTTAGTTGAGCACAAGAGAGCTAGCTAGTGGAAGAGGGCAGAGTGGGTCATAAAAGAAACCGGGGTGAATGGTATTCTAGACGAAGTGAAGAAGAAGAAATGGCCTTGGTCAGGACGGGCAATGCGACGGCGAGATAACCCGTGGTCATCAGGCAACGGCGTGGACAGCAAGAGAAGGCGGGCGTAGCACGGGACGGCAGAAAGTTACGAGGGCGAGTGAAATAAAGAAGTTTGAGGGGATAAGGCGGCACCAGCTGCCAAAGGACCGTGTTAATTGTACAGGTATGGGCGAGGCCTTTTTCCTGCAGTGAACGTAGTCAGGTTGATAATTATGATTCGTTTGTTTGGTTGTCTGTTTGTCAGGAGCCTGCCTTGTGTGTGTTTTATTGATTTATGGAGGATGAACGTCTCGAAGCAACTCAGCTTATACGGGACGCCGTACTGAAGGGCTCCGGAAATTTCGACCACCTGGGGTTCTTAACGTGCACAGACATCGCACAGCACACGCGCCTCTTGAATTTCGCCTTCACCCAAATTCGGCCGCCGCGGCCGGGATCGAGCCTACGCCTTTCAGGTCAGCAGCCGAGCGCCGTAACCACTGAGCAGCCGCGCCGGGGAACCTGCCTTGTTTGTCTCTAGCTGCCAACCGTCCCTCCGAGTTGTGGGCCACCCGCCAGGCGTGTATATAGGGGGTGTTTCAGGGAACACTTTAAAAAATTTTCAAAACAATTCTTTTTGGGTGAAAATATGGCTTTTGGGGCATAGTATTATGAGAGTTGGCGGACTCCAGAAAACCGGTCAATATTCTGAAGTAGTGAGGTGGTTAACTATTTAATAATAATAAACTTTTCAAGTAGTAAAATTGGGCACCTGGTCGAAACTGTAGCCGGTCGTTTTTTAGACGGTCGTTGGCTGCCCAATCATAGTTTAGAATTTCCAAAACGCGGTTACCCTTGGCGTTACGGCTCGAGAAAATTTGGCTTTTTTACCGGCACTGGAGGGGTTGCTTTTCATGCATGCTTTCGAAAGCGCATGTATATTTGCACTGTGCAGCGAAATTAGCGCTCTTTCTCATTGAAAAACACGGGTGGAGTGCGGACACAATCGTCCACACTCTCAGCAATTTCAGAAGCTCCCACTATCTCACTCGCCACTTTTTTCACGTATTTGTGAATTATCGTCGTTCTTTCGAAGAAGAGCGCCAATTGTGTTAGGAATGTAACCTGCCGTGAGTCACGAATGTGGGGATATAATTCTGGCCCTCCTGGGTTCGTGCGTGATAGCTTTTTAGCCCGCATTTTGCTTGCCGGTTCATTGGAGAGTGGGTCCTGTTACAATGCGATGCCGGTGCCAGATAAAGCGTGACATCTTCCCTTTTTTCCTTTCGTTTCTGCGCATGCGCGCGATAAGGTATACGTATACGTTGCGCGCCGCAATAAAGTTTTGGTGAAGTCAGCGCTTTGCGGTGTTTCCGTACTTGTCCGTGTTTGTCTTTGCGCAGTGTAATTGTAAGCATGATTTTCCAGCACACACAGCAAGTGGTGTTAAATTTTCAATAGTGTGTCACAAAAGGTGTATGTTTACACCAAAGAGATTTTTTTAGAAAATTTTAAGGAGTCTCTAAACACCTGGTATATATTGTAAAAAGAAGACGCAGATTTGCGGGATAGAAGAAGGTGAACCTGCGCTTGAGCGGCACTGCCATCGCAGCATGTTTCTGTGCTTGACCTGGCTTCGTTGCTTGCTTTATTCTTTACGACATTTATCTACCTGCTACTGTAGCGACCATTCTCCCTTACCAACCCGGTGTCTCCGAAATATACTCCTGCTTCTGAACTCGGGCAAGATGCCGAACACTGCCGCCAGATCTCCCGCTGAACCATGACTGACACTCAGCATGGCCAGAAATGCTTCTCCACTGGCCCCCTTGTGGGACTTTGTGTGACTTTGTATGCTGTGAAGCACCCTTGGACTGTCCTATACGCAGTGCCCACCATGGCGGGTGGCAGCTCAGTTAATGAATGCTCCTGAGGGGTGCTCGGGAAGAGCAGCCTAAGTCTCTCAAATTCCACCGTTGCCACACCTTCCACCGAAGGGCAGTGCCACATCGCTTAACCAGTGCAATCATTCCAGTGTCACTTCCACGAAACATACACTTATTCTGCCTCACCTTTCTCTGTGTCTCAAGAACTTGCGCCTGTCTTTTTTATAAAAATGTGCCGCTTTATTCCATTCCTGAAAGATAATCTTTTCACCGCACGCAGCTACACCTCATCTCGCATCGATCATCAACACTCCTGCCCAAGACCTTGCATAAGGTTGGCAGTACCTGTAAAATAAATAAATAAATAAAATAACACAAAGTTGGAGAGCCAGCTTGCCGTGCTAATTCGAACCATTCTGCATTTTGGCCAAGAACAGCTGGTGAGTGGAAGCGCCTTCTCGCCTCCACAGTCTCCATTTGTGATGCCATTCACTTCAAGGTCGCGGTTGAAGGTGCCTTAAAGTTTTTTCGCTGTTGTTGTTCGGCAACTAATGTTACAAACTTACCACTCCTTTCTGTAGTGCCTACGTGTCTTGAATGTATACGTAATAAATAAATAAATAAATTAACAAACTGCTCTATTTATTCGTTGCCTGTGAACTGACCGGAGCAATGTCTGTCGATAGCGCTTTAGTGGTCGCCTAGTACTGCCCCCGAGGCCTTTGCGATTTGTATAATGGAGCCACCTGTTGCAGCGATGCATCGGAAATCAGGCGATAGAAATAGAAAAGGAATTCGGCCGCTTTCTCCCAATGTTTGCAAATGACGACACAAGAATATCGGCCTGCCCACAAACACATAGCTTAAGCTAAGATTTCCCAATATTTGGAAGAGTTCATTTTTCTGGAGCTCCTCCCTGATGTCCACCAGCTTAGGCAACACCATATTGTGATCAATGCGAGATACCTAAAAAAAATTATTTCCGTTCTTCTTTGAAAACGACTTGGATGTTCACCACGCACTGCAGGGACGGCCAAGCAAGTCTAGAATATTCCGTCCATTCGCAATCATGCACGATGCTGAAAGATCTGAAGAAGCTAGTCCTGTATTAACAACAGAATTGACGAAAAGCGAGGACGGTCAGGCCAAGCACTTTCACCCGCCTTGTCCGCTGGCCAGAGGGACGCGCAATGCGGCACACTGATGTCAAGAACAAGCCTCACGTAATTATTTGCCAACAGTCACCAGCGAGGAATACGAAGCACTTTGGGGCTCACTGCCGCTTCACGAAAAGTGAGCGTTCGCGCTCTGAAGGGCGAGGATCTGAAACCTAATACGACCACTTCATCCACTCCGATATATGATTGGTTGTGCTAATCGCTGACTAATTCTGACAACCTTATCCTCTCGTGAATTTTGATTACAGCTCCCGTAGTTTCTACGATAGCAGCGCCTTTTGCAGTCGCCTTGCCAATGTCTGTGGTTTATCCCACCAGATCGGTGCTGTTGGTCCTTCCGAGCTTGTCCGAAGTTACCTCGTGTACAGAACTCAAGGTTCTACAGCTTGGGCGTCTCCCGGCGACAGCCATCGGCTGATCCTGGTTCATATAGTGCCATATACTGTCCTTGCCTGTAAACATAATGATGCAGGTCAATGCAATAATAGTTGTAATGCTTTAACGGAACATCAAAAGGCACTGTCCATGCCATCGTCTTGGATGTGGCGCGCGTGGCTTCCAAGGGAAAATCAATATCAGCACGCCTGCTCACGGAATTGCTCTCCATTCACATGGCAGAACATACGAGCAACCAACATGACACAATCTTCCAGAGATACACATGTTATCTTCCAGAAAATTTTTCGCAACTTAAGGCCGTGGCCCATTTTCTCATCATAGTGTGATCAAGGTACCGGTGGGGGTGCTTAAACGTCAATAGTTTTTTTTTTCTTTGAAACGGTTGAAACGGTTGTCATGAAAACATCCTTCGTGACTTGACCTCGTCACGTACTACATGTGCGCCGCTGTAGCACTAGCCCTCGCACTTATGATACAGCCGCCAGAGGTGACGTTGAACGCAAACGGTTTTAAAGGATATGTCGCACGACAGGCGCTACCTATGATGTCTACAGATGCTCTTGTAGTACCTACGGCATCAAGACTGCCAGAATGAGGCCTTCGTTAAGCAAGTGAGCCCACAAGGGAAGGGAAACAAGGGGCTCGTTATGACATACTTGAAGGAAGCCAGCACTTACCGAAAACGAGGGGACATAGAGGACCTCTCATTTTATTATTCTGGGGTGTTTATGAAAGTAAAATTAATAGTGCAGTTATTTTATCGCCAAAAGATACTTGTCTGAAATGCAGAGGACAAAAAACGACATGCTACCGGTGGGGTGGGAACCCACGACCTGCAGTTTTCCTCTTTTTCTATCTTTTGCTTTCAGAAGTATTTATGTTGGGCGTACCCTAACCCTGAAAGGATTCATACAGAGGGAGGAAAGAGCGACAAACTTCCTTCGGGGCTTATTGGAGGAACATTCGCTTAAGCTACATAAGCCGTGTTATATTGCGCTGAAAATGCGACACACAATAGCAGAACACAAGCACAGGACGAGCGCAAACAATCAACTGCTTTATTCAGGGGCCGAGGCCTTAAATATAGAACAAATCCGCGCATGTGCGCAAGGTACCTTCATGACTTGTGTTGTGTGGCGCCCTCTTGGGTCGACACACAATTCACTTAGGTGATTTGTAAATCTGGCCGAACAACAATGACTTTGTTGGCTGTGTGAATAAAACCGTGGGGAACGGGCGCAAGCCCGCTTTTTGTTCCGCTCGGAACTGAGTCGTGTCCTTCAGCGGCCCGTTGCGGGCCTTGCCGGGGTGTTCATGCAACACCACATTTTGGCGACGAGGATGGGATAAAAGTAAGTGACGTTTTTACGCTTGCCTCGACTGTCGTACCATTTGCTTCGACTGGCCTGTGTTTTGCTGCCCCGCTCCACCTTCTCCTGCAACTTTAGAGACTTTGTGTCAGCATGGCGTCAGGCCTCGCTCCCGCGCCGTTTTTGTCTGCGCCCGGTTCGCCTGCAGTGCCGTGGAAGCGTTGGTTCAAACTTTTCGAGGCGTACCTCCTGTCGGCCGGTGGTAGCGACTGGGCACCGGAGCGGAAAGCGGCCCTCCTTCTCACGCTGCTCGGAGCGGAGGGACAGCGCCAGCATTTCAACAATGAAGAAACTAGGCAAGCGTCCGCAGTCGCCCGCATAACGTCTGAAGCACTTCCGCAGACGCCGCTCGAGCCTGCCACGGAAGCGACGACCACAGACGGATACACACAGTTAGTCGGGAGCTTGGACCTGCTGTTTGCGGACACAACGAATTTCATCGTTGAGAGACACCGTTTTTTCCGGAGTCTTCAACTGCCCGGTGAGCCATTTACCCAGTATGTAGCGGCAGTTAAACAACTTGCGTTGACGTGCGAATTTGGCTCGGCGTTCGACGAGCGCGTCCGAGATCAGATCATCGAAGGCGTCTCAAACCCAGCGTTGCGCGAACGTTTTCTGAACGCTGGCCGAACGCTTACCCTGGCCAAGGCAGAAGAAATTGGCAAAGCTTTAGAAGCCGTACAGCAAGCAAATGCAGCTTATGAGGGAACGCCGGTTTATCGCGTCGACGAACCTGTAACGGAAAATCCGACGATCGAACAGGGATGCATACGTCAAGCAACTTCAGGATTTCGAGCGCCCGCTCGTGCTCGTGAGCAAGAAGGCGGATGGCGCAATTACACAGCGTCGGGTTTCCACCGTGGCGTCCCCGGAACCGAGGAAGGAGGTAGAAGCAGCCAAGATGGAAGAAGGCGACCGGAGTTCGAGCGAGAAAGCCAGGAAGGGAGTCGTCAACCGTCTTGCTATCGTTGTGGCTCTCCGAAACATAATGCAAACGCAAGAAACTGTCCAGCCCGCAACAATTGCAATCGTCGTTGCAACAATTGTAGAAAAATTGGACACTTCGCTCTAGTCTGTCGCTCACAGCATCAGTCCGCGACACTTCGCGCGTCGCAGGCGCCGGCCTCTAACGTGGAGGAAGTACACATCCTGAATTCTCCGAATATTCTGGGCATAGAATTGCCACAAAATAAGAAAGAGATAATAGCTACCGTAACGTTTAAAGGAAACCCAGTTCCTCTACTTGTCGACACTGGGGCTGCCTTTTCTCTTGTCAACAATGCTGATTTTCGGAAATATTTTGTACGCTTCTACACTTTGTCGTAGTCAACCCTGGCTCTCCAGGACTACTCCGGCAAGTTGATTCCCACACTGGGCACCTTCGAAGCTGACATACAGTACAACGATACTCAAGCATCGGTAACTTTTCATGTCACTCGACAAGGATCTTCGTTGCTGGGCCTTGACGCCGTTAAGAAACTGCACATCAACGTGATGAGGTCAACCCTCACTTGTCTCCAAGCCACTTGTCATCCGTTCGAGGTTCCGGAGAACACACCGCCAGGATTTGAAGCCTTGTTTTCGAGTGAGCTCGGTTTTGTCAAGGACTACGTCCATCAAATCAACCGCCGACCAGATGTTCCTCCCGTCAGTGCGAAGCTGAGACGCTATAGCGCCCGGCGACGCTATAAAGCGCCGGCGCTAAGATCGGCGTTACAGCGCGCGCTAGAAAGAAAATAAAGACGGACAGCGCGTGCTCGGAGCGCACGCCCGGCACACGCAGTTCGGAACTAGAAGCCTGCCACGCTGGTCGTCTCTCTCTGGTGCTCCGCTGCGACCCCGCAAACCCTCAACAGTGGTGACTCCGGTCTAAGACATGACCGACCCCAGCAACCTACCGCCCACAGGCGGCCTTCCGCCTGACGCTACCTTGCGCCCACGGGACGTCGCAGCTCTCCAGCTCCGCCTACCAACATTCTGGCCCAAGTGTTCGCAGACCTGGTTCGCCCAAGTGGAAGCCGTCTTCCATCTGCACCACGTCACCTCGGAGGCATCTCGGTTTCGTCATTTGCTTTCCAACCTGCCTTCGGAGGTGGCTCAAGAGGTAGCGGACATCATCGCTGCACCCTTGGGCGATACTCCGTACCAGCGCCTAAAGCAGGGCATCCTGGACCGCACCACGGCGTCAGAGAGTGCGCGCCTCCAGCAGCTGCTCACCTACGAAGAGCTTGGAGACCGCCGCCCCTCCCAGTTACTCAATAGCATGCGGCAGCTCCTGGGCGAAACCAATGCAGACCCAAACGGCGCACTGTTGCGGCAGCTCTTCCTACAACGCTTGCCGCAGTCCACCCGCCTCGTCTTGGCTGCCGCGGGCGACTTGACCCTTGACCGCCTCGCCCAGCTCGCTGATCGAGTCCACGACGCGGCTTCTCCTTCCGTCACCGCGCTCTCTTCTCCACCGGAGACCGCCGTCATTTCACGGTTAGAGGCCCGGATCGATGAGCTGGCCGCTTCTATCGATGCCCTTCGGACGTCCTCTCATGCCCCGCATGGTTTATCCTCAACACCTCGCCGCCTTTCGTCTTCCCCGAGTGGTCCGCACTTGTCCAGTCCTCGCCGTCCGCATCTCTGCTGGTATCACCGAACTTTCCAGCACAACGCTCGCCGCTGCACTCCACCATGCAACTGGTCGGGAAACGCGCAGCGAGATCACTGACGGCGGCGTGTGACCTCGCTCTTCAACCTGGCCGCCTTTTCATCGTCATGGATCGCATTTCTGGCCTGCGCTTCCTCATCGACACTGGTGCCGAAGTCAGCGTACTGCCGGCCTCCAAAGCAGACCGTGCTTCCAAGTCACATGGACCTACTCTTCGTGCGGCCAACTCAACCTCCATCGCAACGTATGGTCTCCGATCCCTCACTCTGGACATTGGCCTACGGCGCACGTTTCGATGGGTCTTCATCGTCGCCGATGTACATCAACCCATCCTCGGTTCCGACTTCCTGACGCATTTTGATCTAGACGTCAGCATGCGTCACCATCGTCTCATCGACAGCAAGACGCGCCTTTCCATCACTGGCGTTATATCAGCTGTCGCTTCCACTGGAATCCGAACTCTGCTTCCGTCATGCCCGTATGCTCAAGTCCTCGCAGACTTTCCCGAGGTCACGAAGCCTTGTAATTTACATCAGCCACCCAAGCACGGTATCACCCACCACATTGTCACGCGTGGTCCACCTGTCGCAGCTCGCCCGCGCCGCCTCTTCGGTGAGCGTCCGGCTATTGCAAAACGGGAATTCGACCACATGCTCCAGTTGGGTATTATTCGCCCTTCATCCAGTAGTTGGGCTTCACCACTCCATCTGGTGCCCAAGAAAGATCCGGGTGACTGGCGTCCGTGCGGCGACTACCGGGCTCTCAACGCTCACACGGTCCACGACAGCTATCCCCTTCCACACATCCAAGACTTCACTGGACATCTGGATGGCTGCAAGATCTTTAGTAAAGTGGACCTTGTCAAGGCGTACCACCAAATCCCTGTTGAGCCGGCCGATATTCCGAAGACGGCCATCACTACACCCTTCGGACTGTTTGAGTACGTGCGCATGCCTTTTGGGCTACGCAACGCAGCTCAAACTTTCCAAAGATTCATCGCTGAAGTGACGCGTGGTCTCCCGGCGGTATTCGCCTACATCGATGACAGCCTCGTCGCGAGTCGTACTCCACAGGACCACGAGCGTCACCTCCGGGAACTCTTTCAACGCCTCCAAGAGTTTGGCTTGGTCGTCAATGCCCAGAAATGTGTCTTCGGCTCTTCTGAGCTCGAGTTCCTGGGCCACCACATCTCGGCGCTGGGAATTCGTCCATTGCCTTCTCACGTCCAGGCCGTTAAGGACTTCCCAGCACCAACTACCCTACGCAAGCTCCGTGAGTTCCTGGGCCTAGTGAATTTTTCACGGCGCTTTATCCCACACTGCGCCGAGCTTCTTCACCCCTTGACTGACCTTCTCCGCACCACGAAGTCCTCATCCTCTGCGATTTCCTGGTCTCCCGAAGCTCAGGCCGCTTTCACGGCTGCCAAACAAGCCCTCGCCGATTCAGTCGTCCTCATCCACCCTAGGACTTCCGCGCCCACTCGCATCATGGTGGATGCTTCCAGCGTGGCCATTGGCGCGGTTCTCCAGCAGAAGATTGACTCCGAGTGGCACCCACTGGGTTTCTTCTCTCGGAAGCTCCAGCCTGCTGAGACTCGCTACAGCGTATTTGGCCTTGAGCTGCTTGCTATCTACTCCACGATCCAGCACTATCGCCACTTCTTGGAGGGCCAGCCGTTTTACGTTCTCACGGACCATAAGCCTCTGGTGTATGTGTTCCGTACGAACTCTTCGAAGTACGTCGCCCGTGAACTTCGTCAGCTGGCCTACATATCGGAGTTCACAACCGATATTCGACATATCAAAGGCACCGACAACGAGGCAGCTGATGCACTTTCACGCATTTCCACCATCGGCGTGTCTCCACCTGCTGTGGACTGGCCCTCCCTGGCGCGGGCACAGCTTGAAGACCCTGAGCTGCACGCCCTGCGTGACCACCCTCGAGCACTCCGTCTGCAGCTCGTGCCTCATCCGTTTGTGCTCGGATCACTCTGGTGCGACATATCATCGGCTCTGCCGCGACCGTTCATCCCGGAGGCCTTTCGTCGTGCCATTTTCCATTCCCTTCACGACATCTGCCATCCTAGCATTCGGGCCACGCAGCGCCTCGTTACCCAGCGGTACGTCTGGCCGTACATTAACACCGACGTTCGCCAGTGGGCCCGCTCGTGCCTTGCTTGCCAGTCCACCAAAGTGACACGCCATACCAAGACTCCCCCTCAGTCTTTCCTGCCGCCTGGATCACGCTTTGACCATATTCATATCGACCTGGTTGGACCGCTTCTCCCTTCTCAGGGCTACAAGTATATTCTGACGATGGTCGACCGCTTCACCCGTTGGCCCGAAGCCGTGCCCATTCCGGACATTACTGCGGAAACAGTTGCCAGAGCCTTCGTTTCGACGTGGGTTTCCCGCTTCGGCTGCCCCGGCATTGTTACCACGGATCGCGGCCGCCAGTTCGAATGCGCCCTCTTCACTTCGCTCACCCGGCTACTCGGCACTAAACACTGCCGCACCACATCGTACCATCCCTGTGCCAACGGCATGGTCGAGCGGTTCCATCGCCAGCTCAAGGCTGCCCTTACTGCGCGCCGGGATCGCGAGCACTGGGTAGATCACCTCCCTATGGTGCTCCTAGGCCTTCGCGCCGTCCTGCGTCGTGACCTTGGCTGTTCGGCGGCCGAACTCGTCTTCGGTACCTCCCTGCGGCTTCCCGGAGACTTGTTCCTACCTTCGGCTCCCTCGTCCCAACCCCTGCAATACCTTCACCGCCTACAGGACTGTCTCCAGCACCTGCGCCCAGTGCCGCCTCGCTCAACTGCCCATCAAGTCTTTGTGCACCCGGACCTTGCTTCCTCGACGCACGTTTTTCTCAGGCGAGACGCTGTAAAGGCGCCTCTTACCCCTTCATACGATGGCCCGTACCGCGTCCTCACCCGGACGACAAAGTCTGCGACAATCCTGCTTGATGGTCGTCAAGAGGTCGTCTCCCTCGACCGACTCAAACCAGCGTACCTCGAGACACCTCCCCAGGAGCTCCCCTCAGATGTTGCCGGCCCACCTGCAGACCTGCTTGCCGCTGTGGCTAATCCATCTCTGCCCCGTCGGCGCGTACATTTCGCCGTTCCGTCTAGGCGGGGGGCCCTATAGCGCCCGGCGACGCTATATAGCGCCGGCGCTAAGATCGGCGTTACAGCGCGCGCTAGAAAGAAAATAAAGACGGACAGCGCGTGCTCGGAGCGCACGCCCGGCACACGCAGTTCGGAACTAGAAGCCTGCCACGCTGGTCGTCTCTCTCTGGTGCTCCGCTGCGACCCCGCAAACCCTCAACAACGCCTTCCGCTAGCACTGCGGCTACAAGTCTCCGACGAGCTCGCGCGCCTGGAGCGCGAGGACATCATCGAACGCGTCGACGCATCGGAGTGGGTGTCTCCGCTGGTCGTCGTGAAAAAGAAGGATGGCTCCCTTCGCCTGTGTGTGGACTTGCGGGAGCCCAACAAAGCTATTGTCGTCGACGGCTACCCACTTCCGCACACGGAGGAACTCTTGCAGTTGCTCGCAGGAGCTACGTGGTTCTCAAAGCTGGACTTGGCTTCAGCATACCATCAAGTGGGACTCACGGAAACAAGTCGTGAGTTGAAAACGTTCATATCCCATGAAGGACTATTTAGGTTTAAAAGAGTCTGTTTTGGTTTAGCTTCTGCTCCGGCTACATTTCAAAAGCTTATGTCACACGTGTTGAAAGGCTGTACGGGCGTAGTGTGCTATTTGGATGACATTTTAGTGTGGGGACGGACCAAGCCGGAGCACGATCGCAACTTGAAGGAAGTGCTCTCTCGCATTTCCACAACTGGAATGAAATTGAATCAGAAATGTGTTTTTGCAGTAAGGGAACTCACATTCTTGGGGCACAACCTGTCGGCCCAGGGTATTTCTCCCATGGAATCGAAAATCAAAGCTATAGTTAATGCACCTCCCCCTACGAACGTCAAGTCGCTGCAATCATTCCTAGGTCTAGCTGGCTACTACGCCAAGTTCCTGCATCATTATGCAGATTTAGTGGAACCGTTGCGGAGAATGCTCTGACAAGGTCAATCATTTGAATGGACGGTGGAAGCTCAGAATAGTTTTGATCAAGTTAAGGCGCGTTTGGCATGCAAACCTGTTGTGCAAATGTTCAACCCGGAATTACCTGTCGTAGTCACCACTGACGCCTCAGACGTTGGATTGGGAGCTGTACTACAGCAGAAAGAAGGGTCGCACCTTCATACGATTGCTTTTGCGTCACGCGCTCTGTCGCCGGCTGAGAGAAAATACTCAGTTGGTGAACGTGAGGCACTAGCCTGTTTGTTTGCTTGCGAAAAGTGGCATGTATATCTATGGGGTAGACGTTTTACACTCAGAACCGATCATCAGGCATTGGTTGCTTTGCTTTCCGCCGGCGATTCGGGTCGCCGACTATTACGCATCTCACGCTGGACAGCTCGGTTGCTGAACTACAATTTCCAAGTAGAGTACTGCAAGGGCACACAAAATAATGTGGCAGACGCCTTCTCCAGGCTGCCCGTCGGAGAAAATTCTGACAATCAGGAGGAAGAAATCATTTCTCTGGTAACACCAGTAGTCGACAAGGCTACTGTACAGAATGCAACAGCCTCTGATGTTACCCTGCAAAAGGTCATCAGTCAGCTCAGCAAGGGCTGGTTGCACAAGAAGGCTCCGTCAGTTGATCTTGTGCCATTCTTTCACATCCAAGAGGAATTATCCTTTGTAGATGGTCTGCTAATGCGAGCAGATCGCGTGGTAATTCCTGAAGTACTTCGTCCCACTTTCCTACAGTTGGCCCATGAATCACATCCGGGCATAGTCCGCACAAAAGAACTGTTAAGAGAACGCTACTGGTGGCCACAGCTTGATAAACAGGTAGAGGAATGCATCAAACACTGTCTCATATGTCAAGCAGCTGATAAGTCAGCTAAGCCATCGTTCACACCCCTCCAGCCAGTTCCCTGGCCGGACCGCCCCTGGCAGAAGCTAGCCATGGACATTGTGGGGCCTAGCGTATGCCATAACGTTAATGGATTATTATTCCAGGTCGCCTGAAGTCTACTTCACTCCTTCAGTAACATCCCAGGATGTCATTGACTTTCTGATCTCTGTTTTTAGCAGAGAGGGTTTTCAAGACTCGATAGTTACAGATAATGGGCCACAATTTGTTTCGAGACAATTCGAAGACTTTCTAAAAGAGAGAGGCATACAGCATCTGCGGTCATCAAATTACTACCCTCAAGCAAATGGCGTTATTGAAAGATTCAACAGGGTCTTGAAGGAGACCATTCAAATAGCTCAGCTCCAAGGAGAACCGGTTAAACAAGCTGTCCTGCAACATCTGGGATGGTGCCGGCTCACGCCCCACTCAACTACGGGCGTGTCACCGGCAGTCCTGCTGCACGGCCGGCAACCGCGCTCGAAACTCGACATGAGCTGTACTTCCTTTCATAATTCGCAGCAAAGCACCTGGAACTTGCCTCAAGCTTCCGCTACAGCAACGTCTCCAGAACACGAATCTTCGGAGCAAACACACATGCGACATAGGGTTGAAAATAAGCAGCAGCAAATGAAACACTACGTTGATAGACGTAGAGGCGCAAAGCCAACAGCCGTAAAAATCGGTGACACAGTGAAGGTGCGGTCATTCAGAGCAGGTCCATCCAAATACATTGGCCCTTTCAAAGTTCAGCGACAGCTTGGTCCAAGCACTTTCTTACTGAGTGATGGTAAAGTCTGGAATGCTTCTAAACTGGTCCGGGTACTGCCGGCCCCAGAAAATATTCGAAGCCCGCCAAGCATAGATTATTCCTATGCAGGCTTAGCACATGCTGCTGAGAATGCAATGACAACAACTTGAAACAAGCCTCGAGCTGAAACAAGTGCCGCAATGTCTGAAAATGTGTCACCTCCTGTTGCAGATACCCTGCATAACGCTTCGCGCAACGAGGGGGGGAAGGAATATAGGCCGTCAAAGCCAACCGAAAGTGGCCGCACCACTGCGCACGACACGTCCACCTCTTTAAGCACTACAATCGAATCCACAGAGGAAAGCAGTTGTAGTTCCCCTGAGCAAAGCGACCCAGGGAATTCCAGTTCTCACAACCGCGGGCGCCCAGTGCGTCAGCGGAAACCACCTTTCTGGGCCGTACACTACCAGATGTAGTTCTGGAGCGAAGGGTAGCACACCTGTTTTTCTTGGCCTGTAGTTCGACTGAGCTGTCCGCGGCCAGTGGACCAGTAATGGAGACTTTCTAAAGCGGGTAATGAATGAATAGTCCTGTATCGCTGTGATTTTTACTCATTTTCCTTTCTTTGCAAGAGTTCCTCATGTTTTCGCATTCAGCGCACAATGATGTTGTGATAGGTTTTGTATAATGATGAATCTCCTTGTGTGTTGTCTGTTACGGCGGATGTACGAATCTAGTGTTGTTTCTGGGTGAGGCTGATCGTATGTCGTGCCCATAGTCAATGTATAATGAGTGTGCTTTCTTTTGCAATGTGTAATGACTGCTGAAATGAAACATTTTTGTGCCTTCAACACGTCATAACAGAAATAGTACAACCATAAAATCGGAGAGTTTCTGTTTGGTGACCATTGTAGAATGTTTGCTGTCTCGCGGCACTTGTTAAGAGAGCAGTGTTTTTTCGCAATGTCAACATTATTTCCTAGGGGGAGACGATGTTGTGTGGCGCCCTCTTGGGTCGACACACAATTCACTTAGCTGATTTGTAAATCTGGTCGAACAACAATGACTTTGTTGGCTGTGTGAATAAAACCGTGGGGAACGGGCGCAAGCCCGCTTTTTGTTCCGCTCGGAACTGAGTCGTGTCCTTCAGCGGCCCGTTGCGGGCCTTGCCGGGGTGTTCATGCAACACCACAGCAAGTCCTGACACACGTGTGTACTCATCGAACCCTAAACCAGAGCTCAAAAATGCCAGCTCCTTGTTGTACAAGCCTACTGACATGCCACTTACACAATTGCTATCGTTACTTATCAGAAACGCTTCCAAATTATTGCTTGCAATGACACTACTGCCCCTGACAAGAATCTTTCTCTCATGAGGACATGGTGATTTTTGCATTCTCTGCGATGTTGAGAAATTTGTCCTGCTACCGTTATCTCGTAACGAACGCCCATGCTCATCTGTACGATAATTTACGCAGCGACCTATAAAAATAGGTCTTTTCACATGTCAGTGGAATTTTGTACCGAAAGCTACATTGGGCACGAACCTGCGATTGCGCTATGGTGGTGCTTTGAGGAGGCACAGAGACCGACCTTGAGCCGTTGCCTAGCAACCGCCAGCCGCTAGCGGACGCCGCGCTCTCGCCCCGCCATCTGGCATGAACTAGGGTGCCTCGATGCCAGCGCCGCCGTTGGCATCGAGGCGGCGCTGGCATCGAGGCCCCCTAGCATGAACTTGCACTGCGCGCCTCACCGCGGAGCCGCCGCCGCCGTTTGGTATGACATCACTCCGCTCGCTTCGCCATGGTCGATATACTATGGTAGCGAAGGCTCCATAGACGCCCATTGGTCCAAAAAATGGCGGCTCATGGGGGCACCCCAGCGCCCTTATTTTGGGGGGCAACCTACGTATGAGTGACGTTGAATGACGTCACGCATACGTATGCTTTTGGCGCGAATTATAAAGTGGTCTTTTTATAGAACCCGACTTTTCGAGCCGGTACCACTTGAAGGTTGCCTTTCAGTGCGCACCAACCTTTGCTCGTCAAATGTGCTCGAGTTGCTGCTAGTTATGGCCTTGTTAATGTGCAGTTGAAAACCCAATGAAAGCGACTAGCAAAGAAGGCAGTATTGAAAGGCTGCAACACTTTCAGACGCTGGCTAAGAATGCATGATTTGTAGTGGATACCTTGGTGGAAATACTGGTGCTAATACTTTCGAGTACATCAAGGTATGATGCACAAAACACAGGCTTAAGTGCACAGTTTGTAATACAGTGCACGGCAAGTAAGGTATTCATATTCATGGTTTATTACAGCAACCAAACAAATACAGTGATAAAGCACACCGACAAAAAATGCGCGTCACAGGCAGCTCAAGCAGTAGTTTTTTTTAAGCTTGCTATTCATCTCAATGGTCACAGTGCGGATAGGAAAAAACCCTGAAGTTCCATGAACGTTGCCAGGTAGGAAATTGAAAAGTATAAAAAACAATGCAACGACAGCTTCTATTGAGGCAAACATGACATGACATAAGTAGGCGCATCAACACATAGACCATGCAGCACACAGGGATTACGATTACTCTACACATTTCATTTTCTGAACTGAAAGAATATAGCAGCTATGTTTCCAACTGCATGACAATATTAAAAACAAGTTTTAGCATCAGCAAACCTGCTCAACGCTAGAGCATTACACCATACATAGGGCCTGCGCACAACCTCGAAACCTCCTTGTCGCTAACCGAAGTAATTTGAAGCAATTCTAATCAAACTAAAACATACATGAAGTGCAGTTTAAAGTGAAGTGCAAGGACATTCAATACATCCACTCCTTCCTCGAGTAGGTACAACATCGAGACGCAGTCATCCTGGCTGCAGATACGCAGACAGTTCTAAGTGCTTGGAAGAAACCCTCAGGTTTCGCAGCTGGCAAGGCGTCTTCTCTAGGCTGAGGTGGTGGCAGAACTGCACCCACGTTTTGCATGTGGACATGATGCAGCATCCATGTTACACAACTGCACCCAAATGAATACCATATACTCCAAACGTCAATACGCCAAGATTCTTTTCACCTAATTGCAGCATGTTATAACTATGGCAGAAAATGCTCGCGCCAAGCCTCTGCGCCTCAGAGTGCGGTTACGCTTTCCTGATACCACGCGGCTAGCTGCTTTTCTGTGAGCGATGCAGCGAAATGAGTTTAAAACTACATTGACGGTCATGTACACGCAGAACGGCAATAACTACTGCTGGCCCAATTCAGTTAAAGCACAGTCAGTGCGGCGCACATACACAAGGTAGAGTTTCGATACTGTCAGTTGCGAGGGGATCCTCAAATTGGCTTCACGGTGCTGCAAAACCCATTAATGTCATGCTCAGAGCTGTTAGGCAGCGCAGTTGGTTTTAAATTGACCATGCGGTAAGCAGAGAGCACGTGATGCTCATGACAGCCTGGTATCAAGTTCACGTTGGTGACAGTCAGCTGCACGAAACTACCTATAAATAAGACAAATGATAGGTGTCTTTTGCACACCTTATGACTGCAAGATACTTAAATATCCCGATAACATGAAGTCAACTGCGTAGGAAATGGTTATAGCTACGAATAGGCGCTTAAAGCCCGACAAGAGCATATCTAGAGCAGACGACAACGGGAGAGCTCACCTGCGAAAGTCCAGAGGGAAGCGGTGTAGTCTTGGTAAGACACCCACGGTACAACCCACGCTGTCGCAATGTGCCATGGGGCAAGGTTTCTTCACATGCCGCAACCTCATCTTGAAATGCAGAGCTAAGCGCTTGAAACGTTGAGCCCGAAGCCTCGGGAAATGGTTGCGCACTGGCCGTACACCGAAGGAAACTCTGCAGAGGTGCAGAGGGTTGCAGATCTTGCCAAACGGTGACAGAGCAGCGGCGGGCAAGGACGACAAAACTTCTTAAAGGGGCCATTTCTAGATCGGCGAGCTTAATTTGCACGCTTTCGAAGGCGCGCCACAGCAGGCACCTGGAGATAAGAGATCGCTTCGTATGCTCGAGCAGCCACTGTGGCCGGTTACCCAAACAAGGCCTGCAAAGTCGCGCTGCAAACGTACCGCACACTCATCAACAGAGGGCGTAACAAGAGCGTTGCAAAATATTACAAAATTCGGCGTAATATTTTGCTGAAATAGTTAACCTCTTTTATAAAACGTGGCATTAAAATATTCATTTCTTTTTGTTGTTTTATAGCATTTTTATCTGTGCTTTTGAATTCCATTACATTAGTGTTTAGGTCCCCCAAAGTGGCTGTGCGGCAGTCACGCTAAACCGTTTTTGGGCCCAGCCTTCGCCACCATTCTACATCCACCTTGGCTTCGCCAGCTGTGTTGCATGCCTCATAACATGGAGGAGGATTGAAAAGGAGAGCTTGCGTGCGCCGCAACCACAGTTGAGGCGGCTTAGCTTTCGCAACGTAAATCCTGGCATAGCCGAGCTAAGCCACTGCCAATATTTGTAAACCACTCCTGTCGCAAATCCTTCAAAGTGCTTCAGGTGCCTTTTTCCAGAACCTCTTTTCCTCTCTTTATGCTTTGCTGTGCGTGAGCACAGCTCTCCGAGCCTTTTTTGGCGCTGAGAATTCCATCGGTACTTCGCATCTTTGAGGAGAATTATGCGCTACACACGAAAAAAAAACAGCAACTGAAACGACGGACCCTCAAATGTACAACCAACTAGCCCACATTGCTGTCTTTTTTACTTTGTACGTGCTGGCCACTTTGTTCAGTTTGTGGGCGAAGCTGAGTACGTAAGGCATCAAAACAGGTTTCGTAGCAATGTTAGTAGCTCTTTTGCGCGCTTTTCCTTTGAACATCTGGAACTTCTGGAGAACGGATTCATATAGACGGGAGAAGGGATTCACTGCGTACAGCGTCGAATCTAACTTAGGTTTCCCAAGCTCTCACTCATTCTGTGCTTACACGACCTAATGAGCGCTGACTTCAGACAGAGGGCTGCAATGCCTCTCTTGGCAGTTTTTGAGTGAGCTGAATCAAATGGCAGTAATTCCTTCGCTACGCTGGAGTGGAACATTAAACATAGGTGAAAATAATGCAGGATCAGTTGCATGTATAAATACTGCAAAGTGTTCGCAGTAGGGACTTCGTGCGTGAAGGTCAAACCCTCATCAAGTCTTCTGAATTGGTCTAAAATATGAGTCTTCTAGTTAATGCCAGCCGCGGCGGCTGAATTTCGATGAAGGCGAAATTTTAGAGGCCCGTGTACTGTGCGATGTCAGTACACGTTAAAGAACCTCAAGTGGTCGAAATTTCCCGAGCCCTTCACTACGGCATCCCTCATAGCCTGAGTCGCTTTGGGACATTAAACCCGAACAAACCAAACCAATCTTCAAGTCATCACACTGCACATCATTCTTCCTTGCTAAAAGGATTAAAAAGTCATCTACAAACCTGAATACTTTCAAAATTTGCAGCAATTTAAAGCTGTCGTCAAGGGTTGGTCAATGACAAAAAAAATGTTGCACAACACAGGTTCCACACATGAGCCGATACATATACCAAGCCGTTGCAAGTAAAACCTGTTGACGTATGTTATAAAGGCGCTGTTCAGGTCAAATTCCAGCACAGTGATAAAGCTGTCTGCCGCCATCTCTGCTGAGTTCTGACGGAACACTTCTCCATTTGCCTGAATGTATGTTTGAACTCGCGCCAGCAGCTCAGCTTGCGGGATCGTGTAAAAAAGGTCCTCTACAGCTATTCTCCGTTTCATACATCATTAATTATCTACGATTATCTACGATAAATTATATACGATTCCAAGATCAATCGTGCATGCATTAAATTGCGTGAACTCACTGTGCACAGAAGCATCTTTCTCTGTTGCGCGAACAGTATCCGCGAAATGATTGCACACTTATTGCGTGAACGATGCCCAATCTGATGGACTTAGAATGTCAGGTGCGCCGTTTGCGATAAACGTAACACCTCTGCTTTGTCGACAGAGATTATCTACGTCGTGTGGAATGCTGCAACCGAGACCAAGTCTATTTTGAGAAATATGTCTTTTCGACTGAAAGTAACGACAAGGACATATATGTCAATAATACCATGCAGAAATGTGTTCTCCACTCCAGCTACATTAGACCCAACCCCGGTTACTACAGTTCACTAGCAGCGCAGCCAATTTTACCACGCCACAACAGGAAATAAATGCTGTATTAAAACCCGCGTAAAGCGCGGCGCACGGCCACCCGCAGAACAAGCGGACAACGCTACATCCGCCCACCATCCATTAGGTGGCCCGATTCTTACCAGTCCAAGCCTGAAGCAGATGCCTTGCGAACTTCCCCCGCGCCTGCGTATATTGGTCGTCCGTTGCCAAGCATATTAATACGAATTATTCGGCCTCCAGCTACTTTCACCGCAACAGAAAGAGGGATTGGCGCTAGCGTTGCTTGTTCGTGGCCTCTTGGGAATATAGGAATTTTCACTCCCTTGGTTAAATGCCTCTCATAAGAAGCCCCTCAGTTTCCTTGGCATGCCTGCTTATACGCGAAACGCAAGCTCCACAGAAATTCCTAACAAGCAGATGCATGGGGACTAAGGGAGAAGACCAGATTTAAGGGCAGAAGTTACAAAGGATTCCTTCCCGGGCCTTACGATGACATGGTGAGAAAGTTGCATAGTTGTACAAGGGTTGCTTTATTTTTCTGTGTGCGCGAAAAAATATATATACCATACGTTGCCCAATGGGCGCCATACATATTTACTTCCTCTCAGAGCACACAACTCTTATATTAGACTCGCGCCTGTATTCTGAAGGAAAAAAACTTGAGAACAATCTCAGGAATTTTGAAAAAGGCAAATAACTGCTTGAGTATATCAGAGAAGGTTAAGGAGAAAGTAAACTATAATCGTCCACTCAACGTTTATAGTTGCAGAAATAGCCCCAATACCAGGACTCCGATTTAGGGAACTAGAGCATAAATTTCGCTACGCCTATAAACACTGGTAGCTGCGCCACTACCGGCCCACATTCCTTCGCCTAGCACTATGAAACTTTGATTGGGGCACGAAGACGCCGCGGCGCTTTGACTGTCTATGTTCAGTTGTGCAAGCACTTTCTATGTTCCCGTGCAGCTGGCGCCTATTGCGTCCTTCTCTTCGCGGGCTCGAGAATATGTGCAGATTCCCAGCTGCTGCACCAAGAGCCCGTGATGTTCAGCGGTGGTCAGTTTAATGATGAATGACGTGGCGCGCGGCTACCTAAAGACGAGGAAGCGGCTGACTTCTTGGTCAATCAGTAAATGACGCATGCGTTTAGCGTGTCTGTGATTTCTCACACACTCGGGAGCGGTACGTGCCCCATTGAAGCGAAAAAAAGCTTTGGACAGGTAGTGTTTTCCGTGTTTAGAGCAACGAGCCTGTACGTAGGGTTTGGGCAGTACCGTATTTGAGGGCTCTGGGTTAAGCGGTATTTTAAAAAAAATCTCAGTCATAATAAATACACTATAAGCGTTAACTACGACTCTACGGGGTACCGCCTGGGTAAGCACGGTAATGGAGGGCTGTGTTATTGTAATGAACGCACCAGCCCTACGCCAGAGGTAACATCATATTTTTTAAGCACCCTGGATTCATTAGCACGCACCGACGTTGCGAAACGCGTTTCCATAATTTGCCTCAAACGAAATCGGTCAACATTCAACCCGCGACAGTGGAGTCAAAACCCTGGCGCGAAAGCCACTGAAAGGCACACTGAAAAAAAAAAAGTATCAGAGCGAGCTGAGAAAATGCAATACGCAGATACGAAGAAAACCTGAAGCGCATTTGTACCGCAGTTTCGTTTCAAGATAGCTTTGAATGTCAGTTTTTATATCAGACACCCCGTGGTTATTCAGTCTCAACCAAAAAAATGGGTTTGGCAAAAACAGCGCTTTTACGCAGTTTTTTTAAAGCCTCGAACACGAGCTGCGCTTTCTATACAGAAAAAGCGCGCGCAAAGAAAGAATTTTTCGACTAGCACGAAAGCTAGCCGCCCTTTCCGATAAAATGCCTAGAGTCGCTCAGACAAGGCGCTCTTCAATGTCATCGGCAGCGGCTTCCTGCCACGTTCTCTGCTGTTCACATTTCTTGAAGTGGGGAAGGTATACGACACAGCCACATGACGTTAGTCGTGAAGCGCAGAGTCAATTTTGTTGGGGCATGGTGATGCATCGTCACGAATACAAGTCATGCCATGTGCGCCTGCGCCACCGCCACATCCGCATAGATAAGACATGCAGATATGAAAGGAAATTTCTTGTTCCGGTCAGCATGCTGCCGACTACCTTCTATACGATCTCTTACACAAGCTATCAAGAGTACTACCGCGCAAGGTTAAGGCATGGATCGCAGTAGGTTCGTTCAGAGATGTTATTAGGAAAATATAGATATTACCCGACAATATAAAGTCGTCAGCATTGCGACCGATTATATTCTATGGAATGAACCTATGAATAGACACGCAGGAACAGGGGAAAACCGTGTTCCTTTCCGAAGCAATGCAGATGTAGAAGAATCCATCCTGGCGCTCAGCACAAATGCAGGATTACTGTCTAATCCAGGAAGTCGCGCTGCCGTCTGCCTTGAAGAAGATGTCTCGTATGCTCGATATACAGCTAGGCACGAGCTCGAGACTGAAGCGAAATAATAGTCTCCTGAATTGCCTGAAGCAGCAGCCAGGATGGAGTTAAATCGATATGTAGGAGTAAATATGCCTTCGGACAAATTTTTCGTCTCGATAAAAAATTAATAAACTGCTACATCATTATAAAGTGAACACTACCGATATTGCTGCGTCAGAATACTGAGGGTTAGACGAAAAGTTTTTGGAGTAAAAGTGTTTATTCATGAGATAGGTATCTAGGTCGAAAACTGATTTATCGTCGACGGGAAATATAGATTCGCCGAAGGCGCTACATTTGCTTGAAGTACCACATCTGTATAGCGAATTCGATTAGGGTGAGAGGATAGCTTTGATCTGATTTCTAATGAGTGGGATCTCGCTTATATCCAGTCGTGCATCGAGGACCGCAAGCAGGCATACATTCACCAGTGTCGGTTCCAAGTGCAAAATTCAAGGGGGGCGCCTTGTTGACCTAAAGTGCGATGAGGCGAAAGCCTTAAGTGTGGTGGTGTTGCTTGTGTCAATGATGTGTGGTTAAGATGTCGAGCTCCGCCATTAAGAGCGGAACGCGACAGTGTCTTGCAACGCTGCCAGGGAGTCCTCAGAACGCCATCGCCCGTTATGCTCTACGACCTTTCTCGTCGGTAAATTGGTTTTTGAGGAAAGAAAATGTATCTGTCTCGCATATCTTGGTGGACACCTCAACCTCGCCGCAAGGCAAGGGAGGAGGATTGGAGTGAAGGAAAATACAGTATTTACTGGACTCGCCTTTGTTAATTCCAAACCATCGAGGTGGTATGGCGGAGTGGTCAGCGTGCTCTTCTCGCACTCCACAAACACTGGTTCCATTCCGCAACTCAACCAATTTCCTGCTCTGTTTTATTTATTTATTACTTGGAGCATCACTATACCATCCCTTTGATTGGTTCCATGGTTACTAGCCAATGTAGGATTAGCCCCGATTGAAGTTCGCGCACGGTGACGTCACGACCATTCTAAATATGCCTTCGGAGAAATTTTTCGTGTTGATAAAAAATTAATAAACTGCTACATCATTGTAAACGGAACGCTACCGACACTGTTGCGCCAGGATACTGATGGTGAGCCGAAAAGTTTTTACAGTAAAAGATATCTAGGTCGAAAACTGATTTATCGTTGGCGAGAAATATAGATTTGCCGAAGGCGCCCCATTTGCTTCAAGTGCAACATGAGCCCAGCGACTTCGATTAGGGTGAGAGGATAGCGTTCACCTGATTTCTAATGAGTGGGATTTCGCTCACATCCAGTCGTGCATCGATGACTGCAAGCAGGCATAAATTCTTTAGTGTCGGTTCCAAGTGCAACACGTGAAGATCGGTCAGCGTCGCTTCCTTCTCAATAATCTCCCCTTCCTGCATGTTCGCTTCCGGGCCATAGCCGCCGAAGAGAAACACTCTTTCGCCAGTAATGCAGCAGCCTTGAAATGCCCTGGCAGACGGTCCTGAGCCCCACGGGTTCACATCAGTCCAGCACGATGGCTCAGGGTCATACTTGTGCATCTCTGCACAGAAAGTGTCCATAAGTTCGTTGTATCCTCCAAAGATGTACAGCTCGCCTCTGTATACAAAGGCTGAATGCCCGTGCCGACCCACGGGAAGAACGCCCTCTACGTGTGGGCACACCCAGGTCGAGGTGGTTGTTTCCAGGTAGTATAAAGAGTTGACATTTTCAAAGCGACCAGCGAGAAAAGTGGCAGCTATGCCAGCTCCCCACACGTACATGCGGGTCCCGATTGCAGAGGCCGTGTGGAAGGATCGCGGAGCAAGGACCCCTCCAGTGGTGGGGACGCAATGCCACTCCATGGTATCCAGGTCGAGCGCGCTGACATCTTGGGAATCATGTGGGCCACCAAAGGCATACATGCGCTGACTGGTTATGCAAGCTGAGGCGCCGTAATGCGGTGTCGGTGCCTCAGCATTCACTACAGGCGAGCTCCATGTCATGGTGTTGGTGTCGAAACGATAAAGGACGATTTCCGACTGCCAGCCGTTCCGTAAGCCCCAAAGGTACGCGCAGTGACCGTAGGCTACAAAGGTGCGACAGAAAATGTTATACGGCTGGCCATGGAGCTGTGAATATGTTTTCACGATATCCCACCTAGACGTTGCAGGGTCAAAGATGGAAACGTCGACGACGTTCCTTAAGGGGTGAGGCCTGTCCACTTCAAAGGAGCCGAACGAGTAGACCTTGCCATTGATGAAAACAGCACTGTGGTTGACTTCCTCTGGAACACCATTCAATCGCACCGTCCACATCTTGACGGGGCAGCTAGTGCTCTGAGAAACGCGGCGCCATCGTTCCAGCGATGCTGCCGGCCTCCCGTGGCCTATTCCTGGCCCTACAATACGGTGACCGGTTTCGGCAACGCGTGCGGCAGGGATGACTTGACGGGTGACCATGTTTGTCATATATTAGAATATTTTTGTCATTTGATGACGCGCAAGTGGATGAATGTTCCAGGAAGAAATTGTGAAGTTGCGGTCGCCGAAAAAAACGTCCTAAAACCGTCTGATCATTTATGGGAGCTGAGGAAGGCGCTTCAGTGATTTTGCGAGCCTGTTTCTGAGCGAACTGTCTTGACGCTACGAGCCACGTGGTTAATGCTTCCCAGTTGATTCTATTAGACGCTTTTAGCTGACCGGTTTTGAGGTCTGCTACACGGCTGAACGGACGCTGAATTGCGCATGCACAGTATTCAGCCGCCAGCGGAGCGGCGCCTCCGTTCTGCAGGCGTGCCGGCTTAGTGCAGAGTCGTATCGTATGGAAATGCCTCTAGTTTTCCGGCTGGTTCGAGATGTCTGCCTTTGGCTCGACGGTCGCGTCTGAAAGCGATTCCCAGTTTCACTGTCTCAAGGGCTCATTTTCTACACTACGCTTGTTTAAAGCGCTTCAAAGTTGACAAAGAACGCTGTTTGCACTTCGGCGTAGTCAGGGTGAATCCTTTCGAGCGACTGGGAGCGCTTGTGTAACCGGGTGTCTGAAAATGGCGCAGTCGGAACCAAGTGCGATTGGACGTTGCGAGCTGCGAAAAACCGCGCGGACCTCCGTACGGGCTACACAAGCAAAATACAGAGCAAATTTGGGAAAGTCGCCCCCTTCACACATGTCTCAATTTATTTTGCTAATGAGCAGACGTTCGTGCATTCATATCCAGGATTGTTCAGCCCGACAAACTGCAAACGTTTCCAAATGAAGTGATAGTCTATTTATCTCCACTTTAGTAGCGCCAAAGCGAACATGCACTGGCCCAGTTTGAATTCTTGTTGTGCGCAGCGTAGAAAAAAGGAAACACACTAATATTGCGGTTGACAGCGGCGCCTCGCACGAATAGTGCGGCATTGGTCGGTGTGCATCAAACTACCAATGCAAGCCGCGTTTTCTTTCACTGAGCTTCCCGATCAGGTTCCCTTTAAGTACGCTTGTTCAGTTAGCACTCGTTAAGTTCCAGGTAAACAAACACAGAGACATGAACTTATTATCATCACTAATCTGACTACTCCCACTGCAGGGCAAAGGCCTCTCCCATGTCTCTCCAATTAACCCTGTCCTTTGCCAGTTGCGGCCACCGTATCCCCGCAAACTTCTTAATCTCATCCGCCCACCTAACCGCAAGCATATCCATAGGATAAATCATAACGCATAACCATAAGCTAAACCGTAAGCATATCCATAGGCTAAATCATAAAGCATAACCTTAAGCTAAACCCTAAGCATGACCGCCCCTTTTCGCTTCGAGATATCCAGGCTTAACCTTAGCTAATCCCCAGCCATTTTTTTGCCGGTTCTCTGAGATTATGAATGGTAGTTCACCATGATCCCTTGAGAGAAAAGTACATAACAGATGTTTCTTACCGGTACTAACCGACGGTGGCGAAACGTGCTGAGTACCGAACAGGCTTCAAATTTGAGGATAAGAGAGGTAGCTAGCGGAAGAGAGCAGAAAGGTACCGGAAGAGGGCACAGTGGGTCAGAAAACAAACCGGGGTGAATGGTATTCTATCCGGAGTGAAGACGAAGAAATGGGCTTGGTCAGGACATGTAATGCCTCGCCGTGGGTATGTGCCATTAAGCCTGAGACATCATCATTATCACATGTAATGCGACGGCGAGACAACGCGTCGTCATCAGGCATCGACCTGGATAGCAAGAGAAGGCAGGCGTAGCAGGCGACGGCCGAAAGTTGCGAGGGCGAGAGAAATAAATATGTTTGCTGGCCTAAGGTGGTACCAGCTGGCAAAGGACAGGGTTAATTGGACAGGTCCGGAAGAGGCCTTTGTCCTGCAGTTAACGTAGTCAGGTTGATAATCATGATTTGTTTGTTTGCTTATCTGTTTTTCAGAAGACTGCCTTGTGTCAGGCTGCCAACCGCAATTCCGGGTTGTGGGCCACCCGCCAGACGTGTATATAGCGGCTATTTCAGCGAACACTTAAAAATTTTTCAAAAATAGGCTTTTTGGGGTCAAAATATTGCTTTTGCGGGACAGTATTATGAGTGTTGGCGGATAGCGAAAAACCGATGAATATTCTAATTTAGTAAGATGGTTAATCAGTTATTAATAATGAACTTTTAAACTAGTAAAATTAGGCTCCTAGTCGCTACTGTAGCCGTTCGTTTTTTAGACGGTCGTTTTTAATAGCTCTACCAGAGTTTAGAACTTCGAAAACGCGATTACCCTTGGCGCTGTGGCTCGAGAAAACTTGGTTTTTTTAACTTCTCTAGAGGGGTTGCTTTGCATGGATGCTTTCGAAAGCGCATGTATTTTTGCTCTTTGCAGCGAAATTGGCGTTCTTTCTCATTCGAAAACACCGTTGTAGTGCTGACAAAATCGTCCGATCTCTCAGCAATTTCAGAAGCTTCCGCTATCTCCCTCGCCACTTTGTTCACGTGTTTGTGAACTATCATCGTTCTTTCGAAGAAGAGCGCCAATTTTATAGGAATGTAACCTGCAGTGAGTCAGGAATGTTGGTATTTAACTCTGGGCCTCTTGGGTTAGTGCGTGATAGTCTTTTATCCTGCGTTTTGCTTGCCTGTTCGTGGGAGAGTGGTCCTTGGTGCAATGTGACGCCGGGGCCAGATAAACCGTGAAATCTTCCCCTTTTTTCTTTCGTTGCTGCTCATGAGCGTGATAGGATATGTGTATGCGTTGCGCGCAGCAATAAAGTTCTCTTGAAGTCAGCGCTTCGTGATGTTTCCTTACTTGTCCGTGTTTGTCTTTGCGCCGTGTAGCTTTAAGCACGATTTTCCAACACGCCCGCGAAGCTGTGTAAAACTGGCAATAGTATGCCGCAAAAGCCGTATTTTACCCAAAAAGCCTTTTTTAGAAAATTTTAAGTCGTCCCTAAACACCTGGTATATATTGTAAAAAGAAGACGCAGATTTGTGCGAAAGACGAAGACGAACCTGCGCTTCAGCGACATTGCCATGCCTGCGTGTTTCTGAGCTTAATCTGGCCTCTCTCTTTGGTTTCTTCTTTACGATTTTTGTCTGTCTCCTACAGTAGATACCCTTAAGTCGCGCGAAATGCCGAACACTGCAGGCAGATCTCCCGCTGAATCGTGAGTGCACCACTACGCCTGGAGGGATATCAGGACTGCCAAGTATCTACGAATGCAAAAGGAGAGAATGACCGATTCCTCATTTATGGACATTCCCTCATTACTGCAAATTCAAAAACTCCCATCCGTGAACAGGAAACGAGCACCGGAACCGAAGTCAAATCCGAAGTGTTAGCACGCTTAATTCGCGTTTGGCCAAACTGCACCAATCGGCAGTAATTTTTTTTTTATCTGCATCTGTACACTGGGGCTAAGCATTTATTGAGTCCGTCTGTAGCTAGCGAGAAAAAGACTCTAATTCCACACCAAGGGGCTTTTTATTACGTAAAACGCAGCACGTCGAGACGAAACGGTATTTTATTATAAAATTTTATTATGTGGTTGTAAAAACTCTTCCCCCCTCGTCAGGTTTCGAACGGCGCTCAGAGTTTCCGCGCTTGCCTTAGCTTGTTCCGTGCCCTTCGTGGCCCCATTGGCTTGGGAGCACTGTCCACATTTGAGTCGCCAGTCCTTTCGATATCCTCAACCGTTGTTCCTTCGGGTGGTTGTGACGTCCGTGCGGTGGCAGTTGTTTTGGTGTCTCATTTTGTGCTCGCGATCTTCGAATTACAGAATAGTACTTTCAGTCCCGCATGAACGGAGCGAAAATCGCTGCCCATCGGACGCGTTCTTGGGCGGCTTGGGTATTGAACGAAGTATTATTTGAAATCAACGGCGGCGGACCGAGAACAACATGTGCGCTTCTGCTGTCCTTTTCTTGTGCTGTTGTCGTTGCACTGCCGATCATTGCATAATGCAACAACTAGTGCACAGGAAGTTATTCTAACTTAATATTTGGTCACTGCTCCTTTCTAATCTGTTAACGGATTTGGCCCTCATAAAAGTAGGCGCACCATGAGTATGAATTATGCAATTCTGTGTTAACTGTGGTTTATACCTATTTTCATTGATTGTTTGCAATATGAATTCAGGAATGTTTCGTGTTAATAGTATTGTTTTATCGCTTTCAGAAAAAATAAACTGACCTCTGCGATTTATTTTTGAAATTGACTTCAGGCTAGCGAATGATTCCACCATGATGTTCAGGTGAAAGCTGCACACCTTTCCTCCTTACCGTATGGCTGCACTTGAGTCGAGGCTAAGCAGTTTTTCTCTCTTAATAAAGTCGAAGGTGCGTGCATGAAATTCTGTGTAGTTGGAACGTACGCATAGCGCCGCACGGAGAATGTCAGTCACACAGCCTGGAGTAAGTTAGCATCTACATGACATCACGGTGCGCCTATTTATATGGCATTTCTAGGGAATGCAGCTGTTAGATACTTCATTTAGATTTAAAATAACTTTTTTTAGCGCAAGTAGCCTTACTACCAACGAGATGGCTGTCAATTTTTAAAAAAAAAAGGAAAACATGTTCTATTTCTACTTTGGCTCGCCGATGCAGTTAAGAATGTTTACCACCGCGTCTAGTGTAAACGTGCCAAAGCAGCAACGACAAGGTCTGCGTAAACCAAAATGAAGTGCAGCACCGCGCAGGCCAAGCCTAGAACGCTGCAATCACCTAGTTTAATTTTTGAAGTGTGTGCACTCGCGGACACTGACCCACCTTACAGGCGTCACGGGACGTAGCTCTTTGGCTTCTTGAGCGCAGCCTGATCCACGCGCAGGGTTGGTTGGTTTATGGGCTTTAACGTCCGAAAGCGACTAAGGCTATGAGAGACGCCGTAGTGAAGGGCTCCGGAAATTTTGACCACCTGGGGTTCTTTAACGTGCACTGACATCGCACAGTACACGGGCCTCTAGAATTTCTCCTCCAAAGAAATTCCAACCGCCGCGGCCGGGATCGAACCCGCGTCTTTCGGGTCAGCAGCCGAGCACCATAACCGCTGAGCCACCGCGGTGGCCCACGCACAGGGGAAACACCAAGTGAACGCCTGCCGCGCCTTCATGGTTCTTCACAGCATACAAATTCTCAATTCACACTTTATTGCGTACACCAATATTTCAAAACTGGGGTAACTATTATTCATAAATAATTCCTGGAACGGAAATACTACTTGTGAATAGGCCATGCGACTCTGAGCAGCACTCAGTTCTTTTACTCCGTAACAGTGTAAAGAAATTTGCGCCGTTAAGGGTGCATTTCCGTTTCTATAACACCGTCCATTGCACCTTACGCAAAGGATGAAAAGTGTGGCTATCACACCCACACAGCGGAGTGTGTGGGTCCGCAGAAACCGCCCGAGTGCTTTGCGAAGTCAGTGCTCGTTGAAGATCCTTAGAGCCTCCATATTATTCCGGAGACCTCCATACGACATCTCTTTCTCATTTCACTCCTTCATTCTTCCCTACCCTCACTGAACATTTTATGCGTCCACCAAGAAGTGAGACAATTGGTGCGCCATTTCGTTCCCTCAAAGACGACTTTACAGCTTCATATCTTTGGAATGCATCGAAGAGCGCTGGTCTCTCATCACTGTTTCTTTTTGCTGGGTGCACACTTAGGAGGAATTTGAACAGCCGGTACGAAAAGCTGCCAATGACGTGTATAACTTTCACAAGACTTGCGGCATTCGCAGCTATAATTAAATGACACCCAGTTATACTTTTTGCGTCATGCCATCTTTTCTTCTCTTGTGGTCCGAACGAGCACGTTTTTAGCCTAGTTACTCGGGTAAATTCGGATTTTTTTTCGAAATTTGTTTCGGGTAAACTGTTTTCGGATTATAAACTGCCACCCGCCATGGTGAGCACTGCGTATACGACAGTCCAAGTGTTCACAGCATCCAAAGTCACACAAGCGGGCCAGTAGAGAAGCATTTCTGGCGATGCTGGCTGTCAGTCATGATTCAGCGGGAGATCTGGCGGCAGTGATCGGCATCTTGCGTGAGTTCTGAAACAGGAGTATATTAAGGCGGAAGCCTTTAATGCCTCATCGTTGTAAGCAGGAGTTGTCGACAGAAATGTCACGCTGTTCAATTCGTCGAAACGGTCGTGACGTCCCAGTGCGCGAATTTCAAACGGGGCCAATTGTACTTTGGCTACTAACCATGCAACCAATTAAAGGGATCGTAAAGTGATGCTCCAAGTAAGTTTGACTGAGTTTTGTTAATTGCTTACTTAACCAATTAGTCTAATTAACCTTTCTAGTCAGACCAGATAAATAAATAAAATCGAGTAAGAAATTGGCCGAGCTTGGGAATCGAACCCAGCTCTCCGGAGTGCGAGTCGAGCACGCTAGCACTCCGCCATGCCAGCTCGATGGTTTGGAATGAACAAAGGTGCGTCTAGTGAATACGGTGTTGGGGAGGAGGGATAACCGCAAACTTAGTTCCCGTACGCTATGCGCAGATGCAACCTTTGCTGCAACATGTCTTTTTTCAATAAACTTCACTTGCTAGTTACCGCTCGTCCTGTCCTCTTCTCGATGTTCAGTCCTGTCAAGTTTGCGGTTATCCCTCCTCCCCAACATGTCTGACCAACTGGCCCAAAGCTTCCCCTTGTTGAATACGGTGTCTTCGTTCACTCCTATCTTCCTCTCTTCCCATTACGGCGAGGTTTAGGTGTCCACAGAGATATGAGAGACAGTTACATTTCCTTTCCTCGAAAACCAATTTACCGAGGAGCAAGGCGTATTTGTCCGCGTTTCAGATTGGTCCAAATTGTCGTGACGTCACCGCGCGCGAATTTTGGCGGGTGTCTACCGAAATATGTGAGACAGTTGAGCAACTTCCTTTCGTCAAATACAATTTTCGACTAGTGTCTACTGAGATATGTGAGACAATTAATGCGTAATTTCCTTTCCTCGAATACAATTTTCATTTTCTTCATTACGGCTCCTCTTCTTTCACTCACACTTGCTCCCTTCCTGTACGGTGCGGCTCAGGTATCAACCGAGATGAGAGAGAATTACAGCCCATTTCCTTTCCTCCAAAAGCGTTGCGTTCAAAGGGCAACGCATCGCGCCGAACGGGTGGTGGCGTTCCTTGAACTCCGTTGCAGCGCTACAACACGCTGTCGCGTTCCACTCCTAAAGGCGAAGCTTGAGCATCATTAATTGGCAGTTAATTAATACACGAACAAAATGTGCAGTGAACAATTGCGTAGGAGAATGCAGCACTGAGGCTTACGCCTTTCACCACTTTAGCTGCTAAAGTTCCTCGTAATTTTTTCAGAGACGCCGGGTTGATAAGGGAGAATGGTATCTACTCTAGCAGGCAGATAAAAGTAGTAAAGAAGAAAGAAAGGCATGAAGCCAGGTCAAGGACAAAAACACGCGACTATGCCAAGTGCAGGTTCATCTTCGTCTTTCGTAATAAATCTGCGTCCTCTTGTTGGAATATATACCAGGTGTTTCAGGGACGACTTAATATTTTCTAAAAATAGTATTTTGGGGTAATACACGGCTTTTGCGGCATACTATTGTCAGTTTTACACCACTTCCTGGCCGTATTGGAAAATCAATTTTAGAACTACTCAGCGCAAGGACAAACACGGAGAAGTAAGGAAAGATAACAAAACGCTGACTTCAACAGAACTTTATTGCTGCGCCCAACGTATACATATGTACTAAACGAAAGAAAAAAGTGGAATATGTCAGGCATTATCTGGAACCGGAATCACATTGCATCACGGACCATTCTCCAATGAACAGGCAAGCAAAATGCGGGCTAAAAAACTATCACGCACGAACCCAAGAGGGCCAGAACTAAATCCCCACATTCGTGACTTACTGCAGGTTACATTCATAAAAAAATTGACGCTCTTCTTCGAAAGAACAACGATAGTTCACAAATACGTGAGCCAAGTGGCGGGGGAGATAGCGCAAGCTTCTGAAGTTGCTGAGAGGACTAACGATAGTGCCAGCACTGCACCGATGTTTTTGAATGATAAAGAGCGCCAATTTCGCTTCACAGTGCGAAAATACATTCGATTTCGAAAGCATGCATGCAAAGCAACCCCTCCAGTCTAGGTAACTAGTCGGAAAAGCCAAATTTCTCGAGGCACAGCCCCCAACGGTAATCGCTTTTTCGAAATTACAAACTCTGATAGGGCTATTACCAACGACCGTCTACAAAATACAAGGCAGGCTCCTGACAAACAGACAAGCAAACAAACAGATCATGATTATCAACCTGGCTACGTTCACTCCATAACAAAGACCTCTCCCATGCTTGTCGAATTAACCCTGTCATTTTCCAGCTTCTCCCACCTTATCCCCGCAAACTTCTTTAATTCACTCGCTCTGGTAATTTTCTGCCGTCCCCTGCTACGCCTGCCTTCTCTTGCTGTCCAGTTCATTGCCTGATGACGACGCGTTGTCTCGCCGTCGCATCACATGTGATGATGATGATGTCCTCAGTCTTAATGGCACATACCCACGGCGGAGCATTACATGATGATGATGATGATGTCCTCAAGCTTAATGGCACATACCCACGGCGGGGGATTGGCCATGGTGCATAGCGGATGGGAACGCACTCGTGCACAAGGAATGGAGTATTTTGAGAATTTTGGGACGCAGAGCTAGAATTTGTACAAAACAAAAACTACGCAGAAGGAAAAGTTGTGAATTCACATTGTTGCAGAGGAATCTACCCGATGAAATTATGTAATCGTGAATATAATTACACACTGCTTTCAGGGCATATCCCTTGGCGCTTCCCCGAAGGATAGGAGAATCGGAATAGGTAGAGGAAGCCCGAGCCGAGCGAGTGGGATCTCCAAGTAAATTCCACAGAGAGCAGCGAGCCGCCGGCAGGAGAGGAAAAAAATCTTCTATAGACTCAATTTCACCACAAGACTCACAAAGGTTGGACACCGAAAACCTCTAATCGGCATCAATAAATATTTAGACGCTGTATCCTGCAGCGCAAAAGGGTCATGGACACCTCACATTGCCTCGAACTGCACATCCGCGCACTAAAAGGAAATGCCAGGTGTTGAAAATCCGCTGCAGCAAGGAGAGGCTCAAGGCTCAAGGAGTGGAGACGCTGGAATCGCTGAAAGCGTGCTAGAGTCAAATAAACAGTATTTGGGACAAAATGAACAATAGGCCCATCAAGGGCAGACTTTGCTAAAAATCAACCCTCTCATTAGAAACAATGCCAGTGTGCCCAGGGACCCAGTGAAACCGTACTTCTGTAATATGTGGAGGAATAAAATATTGAAGGGAACGGCTCGTAGGAGTAGCAGTCGAGTTTTCGAGCGCTGTGAAAACAGAACGGTTGTCTGAGAGTATAATAACCCGAGTGATACTGCAGAGAATCCTTATTAAGGCCAACTCAATTGCCAGAAACTCAGTTACAAAAAATAGGGGTATAGTCGGAGGCCCGAAATAAGTAGCTCCAATCAAGAGCACCTGAGTAAATGCCAATAGCTTACATATCCTGACCAGGCCCAATTCTTCTTTTTAACTTCGGCTAGAATACTGTTCATTCCGTTTTTTTTTTCTGACCCACTCTGCCCTCTTCTGCTTGCTCGCTCTCTTGTCCTTGATTAAATTTCAAGCTTGTTCGCTACCCAGCACGTTCCTGCCCCGTGGGCAAGAACCTGTAAGAAAAAGGTGTTGTATACTTTCCTCTCCCGGGATCATGGTGAATTGTTTTTTATAATCTTAGAGAACCGGCAAACAAAAACAAATCGCCTAAAGACGGGGAATCCACACAATAGGTGCTACCGTACTATAGTGGGCATGATCCCAATAAATGGAATGACTAGCATTTTTCTAATGCCATGGCAAGTTTTTAAACTATACCTCCTGTAACCGGTGTTATATGCGAGGAGTGCAGAAAAACTCGTTGCTCGGTTTGCACGGTGTTCGGCCCTTCATAGTTCTAGACGTGGTGCAGCAGCAGCAGGACATGTAGGAGGAGATGGTAGTAACCCTGGTTCCAAAGCGCACTTCTTTGAAAATAAAGCGGCTTCCTGACGCTCCGGTGGATTCCATGGTAAGGCTGGAAGTTACCGCGTGCTTGATAATCGATGTTCGTAAAAGCTCCCGCACGCACATCTCGAAAAACGTTTGCAATGTTGACATACGAATTACTGTCAGCACCGTAGTTGTTGAAGACACACTACGCCTAGTCTTATTTTCCTTTTTCTTTTCAGGGTGCTCTCCATGTGTGAATGAATTTCATTTTTTGCGCACGGCTGTTATACCAAGCATTGAAGCTGATAGCTTGTATCCAGCGTACGTTTGCCAGGTGAGCGGTATTAGAAAAGGAAATATCTGTTACTGTTCGAAGCAGCTGCTAAAACGGAGAGTTGAGCTAGTTGTTGTTGAGCTAGTTGGACAGCGCCGGTCCTGTTGTCTTCTTCTTTCTTTGTCCCTCGTCTCAGCACTGTTTTTTTCCCCACAAGCAGCTGCTAAAGATTTGCGCACGAGCTTCACGCAAAGCAAAAGTTCGCAGCCATAATGTTTTTTTTTTTTATTTCACTAGCAGTACTACGAAAAGCACAGCGATCGTGAGACACGACGCCATTTTTCATGAAAAATGCGCGGTTATTCACCCATTCGGGCTCTGCATGCAAGAAGCGGAAACGCAATTGTTAATTACCCGCCATTCACGTCCTTTAGTTTTTTTGTGGCAGAGCTGGACAGATAGGTTATTGCTTACGATGTGAAAAGGCTGGCGCTTCATGGCAATTGCAATCAGGAGAGATACACGGTATGGTTGCGTTATGGTAGGGAGGGGAAAATAAAAGAAAAAAACGTTCTTTCTGAAAACATCGACAGCAGAATGTCATCAATATTTGGTTCACATAATTTTATAAGGCCGCCTAAAATTTAGCCCTTATCACTGCAGTTTGCTATGAAGGATGCGATAACACAGTTTCAGCTGACTAGTTTTATGGTCCCCTCCACTTACACTGGCTCACTCAACCTAAGCATAGCGGGCGTTCGGCGAGCATGTTTTATAAAAGCAAATGGCTACGCTGGTAAGGCTAAGCGGAGTGCTTTTTACTTGTGAAGCCATCTAGCGGTTAGAAATAAAACCGATTTGATGAATACAATCAAAATTTTAGTCTAGTTCATATCTCTCTGTTGCTGTTTCCCTGGAACTCTACTGGTGTAATGTGAGCAAGCTTACTTGAAGGGCACCTGATTCGAAGTGTATGATGAGAGGCTAGTTGGTGAGGCATTCTGCAGACATAAAACTACGCAGGAGACAGGACACAGAAAAGATGCAGACAGGACGAGCGTAGACTACCACCTGGTTTATTGAACGAAAACGACTTTCCTTCAAGACCAACCCATGCGCATCCAAACTTAGCGCCAAAAGCAAAAGTAGCCTATTCTTATCAAACCAAAAAGTCAAGTTCTTTTTGATACAGGTGAATTGATGCCTCGCTAACACATTTTTTCGCACCGTATCTAGCAATTTGCCAGGTTTCAAAAATCTCGCGTGCCTTCCTGTCCTTCGCGCAGCCAATAATCTTCTTTTGCTTGAAAAGTGGTCCACAAAATATTTTTTTGGCTCGAAGAGTTATTGTACTCCTGAAGGCGTTTAGGCGTGAAGCACGGTGGGCAGCATTTATCAAGGCACTGCCAGTCTTGTAAGATCAATCACAAGAAGAAAAAAAGTATTTTGTTTCCCGTTTTTCAAGCAAACGAAGATTATAGGCTCCGCGAAGGACAGGAAGGCACGCGAGATTTTTGAAGTCTGGAAAATTGCTAGATATGGTGCGGAAAAATGTGTTAGCGAGGCATCAATTCACCTGTATCAGAAAGAACTTGACCTTTTGGTTTGATAAGATAGGCTACTTTTGCTTCTGGCGTAAAGTTTGGTTGCGCATGCGTTGCTCTTGAAGGAACGTCGTTTCGTTCAATAATCAGTTGTTAGTCTGCGCTCGTACTGTCTGCATCGTTTCTCTGTTCTGTCTCCTGCGTAGCTTTATGTCTACAGAACACCTGATCGGTTAGCTCAGTGAAAGAAAACGCGACTTGCATTGGTAGTTGTTTCATCCATCCAGTCCAATGCCGCACTGTTCCTGCGAAGCGCTGCTTTGAAGCCGCCGCGATGACTCAGCGGGTACGGCGCTCGGCTGCTGACCCGAAAGACGCGGGTCCCATCCCGGCCGCGGCGGCTGAATTTCGATGGATGTGAAATTCCACAGGCTCGTGTGCTGTGCGATGTCAGTGCGCGTTAAAGAACCCCAGGTGGTCGAAATTTCCGGAGCCCTTCACTACGGCGCCTCACATAGCCTGAGTTGCTTTGGGCGTCAAACCCCAACAAATCAAATGAAATCAAGCGCAGCTTTTAACAGCCAAATCACTGTTTTTCCCGCTTTCTACTTTGCGAAAAACAAGAATTCCGACTCCGGCAGTGTATGTTTCTTTTGTCGCTACTAAACTGGGTACATATAGACAATCTCTTCAGTTCGAAACGTTGGCTGTTTGTCGGGGTGAACACTTCTGCATATGAGTGCGCGGACGTCTACTCATTAGCAAAATAAATTCAGACAGGCGTGAAGGCCGCGACTTTCTCAAATTCGTTCTGGATTTTGCTGGAAGTGGTCCTATGGAGGTTAACGCGGTTTTTCGCAGCGCGCAACGTCAATTCGCGCTGGGTTGCGACTGCGGCATTTCGAGACACCCGCTTCCACATCCGCTCACAGTCGCTCAAAAGGATTCACCACGACCACGGCGCAGTGCAGAGATCTTTGTCGATTTTGAAGCGCTTTCAACGACTGTAGTCTAGAAAATGGGCCCTTGAGACAGTGAAACTGGGAAGCGCTCTCAGACGTGGCCGTCGAGCCAGAGGCAGGCATCCTGAACTAACCGTAAAACCGGGGGCATTTGTGTACGACACAACGCTCCACTAAAACACCGCGCCTGCAGAACGGAGGCGCCATTCCGCTGACCCGCAGCGGGTGAGCGTACTGCGCATGCGCACTTCAGCGTCCGCCCCGCTCATACGTGTAGCGGACCGGAAAACCGGTCACCTAAAAGTATCTAATAGAGCCAATTGGGAAGCGTTAACGAGGTGGCTCACAGCGTAAAGACACTTCGCTCAGAAAGAGACTCGCAGAATCACTGAAGTGCCTTCCTCACCGCTGCTATAAGTGTTAAAACGGTCTTAGAACTTTTTTTCCTCGCGACAGCAACTTTACAATTTCTTCCTGGAACGTTCATCCACTTGCGCATAACGAAATGACGAAAATATTTTAATATATGACAAACATAAACATAGTCACCCTTCAAATCATAACTGCCGCACGCGCCGCGGAAACTGTTCACCATATCGCCGCTTCAGGAATAGGCCACGTGAGGTCGGCAGAATCGCTGGAACGATAGCGCCGCGTTTCTTAGAGCACTAGCTGCCCCGTCAAGATGTGGACGGTGCGACTCAGTGGTGTTCCAGAGCAAGTCAACCACCGTGCCGTTTCCATCAACGGCAAGGTATACTCGTTCGGCTCTTTTGAAGAGGACGGGCCTCACCCCTTAAGGAACCTCGTCGACGTGTCCATCTTCGACCCTGCAAAATCGCGTTGGGATGTCGTGGAAACACATTCACCATTCAATGGCCAGCCGAATAACATTTCCCGTCGCACCGTCGTCGCCTACGGTCACTGCGCGTACCTTTGGGGCTTACGGAACGGCTGGCAGTCGGAAGGCGTCCTTTATCGTTTCGACACCAGCTCTATGACATGGAGTTGCCCTGTGGTAAAGGGTGAGGCGCCGACACCGCGTTACGGCGCCTCAGCTTGCATGGTCGGTCAGCGCATGTATGTCTTTGTGACCCCCATGCGTCCCAAGATGTCAGCGCGCTTGACCTGGATACCATGGAGTGGCATCGCGTCCCCACCAATGGAGAAGTCCCTCCTCCGCGATCCTTCCACACAGCCTCCGCAATCGGGACCCGCATGTACGTGTGGGGAGGTGGCATAGCTGCCACTTTTCTTGCTGGTCGCTTTGAAAATGTCAACTCTTTATTCTACCTGGAAACGACCACATCGACATGGGTGCGCCCACAAGTACAAGGCTTTCCCCCCGTGGGTCGGCACGGGCATTCAGCCTTTGTATACAGAGGCGAGCTGTACATCTTCGGAGGGTACAATGAACTTATGGACACATTCTGTGCAGACATGCACAAGTACGACCCTGAGACATCGTGCTGGACTGAGGTGAAGCCATGGGGCTCAGGACCGTCTGCCAGGTGGTTTCCAGGCTGCTGCATTACTGGAGAAAGATTGTTTCTCTTCGGCGGCTATGGCCCGGTAGCGAACATGCAGGAAGGGGAGGTTATTGAGGAGGAAGCGACGCTGACCGATCTTCACCTGTTGCACTTGGAACCGACACTAGTGAACTTATGCCTGCTTGCGGTCATCGATGCACGACTGGATGTAAGCGAGATCCCACTCATTAGAAATCAGAGAAACGCTATCCTCTCAACCTAATCGAAGTCGCTAGGCAGATGCTGCAATTCAAGCAAATGGAGCGCCTTCGACGAATCCATATTTCTCGTCTACGATAAATGATTTGTCAACCTAGATATCTATCTCGAGAATAAACACTTTTACTTTAAAAACTTTTCATTTCACCGTCTGTTTTCCGCCGCAGCAGTGTCGGTTGTGTTCCCTTTATATTTAGGTCGCAGTTTATTAATTTTTTAACAACACGAAAGATTGTCCGAATGCATGTTTAGTCCTGCATATCAATTTCGCTCCATCCTGGATGCTTTTTCTGGCAGTGCCGCTTTTTAAGCGAGGCTTGTTTGCACTCCTTTTTATAAGTTTCTTTCCTTTTTCATTATGCCTGATGGCGAACAGCTCGAAAAAAAAAAAATTCAGGATAATATTATTTATTTATTTATTTATTTATTTATTTATTTATTTATTTATTTATTTATTTATTTATGTACATACTGCAGACCATGGTTAGGTCCAAGCAGGACGGGCACTGTCCAGACTGAGTAAATGAGAAAAATCACATGGCAAAAAAAAAAGAAAAGAAAAAGAAACATGTATACAATTACAAAGCATGGCTGATGTCAAATATGTCAGTGTTGGTCCGTGTGGGGCAGAGAGTTCCAGTCGGGAGCCGCCGCGGTGGCTCAGTGGCTATGGTGCTCGGCTGCTGGCCCGAAAGACGCGGGTTCGATCCCGGCCGCGGCGGCTAGAATTTCTTTGGAGGAGAAATTCTAGAGGCCCGTGTACTGTGCGATGTCAGTGCACGTTAAAGAACCCCAGGTGGTCGAAATTTCTGGAGCCCTCCACTACGGCGTCTCTCATAGCCTTAGTCGCTTTGGGACGTTAAACCCCACAAAACCAAGTTCCAGTCGGCTATTGTGAGCGGAAAAAAAGAAAATTTGAACAGATTTGTGCGTGCGAAATATGGTGCTAACAGGCTGGTGTGGTAGTGGCGTGTGCTTCTTGCGGGCTGAAGGAAAAGATAGAATGACGGGTCAAGTCCCAACTTACGGTTGAGCAAGAGGGAAAGAAAATCTAAACGAGTACCTTGTCGACGACACTCAAGGCGGGGAATACCATGAAATTGCATTATTTCGGAGGGTGAATCAGATTTGGAAAATTTAGAGAACACAAACCTAACTGCCTTCATTTGTACTTTTTCAATCTTCTTTATGTTGGATGCCGTATGCGGATTCCAGACTACACACGCGTATTCGAGGTTTGGCCTGATCAAAGATAGATAACTAAGAATCTTTACATTGGGAGGGGAAGTCCGAAGTTTATGTTTCAGGAAACATAGTTTTCTGAACGCAGATGAACAGATGTTGTTAATGTGGGCGTTCCATGACAAATCATGAGTGATTGTCACACCCAAGTACTTCACCGAAGTGACTTCCTTAAGCGGGGATGAACCAAGAATATATGCATGTTTTATCGGATTTCTTTTACGAGTAATGCAGAGAGAAACAGTCTTCTCCGGATTTAAAGCCATTTCCCAACGACTGCACCAGTTCACTATATTAGTGAGGCAGGTCTATTTGATGACGAACACTGGAGATTTCGCGAAATAACGCACAGTCATCAGCATATAGTCTAATCTGAACACCGAAAAAAACTTCATTGACAATATCGTTAATGTACAGTAAAAACAGTAAAGGCCCCAGGACGCTTCCTTGGGGCACACCAGATGTGACAGGAAGAGAGCCGGATTGTTGTTCACCAAGAGCAACGTATTGTTTTCGGTTATTCAAATAATCACTTATCCAAGAAATAAGAATACGCGGGAGGCGAATAGAATGTAGTTTTAATATTAGGCTGCTTTGGGGGACTATGTCAAACGCCTTGCTAAAATCTAGAAAGATTGCATCAATCTGACCATTAATATCTAATACTGAGGCAAAGGAATGAACTACGGATACTAGCTGCGTCACGGTAGAGTAACCTTTCCGGAAACCGTGTTGGTGATTTGTTAGCACCGAATTACACTCTAAAAATTCGTTAATGCGGGTGGCGATAAAATGCTCCATCATCTTGCAGCAAGAGGAAAGTAATGATATAGGGCGGTAGTTTCTTAATACGAGCCGGTCACCTTGTTTAAAAATGGGCACAATTCGGGCTGTCTTCCATTCACTTGGCACTTTCGCTGACAACAAAGAGGTGCGAAACATAATAACAAGAAACTTGGCAACAGATCCGGTATATTTACGGAGAAAAATCTTTGGAATATTGTCGGGGCCGGACGATGTTTTAGTTTTCAAATTTAGAAGCATTGAAAGTACATCTTCATAAGTAATAAAATTCGCTTCAGAGGGGTAGGGATTATTTCGCTTCAGTCTCGAGCTCGTTTCTAGCTGCATATAGAACATACATGACATCTTTTTCAAGGCAGAAGGCAACACGACTTCCCCGATTAGACAGTAATCCTGCATTTGAACTGGGTGCCAGAAAGGATTCTTCTACATCTGCGTTGCTTCGGAAAGGGACACGATTTCCACCTGTTCCGGCATGTCTGTCCATAGATTCATCCCACAGAATATAATGGGTCCCAATGCTGATGACTATGATTTGTCGGCTCATATCTATAGACTCCTAATAAGATCTCTCAACGAACCGACAACGATCCATGCCTTATACGTGCCCGGTAGTAGTCTTGATAGCTTGTGTATCAGATCGTATAAAAGCTAGTCGACGGCATTCTGGCCCGAACAAGAAATTTCCTTTCATGTCTGCACGTCGTATCTATACGGATGTGGCGATGGCGCAGACGCACATGGTATATCATTTAGATTCCTGGCGAACCATCACAGTGCGCCGACAAAATTGAGGCTGCGCTTCAGGACTAACGTCATGTGGCTGTGTTCTGTACCTTGCCCACTTCAAGAAATGTGAACGGCAGAGAACCTGGCAGGAAGCCGCTGCCGACGACATTGAACAGCGCCATGTCTGAGCGACTCTACGCATTTTATCGGGAAGGACGGCTAGCTTTCGTCCTAGTCGAAAAAATCTTTATTTGCGCGCGCTTTTTCTGTAGAGGAAGAGCAGCTCGTGTTCGAGGGTTTAATACAACTGCGCAAAAGTGCGCTGTTTTTGCCAAACCGATTTTTTTTTGTCGAGAGTAAATAACCACGTGATGTCTGAAAGAAAAAAAAAACTCATATTCAAAGATGTCTTCAATCAAAACTGCGGCACAAATGCGCTTCAGGTTTTATTCGTATCTACGTATTGTATTTTGTATTTTCTCAGCTCGCTCTGATACCTTTTTCTTTCAATGTGTCTTTCTGCGGATGCGGTCTATCAGTAGCTTTCGCGCCAGGGCTCTGAGTCCACGGTCGCGGGTCGAATGTTGCCCATTGCGGTCGAGACATATTACAAAAACACGTTTCGGAATGTCGGTGCATGCTAATGAGCCCTAGGTGGTTCAAAAATAAGGTTTTAGCGCGGGCGTAGGGCTTCTGCGTTCACTGCAATAACACAGCCTTCTATTACGGTGCTCGCCTAGGCGGTTTTCCCGTACAGTCGCAGTTAACGCTTATAGTGCATTTATTATGACTCAGATTTTTTTTTTGAAATCCCGCTTAACCCAGAGCCCTCGAATATGGTACTGCCCACACCCTACGTACAGCCTTCGGGCTCTAAACACGCAAAACCCTACCACTCTAAAGCTTTGATACGCTTCAGTGGGGCACGTACCGCTCCCGAGTAGGTGAGTAATCACAGATACGCTAAGCGCATGCGTCATTTACTGATTGTCCAAGAAGTCAGCCGCTTCTTCGTCTTTAGGTAGCCGCGCGCCGCGTCATTCATCACTAAAGTGACCAGCGCTGATCCTCACTGGCTTTTGGTGCCGCAGCTGCGCATCTGCCCATATTGCCACGTATCATTGTAGTGTCCGTTCGTTCGCGCTAAAGGCCGCAGGAAAGGGCTGTTATCATTTTTGTTCCTGACGTGAGAACCGACCGGACTAATTTCGATTGATCACAGCCATGAAGAGCTGCATCTACGTTGTTCCAGATTACAGTAGATGATCTTGGCCAGTTATCTCGAAGTTTCCTTGGCGACTTTAAATTGAGCGATGCCGCGAGCGGCGCGCATTCGTAGATCGGCAACTGACGAGTGCGTTTGTTGCATACGCCGCCGCAGAGTGATTCATCTCTTTTGCGGGCGCAAGTCAGCCCATATAAAGAGCTCGGTTTGCAAGGCTAGTTGGCGTCTTGCTTACCGCTGGACTGCCGTCACTACAACGTGAGAAGAAGTCATCCGCTTCCTCGTCTTTAGGTAGCCGCGCGCCGCGTCATTCATCCCTAAAGTGACCAGCGCAAACATCACTGGCTCTTGGTGCAGCAGCTGGGCAACTGCACATATTCTCGCGCCCGCGAAGAGACGGACGCTAGAGGCGCCAG